>NW_005054363.1:233754-246488 GCF_000277835.1 Geospiza fortis
GAAAAAGGGATGTATCCTAATGCATATCATGATACATGGTCAAGTCATGATAAAAATAATGGTGAAGAAAGAAAGCTCATCTAGGAGCTTGCTGATACCTCTATATTTAGAAATTCTGTAAATAATCTTAAAGCAGGTTTCACATTTTTGCTGTTTTAACCCAGGAAAGTGAAAGAAAATTCAATCAAATGGAAATAAGAAGGAGATTAAAAAGTCTGTAGGTTAACCAATGCAAGGAGATCTAGATTATCTTACAACTTGCTGACCTTTTAGAATGACTCCTTTTACAGATTGTCTTAATTCTATTTCAAAGACAACCTATGGAAGCACTGTTTTTCAATCATGATTTGAGAAAAGCAATTAATTTTATTTCTCATGTGAGCCTGAAGCAGAAAACAAATCCTAATGGGTTATTTGGCCTTCAGGTTTCTGTGGAAAACATTAGTCAAGAAACTATCTGATTTACCTAAAATGCATCAGGAATACTAACTGGAATTTAAATTCATATCTGTTAAGTGTTGCAGTCAACAAAGTCATCAACAAAATAGTGAAGAAGTCAAATTTCTCTGAGACTTTCAGATAATTAAGTCTGAAATCAACAATGTGGATCTACGTTCAATTCTCAGTTATTCAGGGGTCAGTTACAATTCATTTCATTGTCTGCTTAAGCCTTGCATCTCAAAATAGATCTCAGACGAAAAAAAGGATGGTGTGAACATAGAAATGCAAAATTAAGAACTTAATTGTCAGGAAAAGTATTCTGGTCATCTGTGAAATTTTAAACTTATTGACATACTCCAGTGTGTGCTTTTTATAGGAGATTTTGTGACAGAAGCTTGCTGAGTTTTTTCCATAATCTTTTCTGGAAAAGATAAAATGTCACTTTCATTTGATCCACATGTTTAAGAACACCTTTACTCCCTCCTTCTCCTTTTGTTTTATTTTTAAGCCCTTAAAAGGAATTGAGTTCTTGAGAACAAATTAAATGTACCAGACCAAAGTAGGGGGGAAAAGTGTTTTGAATAAGATTGGAGGATTTAGCTGACCTCAGAGGAACACCTGTCACCTTTAAGTGGCCAAGAGCAGAAATTAAGAATATAAAGTGAGGATTGTAATGCAACACGTGCCTGCTTGTCCTTCATAATGCATTGGCATCCTTTGGCCACTGGTGTAAAAGACTTTGCAGTTGTCCAACACCTCAGCGCAGCTTTAGCCTGCAAACAACTTTTTCATTCTTGAAAATCTTTTTTTCTTTTAAAACTGGCAGAGATATTTTGATATTCTGGGCTGTCCCAATACTGTGCAAGTCTGACTTCTGCTCTTTGATTTTAGAAAGTTTAGCAATTTTGTATGAATACAGCAGTGGATAAATTGCTGGATTTCTTCAGAAAGCACATACAGGCTCTCCACTTAACCCCGACTTAGGTGATCTTCAGTATCAATCAGCAACAGAATTACATCTACACTTGCCTATTGTGTTCTTCATCCCACAGTCTTTTCATTCATGTTCATATGTTGGCATTTTCTGTGGATCCAGAAGCGAGTGTGTATAAGGCAAGTGCTGGCAAGCTGACAAAACTGAGCAGGACTAGTGCACCCTAATTTGGAGTTCCTGAGTCAGCTCTCTGCATACTGAGTTGTTATGCAGAGCCATCAGCAGCTCTCTCCACAGAGAAGACACCAACGTAATTGTCCTATTTCAAATGGAGGTTTTATGCATCTAATTGGTAGAGAGAAGCCTGAGCAGCCAAAGATGCTATCTGAATTTCACAAAAGTAGCCTTAAGTGTTTAAGTACCAGAAAGTGAGAAATGACAAACTGTGTTCTTCTTCCCTCCAGCAGTTTGCTGATTCAGGACTATCACCACTCTGTGTAGATGTGATGGAACATCAAGTCAGCTGTTATGAACCCTGCTTTTCAGACATGTCCCAAAGCAAGTGAATGCACATGGAACTAAGTGCTCAGTCCTCTCTCTCTGGGGAATGCAATAATTGACCTATTTCAGTCTGTGGCATCCAAGCTGCATTGACCCTCACCAGCTCAGGCCTAGGAGTCATGGAATATTGAATGGAAAAGCTGCTCAGCTCAACTGCAATCTTCTTTTAGGTCTAAGGTCTTCTATGGGAATTAGGTTGCATCTGGCCACAATACCTTTTATACCTTACTATTTCCTAGTCAATGAAAGAACTTTTAGAGGTATTTACTTGTCTGATTTCTTCAGGCTAAATCTATATTTTGTTGTTGCTGGCTTTACCTGATTATATTAATACTAGAGTCCGTTCAATCCATTGTTTATTTGAAACAATGATTTAATTTTGTGTGCTACTGTGCAAAAGATAGCATGAATGGGGGAAAAAATCAGTTTTCCTCCAAACTGAGTGTTAGTTTTGTATTTGCACTGACATTTTCTTTGATTAACTGGTGGCTACTTTAACACCTAGCTTGAAATGCAGCAGAGAGTCAGCTCACAGCACACTGCTGCCTTTGGTCCTCGAGATCTTAAGGTAAACTACAAGACAAACTGATACCACATAGTGTATAGGAAGACAGAACGAAAACATGTTCAGAAAGCACCTGGAAACCTACCCATTATGAGTAAGGTGTAGTTTTACAGGAAAAATAAGCCACTGTGTGTCTTTCATCATTGCACATCTGTTTGTAAGTTACAGTGCACATCTGCTTTTCAAGGATACTGTATAGAAACCAAAACACAAGAAAAACTGGCCTCAGAAACTTTCACACTGGTCCCCAAAACTGAAATTTTTTGTGAGGCCTCTGAATGTTTCCTGGCCATAAGTGCAAGGTTAAAGAAATCTCTTAATGCAACATTTTTATTGTTGCAGATATTTTTGTATATCATCAACATATAAAGCTATGATAGAATATGCCAAATGGAAATTAATGCCATTCAGTTTTTCAGTTAAATCAGAGTTAAAATTTTTGGTGGAGAATGTTTGTAGATTTATTTATACCCTGCAGTCTCCACAGTTAACAGAGGAATCTGGCTGCCAGTCTCTACCGCTATGCAAATACTTATTCTTCCATATGGTTGCAGAAATAGATTAAAAAAATATTAGGGGTATGAAATAATAATTTATACAATAAATTTTATTCAAAATCAGAAAAGAGGGAGAGGAGTAGGGACCCAGACAGTGAAATGTTAATACCAAAATGGTTCAACTGTCTTACTGTTATCCTGACCCCAAAGAAAGGATCCTATGGCCGTATCATATTTTCAGTCTGATTCCCTAAAACTGCTTTTGAAAGAAATGTCTTCTACACTTAGACTAGTACTGAAGAACTATAAATATACATTTATTCCTACAAATGCATATTTTATATGGAAAAGTCTATTCTCTATTTAAGATTCAGTGTGTGCCACCTGTTCTTCCTCCCACTTTCACTCCTTTTGACTGAATCAGTAAAAAGTACCTTAGCCATTGGCTTCAATGTGAACTTGATTAAGGTCTGATTGTTCAGACTGATATAAAATCAGGTTGAAAACAAAGGTTTTAAGGCAAAGGTCTTTACAGAGAGATTGAAGAACTTACTGATGGAAATATTGCTGAGGAAATTTGAGTAGAATGAGAGATTTTCAGCCAAAAATGACCATTTAAAGGCGTAAGAACAGCACTACATGTAAACATAGATAAGTTTATAAACTGTCTGTATGTAGTATAATTTGCATAAAGTCATAATGAGTGGAATTTCAGACACATGATCATTTAGTTTAATATACTGTAGAAGTTTAATGCATTTCTGAAGCTTATAACCTTACCTGCCACCAGGGGCATGCCCCAAACACGGGAGCACAGTGTTCACAGTTTCTATTTCAATTCCTATGGTTGCCAGTGAACTGAATATGGGCTGTCAGTGTGCCCAGGTGGCCAAGAAAGCCAATGGCATCCTGGCTTGTATCAGCAATAGTGTGGCCATCAGGACCAGGGCAGTGATTGTCCCCCTGTTCTTGGCAGTACTGAGGCCACACCTCGGGTACTGTGTCCAGTTTGGGTTCCTCACTACAAACAGACACTGAGGAGCTGGAGTGTGTCCAGAGAAGGGCAATGGAACTGGTGAAGGCTCTGGAGCACAAGTCCTGTGAGGAGCAGCTCAGGGAGCTGGGGTTCTTTAGCCAGAGAAAAGGAGGCTCAGGGGAGACCACTCTCTGCAAAGGAGGCTGTAGCCAGGTGGGGATCAGTCTCTTCTTCCGAGTAAGAAGCAATAGGATGAGAGGAAATGTCCTCAAGTTGCACAAGGGAAAGTTTAGATTGGATATTAGGAAAAAACTTCTTAATGGAGAGGGTTATCAAGCATTGAGATAGGCTGCCTAGGGAAGTGGTTCGGTCACCATGTGTATATGTGGACCTCAGGCATGTGGTTTACTGGTGGATTTGACAGTGTTAATTTAATGGCTAGAGTCAATGATCTTAAAGATCTTTTCCAACCTACACAAATTCAATGATTCTACCATTCTATACACACACACATACACAAAATTAATAAGACTTGACAGATATATTGTGTTAATAGTGCTGATTCTGTGAGGTAGACCTTATGCAATGGGGTGTGAAAAGCACTAAATTATTCTTGCTGCTGACTAAGTGATGACATGGAAGAGATTGTCACTTAGCAAGAGAAAGAAACATGTTAACTAAATGTATTGGATTAATTTCTTTTTCTATTATCAAAATTATTTTCCCGGTGACTGTGCATTGGTCCTGAGGAGGAGGAGTAAGTACCTATCAAGGAAAGATTAGATTTCTACAGAGTGGTTGAGCTTACTGCTTAATCAAGTGATAATCCATTTCAGCACTTCTTTCTCTTGTCTTGCCTTCACATTCCTGTAGGCACACACACACACACACACACACACACACACACACACACACACACACACATTCCCAAGTGTCACGTTGGCAGCTAAAGTAGTGGGAGAGCTTGCTGTGTTGTAGGAGACATGAATGGGACAATCTTCCTTTGCATGAACTCAAAGCTGTTGAGGTTCACTCACCTGTGCTTATGATCAAATATATTTCAAAATACTCATAGAAAGAGGGGACTAAAATGTGTATAAGCCTATGAACACCCAAGCTAGCTGCAGGTAATGGCATAAAAATGTTGCTATTTGAGCTTGTAATGGCTGTTTTATTATCACCTGATAGTTAATTATGTATATATCATGAAATGTTGATATATTTATACATAGATCACAGAAAGCAATACTTGGTCCAGTATTTTTGAAGGTCTTAATACAGAGGAAAAAAATACAGTCAACAAGTACAGAAAATTACTTTAAGTTTTCTATACTATGTAGATTTTTTTCATTTTGTAGCTTTATTTTTGTCTTTTTGGATCAAAGCTAGAGCATTGTTCAGAGCCACACTTTCTTGCTAATTTTTATCGGTGACTAAGGACTCAATTATACTTTGCTGTCAAGATGACATTTTATAAAAACAGTGAGAATAAACAAATGCATTCTAATAGAACCATGTTTCATGATTATCTTTTCACCTAAGTATCTGCAGCATGATCCAAAAAGCCTCAAAAGTAAAATTATTCCTAAATGCTTTAAGATACTCAAATATAATGCTGCGTTTAAAGTGACAGTGGCAAAAGGACAGGGGTTGAGAAGAATGGAAGTTTTGGCAGATCAAAATCCTTTTAAATGTGTTTATTAGCAAGAAAAACTAAGGGCTAATAATTCAGAGGGTATTATAAGAGTTGAGAAGTTGCTAAAAAGCATAAAGCTTGATGGGGGAAAGTAGAGGAAAGATGTTCTTGGAAGCTAAGATCAAGCATAATATTTAACAGCCAGAAATTCATATCACCTACAGTCTGTCAGGGCTTACCTCAGGTAACTAAGTTAAAACTAGAGTGACCTGATACTGTTTCTATGATCTCTGCAGAAAATCAGGCATCTCCAGGGGAAAATCACATATTGCGCAGGTTCAGTCATGTTCTAGAGTGGATGTTCTCTCACCAGCAAAGGAGAGAGAACAGAGAACCACTAGAGGACATTTAATGCATGGACCCACCTTTAACTAGTCTGAGGTAAAACTGCTCAATAATGTGAACATCCCATGAACTTAACAAAACTTCTAAATGCAAAGATGGGAATTGCCTAAGATGTATTCTTTTTGTCACAGAAGTCCTAAACTTTTTCCTTTCTTTTTTGCACAAATGTAGAAAACACACCTGTGCATTTTACTTGTGTTTTTTTTAAGGGCTTATAGTTCATGTTTTTTAATTACTCTGTAAGTTGATATTAATTTATTATGCTTAGGATTTCATTAGAGAAGTCAAGAATAGTGTTCATGTACTTCTTAAAAGCCCAGAAGGTTAGTTTCTGCCTGACATATAGATCTATAGTAGTTCTTCATACCAAAAATTCTACTTTCTACTTTCTACTTTCTTTTTTTATAAACCCTATTCATCCAAGTATTCAATATTTCAGTGATCAGAAGTTAACTTTGCAAATTATGGATAAAGATTAAATAAGGCAGAATCAACCCTAATTTCTTTACATGTAAAATGTGGTGCTTCATCATTAACTTAGAAAATGGGACTGGTTTTGAAATGAAATGGAAAATGTCCTCTTTAATCTGTTGCTCCAGATGTATGTAGATTATTCATTACTGGAATAAGGAGACTTTGTAATTCAAAGAATAGGTGACACAACAGAAGAGGAGAGGAAGTATATGGTTTATAGAGTTCAGCTGCTATGCATACTTGTGACAGAATTGCAATTTGATTTTCTTAGTAATCATTATAGAAAAGAACTTCTAAACTGGTGACATTAAAACATAACTAGAAATGTAATAAGCAAAAAAATTACAGCTGTTGGTTAGTACCTTTGGAGACAAGCAATGCCCAATCATAGAATCTTTTTCAGCATTATTATTGACTTACTCTTTTCCAAATATAGGAATCTATATCCTAGGACACGAGTAATTTTGTTCTGATTGCTGTCAAAAATACTTCCCGATTTTTTGGCACGAGGTAAAGGGAGGATATTTGAGCTGTCCCCTCAACTGAAATGGTGGTCAGAGAGCAATAACAGCAGGAAAAAGTGAAAATCTCACTTCCCCATCTCTTAACTATGAATGAAGTGGGTCAGAAATAGACTCTGGCATGTATCAGCCATAAAGCAGCCAAGAACTGCCCTTATAAATATTCAAATGGAAGTGTTTGCTGCTGGTAAGGTCTGAAAACAGGTGTAATTTTTACTATTTGTAAGAGCAATTCTTTTCTAAATGTAAGATTCTTTAAAACAAATGCACACACACACAAAAAAACATCTGCGCTGATAAATCACACAGATAAATGAGTTACTTCAATATCAGTACATTTCTGCCTTGGTGTTCTGTATTTTCCAAATACTTATGCTCTATTTAGCGAGGTAGATTTGCCTTTGAATATTATTCACTTTGAGGCTAGTGGTTGTTTTTCACCCTGGGACCATAATTTCCTTTTGGCGTTACTTTTGCTTGTTTGTTTACTTTGGTTTTGGATTGGGTTTTTTGTTAATTTATTAGGTTTTTTGGTTTATTTTTATAAGAGTTGATAGATTACTGGGTTTTCCTTTTTTACAGAACATGAAATTAACCTGGCAAAGGAGTTACTGCCTCAGTAAATGTGAACAGTCATTTTTGGGATCTGCTTGGAAATTTGAATGGGTCTCATCTCAAAGCATGTGGTTCAGCTAAAGAGAGAATTGACTTCAGATTGTTCCATAAATTGTATTCTTAATCAGAAAGATGTAAACTGATTTAGTGTGAGAGAAATCTCTTTTGCCTCAGGAAGCTGTGGAGATGGTAGACTGCAGAATATCAGCCACCATTTCATGGTGTTCAAAAGGGAGCTGTAGTTGGAGGTAACAGCCTGCATTAGCTTGACCTTACTGTGAGAATCTGTTTGATCATGTAGTCTCATCTCCACACCTTATCAGTCATCCTGCTTTATAAGGCAGTGGACTAAAAAGCCGTCCGAAAATTTTTCATTGGTCTGATAATATTGTATATGTCTGATAATATAGCTTGAGTCATTTATTCAAGGGACTAAAACGTTACATTTCACCAAAACTGACTTTCTGAGGTAGAGATTAATTACACAAATTGAAAGATTTCTTACCTCTTTGTTTCTAGAACTTGTAAAAAAATACATTCCTGTTTCTCTTATACAGATTTTATATGCTTTATTCTAGTTTTCGTGAACATTTTTCATCAGAATAAAAAATCTCAGTGACCTTACTAAGCTAAGTAACAAAGACTTGTAGATGAAAGCCAATCTTGTTGGCTTATTTATTTTTTGTAGAGATTTATTCAGAATCACATTTCTTCAAACCTGGAGGCACTTGGGTTGGCCCAGCTAGTCTGGTTCATTAAGCCAAAGTGCATTACCTTATGTAACAGAATTTCAGAAGATCCTTGCTTTTGGTGAACTAAGATACCATATGTTTGGAGTATGTTTGTCATAGGCTTCTTCAAATGAGCAATGAGAAGAGTTGAGCATCTCCAAAAAGCAGTTCTCATCTCCAGACACATCGATTAACTTTACAACATTGCTCTCTTTCTTTACCAACTATAGAGAAGAGAATAACTCTTCTTTACATTCTTTATCTATATGCATGGCATTAGATGGAGAGAAAAACTGGTCTGTTGGTATTAATATGCAATATAGTATTTTTTAGCTGTTCAATTAGAGATTGTTAGAATTTTTAAAGTAGAGATTGTTAGGATTTTATCTTAGGCACTTACATTAAAGCTGCTCCTTCTTAAATGACATAAATACAATTTTTAACGACATTTTATTCAGCATTTATTGGTCAGTCATTGTGGAAATTATTCTGAAAGGAGAGCAGACCAAGGTAATGATTTTCTGTAGAAATCAGCCGCTTTAAAGGCAACAAATGTACAGTTTTAATGCAGTTTAGTGTTCTGGCATATTAATAGAGTTGACTGAATAATAAAAAATAGATTGTTGAATATGTTTGAGTAAAAGTAGACCAATTTTCCTTTATGTAAATTAGTATTTCTGAAAACGCTCAGTTTTGGGAATTGTAAATGAGTTAATCACAGTATTTATGTGAGGAACCTGCTGTTAGTTGGTCAGCAGCTGAAGAATTTTGCTTTTACATAAGAGATCTAAATACATGGCCACCTAGTCAGGCATAAAATTATCTAATTAAAATACACAGTCCATAAATAAGTAAATTGTAAACATAATTTCCTAAATTCTGGTTGCAAATACTACTGAATAATGGGGATATCAACACAAATAGAAAATTATCAGCATTAGAAAAACCTCCTTAATCCTATAACCTGTAAAACTTGCAATGGTATTTCATCACATATCCTGATTAGGGTTATGACAGAGTTTGTATGTGGTTCTGGCCATGAAAGTGGTTTAGTAATATATTCTGTGTTTTCATCACAGTCTGTAACTCACATTCTGCCTGTTGCTCCTCCACATACTAGATGGCTCACACAGTAATTAAGTTGTATTTTTTGCGGGGGAAGGGTTGAGGTGTGTTTTGTTTTGTTTTTTGTGATTTTGTTTTGTTTTTGTTTTTTTGGTTTTTTTTTTTTTTAAGAAAGAACCTGATAATTGAAATAAGTTTAGGTGGCTTATTGACTGGAAGCTCAGTTACTCAATCAGCATTATGGATATAAATCACATGTAGCAATGCTGTGGATAAGTCATGAAATAGATCAAGACCAGGACACAAGTTTATGCAGTACTACTGCAGTACCTCACTTGTTGATCACATTGGATGTGCTTAGATTTTATTCATCTTTTTACTGCTGGCTTTTGCTGTGTTCGTGGTGAACACTGCAATTAGCACAGAGGTCTTTGTAGCACTTACATTAAAAGCATAACATTAACATGAGTGTTAGGTGTTCTGGGAATATAGTTCGTGTCTGTACAACTTAAGAATATATATTGCTGGGCAGGTTTTTAAAACCCAACTTTAAAGAGTTATGTAAAAAGTTATGTAAGTACATAAAAGGATACATAACTTTGGTTGGCAGAAAAAGTCATGACCAATAGGAACTGGAAACATGACTGAGGTGCAAATATTGTATCTACTGAAGCCTTTTTTTGATACCTAGTATCCCATAATCAGTTGCAGCATGTGCTTAGAAATTTTTCCCAAGAAAATGTGTTCTGTGAATCCTGTGTTCTTTTCCTATAGCATATCAGTGCTTGAGACGGTTTTCTCCCATAAATATACGCGTGTGAGCACTTGAAGATTGTGCCTTTTTGCTGGACATACTGGACACCAGTGCTCCTCATGGGCTGCTCAGGATACCTACAGTATTTCACCCTCTGGCAGAGTGAAGTGCCTGACACCAGCACATCATCCTCTTCCTATTGTTCCTGTATCTCATTTTGGCTTGGGCGCTTGGCACTGGCATGCCACTCTCTGAGGAAACAATGTTCTTCATGCAGATGGGGTGGCCTTGGCAGTGCAGCGTACTCTCACCACCTCAGCCCACAGTTGACTGGCAGCTGTGTCCTGGAAAACTGGCATGTTACCTTGCAAGGGGCATGTTGCCATCCGTAGACAATCAGGCACCTCGGCACCAGAATGATCACAAATGAATATCAGCTGTTAACGTTCAAGGACTGATTCCAAGTCATTTGGGTTGGCTATTCTCTTTACTGCTAAATGCAGAAGTCTCTATTGCATGCTGCCTGCTGTCTTACCCATAAATAAGTCTAAATTGAAGAGTAATTCTCCATACAGTATTTACAGCACAGATATCTGCATTCTTTTATAAATACATAGTGATAGGCACTTTTCAGGAATATTTTTAATGGAAAAATCAGAAAATATACTGAACATTTTTGTCTTTGATATCATATCTTACCTGTGTTCTGAGAAGCAGTCTGTGGTCAGTAGTGAATTAGACTGTTCTCAAAGTTAATAAACAAATGTTTAATACCACAGCCTTTTCAGAACAAAAGGTAGGACAGAAATGAATGATCTGACTCTTGCCCATAGCCATGAATGCAGACCATACCTTTCTTAACCAGGAAATCAGATAGTGCAATTAAATAATGCAATGAAAAGCATATATTAGGAAAACTTAGCTACCATTTAAAAATGTGATTTTGATCTGAAAAATTAGTCAGGACACATTTTGAATTAATTTTTCTTCATAGATTATTTATCATATTTTAACAGATTTCCTAAAATAAAATAGAAGGAGCTTTGAATTAGCAAACCTGAATGTTAAAATAAGCTCAGTTTGGCTCATATGAAGATTTACTGAGCCAAGGTCCCTACGTAATTCTGTCTTGTCTCCAGCTGAATGAGATATTTTCAAAAAAGATTAGGATGCTACACTGAACAGTTATGGACACCTAAAAGCAAGAATAAAATTGAATTCATTCTCTTTATTTCTGCGCAGTTTGTAGGGCTAAGAAGAGTGAAAAAGACTGGGTTTTGATTTTTCTTTCCAGACACTGAATGCATATAGCCGGCTGGAATGCTAATACCATGATGACATTTTTGCATACTGTATTCTCAGACTAGAAATGAATTCTGATTTATCACACAGCTTTTAGGGCAATTTTATTTGACCTTTTCTAAATACTACATCCATTTATCTCTGGGCAGCTGACAAAGTCTCTTTTCCCTGTGACATGGTATTATTATTATTGGGGTTGGTTTTAAATTACTGGCTTCACATAGTTTTATTATGAAAAAGGCTAATAAAGTGCCCTCCCCACCTCAATTGTGCAATATTGTTGGAACATTTTAATTGTGGGGGTCTTTTCATTGTCTCATTTTTCCCAGGTGCTTTTAGCCAAGGTACGTGGATAAATAAAAAGGGATGGGGGAGTGAGCCCTGCCTTCAAAGTGGCACAAATTAACTCACATTAACAGGCCTGTCACCATGTGGAGTGAATGATGTCTCTACACATTTATCCACGAACTAAATTTCTTTTTTTTTAACAGGGGTGAGTAACCTTGGATCCTGGAGGGGGAAAAAAGGTGGAGGAGGGAATGGTATGTGCCAGTTTTCAGCACCTCTGTGTCCTTTCACAGCAAAATGTTATCAGGATCATCATGTTGAATTTCAGCTGGGCTTTGTGCTTTAACTGCCAGCAGAGCAGTGATACACAATAAGCTGGCTGCCAGCTGGGCTGAGAAAACTCACAGCAGGGTGGGCAAGTACACCAGAACCCCGTGCGGAAGGACACATCCAAAATGCAGCTCTCATCCAGCCGCTCTCAGGATCTCTGGAGTGCACTCTCTCCAGCTGCAGGCTTCTCACAAACACAGAGCAAACAGTATGAAATCTTTGGGCCTTCCAGAAAGCAACAAATTTACAAAGGGGAAGGAATATGCCGTTAGCACTTTGCTCACAGTGCACCGTAAGGTTATGAGAAATCAGGCTTAAAAACCATAGGACTGTAATTTTTTTAAAACAACTGAAATCTTGGTAGGTGGAGGTGTTCCAGTTTATGCCCCTTTGTTTTATAAAGTCAGCCCACATTACTAAGCTCACAAGGTGAACTCACTGTGAGAATTAGCATTCACTGTTTGCCAAGTTTTCTAGGCCTTTATTTCAGGGAATGGAGATGGTGCTAATTGTAGGGAGTGGGGCTGTGCATCCAAGGAGATATGGGAGTGATACTGTGTGAAGGTACCTATTCCACATTCTAATGGGAAGGTTAAACATTCTCTGCTCCCATCATGATAAATCCTTGTCTGTCTGTAC
>NW_005054363.1:246507-311173 GCF_000277835.1 Geospiza fortis
CTGGCAACATTTTAAAGCAAATTAGAGTGTGGCTTTATGGCATTTTCCACACTATCCTCACACAGAAAGGATTATAGATGTCAATTATTTTATCTTTTAAAGAGAGAGATGAGATTCTCTGTATATTTCTTGATCCACTGCATAGATGAAAATGGTGTTATGACGAGTTTACAAGACCTCTAAGGCTGATTAATTGCACATAAAATAGTAGTATGAGAGAATCCTGTTAAGAACAAAGAAACTATAAAATGATCCAGATGCAGCTGCATCTCAGCATTACTTCATATGCTGGCTGTTAAACATCTTGCAAATGCTGTTGACTCCTGTTAAATGCAGTTCTTGTTAACTGTACACTAATCCTATTTGTATTCAGTGGCTATGTAAATTTCTTTTTGTAGGTTTTCTTTTTTTTTTATTTCCCTGGAAAATTGCACTTGTATACAAGAGATCCTGATGATGTTATTCCTATAAGGAACCAGTATATTACACACCAAGAGGCATGACAATCAATGCAAAACAGTATTATGAATTTCAGGTGAATGTCTGAGATGATGTTATAGTTTAAAAGAAATAGAATAATCTCTTAATAAACTTATTCTCTGAATATAAGATTCAAAACATATTTTATTTCTCTATCCAATGAGCATTCTCTGGTATTTTGTAGTTGCAGTTCTGTTACTGTTTGTGACATGTGTCAATATGTTGATTTTGTACATAAATTCTGACCTGGCAAAAGACCTAAAAACATACTCATCTTTAAATCTGAGATACTAATTCAAAACTAAAAGCATCATTTAAATACTTTTCTAAATCAGGGTCAGAGTCTCCACAAATAAAATGTAATATGAATATTGAATTTGGGGAAATAGATTTTCCCTTTTAAAAGTGAAAGAGATTTATTACTTTTACACAGTGTTTTTGGAGTGTTTCACTACTATTTAGCAAAAAACACATAGAAAGAATAAGGTTTTTTTTCCTACAAACAGTGATTCACGGTTTTTGGCATGCCAGTGCAAGATGGCACTGTTATCAGAAGTAATGTTAAATAATTAGTGCTCAGAGAGTGCTGTCATGCTCATTGTTATGGCAGATTAGTAAGGATTAGAGATAAAATGTATTTATTTTTTTATTATATAGATAAAAAGAAAAAAAGATTACCAAGTCTAAATCCCTCCTATTTTAAACTATAACATTTTTGGAGGTTAGTGCGCTCAAGAATTGGGACTACTTTAATACTTTGAATAAAATGATTGAAAATATACTTGATTGAATTATGTAACCTGATGTTTTGTTAAAAATGAGATTTTTCTAGAGTTTGAGAGAAGCCTGCATCTCTCTAATACAAACTTTTGCTCTTCCATTGTGGCATGGTTTAGGAATGGTAGTCTCCAATTTGCTGCTCCCACTAAACCCGTGGTGCTGCTTTCTCCCTCTTCTTGTCCCCTCTTCCCACTGTGGGTGGCTGGAGAAGAGAATTGGAGGCACAAAAGGTAAATATTATGGGTTGAGATAAGAACAATTTACTGAAAATAGCAATGAGGTAAGAAAATCTCATAACATATAGCTATAGAATAGTAACAGCAACAATACTAATAACAGAAGTGCACAAAAGACTGATTTGATTCACATGCAAAATGCTCCTTGGAGCCCAATCCAGCCGCACTACCCTGACTGGAAGAGACTCCTTCTCCTGGGAAGAAGCTCCCTTCACCCCACCCCTGTCAATAACATTTGGTGGAGTAGAATAACCTGTGTCATAGCCATGCCTGCTCCTGGCTACTTCAAAAAACTAACTCTGTCCTGGTTGGAACCAGGACACATTGCAATCACAAAAGTAAGATTCACATTTGGATATTACACAGATGTCATTAATCCTAAGAGTATTAAAACAGGTAGAGATTTGGGTGGTTTGGTTTGAGATACCACTGAAGTGGATTTCCCTGAATACTGAAACTACTCAGTATCTAAAAATTAGGGCATGGAACTGCTCATTCTCTGGGCATCTGGATCTTCTAATTTCACTATATAACTCTCTGGAGACAGATGTGGGTTTTTTTTTCAAGACTATGTAACCTTACTTTAGGAAATTCCAAACTATCTAGAGTACAGCTATGCCTATACTTCTGATCTATATTTATTTCACTAGGGCTTGCAAGCTGACCTGATACTTTGGGAAGTTCTCTTTCTACTTGTTTTGAAATTATTTATGTATTTACACCTGACAGTCTCAGAGCATTCTTCTCCCAGAACAGTTAGGTAACACGTTGGGGTGTTTTGAGAACCAGCAGCCTGTTGATTAGAGGCAGAGGTTCTTAGAATAAAGCTAGTTTTGACTGACATGTCCACTCCGACTTCTTCTTTGTTTTGTTTCTCTTACATCAAGCCAAGTTAAAAGCATAGAATTCTTATTGATTATGAATTGTTCTAGCTATAAAAATCAGTCTGCTGCCCTTAGAAGAACAGAGTTGGATCTCTATAGAGAGAAAACTTATGGCAGCATGGCTACAGAGAAAGAAACCCAGTTTTCAAATGATTGTAAAATACAGGGAAAAATTGAGAAGGAGCATAGGGCACTCTCTTCCTATGTGGAAAGCGCAGAAATTAGAATTCTATTTCTGAAGAATAGCTGTTAGCAACTTCCTGACTCAGAAAGGTTGCTCTAGATGAAAAAGGATTGAGTACAAATAAACATTAATTGATCATAAAATGAAAGGATAAAAATGCTTAGATATGAATTGGTGTAACTGGGTTGTATTTAGTCCAGTCTGAAAAAGGTTTGAGCACATCCTAGATTGATTTGAAAAAGTGTTCCCAGTTTCCATGTGTCCACAACACAAGAAGGATACTGAGAGAGTGATGAAGAATGTCATTATAATATTTAGAAGTAATTAAAATATGTTCCATAGGAAGAGAGTGAAGGAGTGAAGTCTATTTCTTTGGGGGGGAAAAGCATAAAAGGTGGTTTAATCATGGATTTTACACACACAAGTGTGGAACAGCATTTTGATGATTTCTCTTAATTGACTAAGACACATAAAGATCCTCTGGCTGGAAGCTGAAACTACACAAATTCAGGCTCTATTCACTACACACATTTTTAATTGCGAGGGTAATTATCCATAGAAACAGCTATTCAAAGGCTATGATGGCCTCCCTAGCACTTGAAGTTTTGAATATTAAATTGGGTATTTTTTGCAATAGCTTTCTCAAAAAGCTCTGCTGTGTTTTTAACCTAGTTATTTTTTGGCTGTGTTTTGCTAGTCTTGACATCAGATGGCTGCAATGACCCCTTCTGGATTTAAAACTCTACCAATATAAAGGGAAAGTGAACTTTAATAAGTGAAAACTTAGTCTGATCAAACTAATTTGCTAAATAGCATGGGCCCACTTGGAGCACCTAGATAAGACAGCACAGAATAGGTGCAGTGAGGGAGATTTGTCTTGAAGTAATTTTTGCAGCATTTTGATCCTATATTCAAGCGAACAGAAAGACCCTCAGAGAACAATTTAACATGTAATACAGTAGAAGGTATGTAACCTGTGTAGTCTGCCTTATATTATTATTAATCACATAGAAACACATAATGAAAGGAACATTAAAGATGATGTTGTTTCAAGACCCCTGGCATAGGCAAGGACACCTTCTATTAGGCCAAGTTGGTCAAAGCCTCATCCAGCCTAGCCTTGAACACTTCCAGGCACTGGGCATCCTCAGCTTCTTTGGGCAACCAGTACCTCATCATCCTCACAATGAAGAATTTTTTCCTAATATCTAATATAGCCGTACTTTCATTTAATTTAAAGCCTTTCCCCCTTGTCCTATCACCACTTGCCTGTATGAAAAGTGCCTTTTCATGTTTATTTTGAGCCTCCTTTATATACTGGAAAGGCTGCCCTAAGATCTTCCCAGAGTGTTTTCTTCTCCTGTCTGAACAATCCCAACTCTCTCAACTCTATTAATGCTGATAATCTGTAATTTTATAACATGTATAAGACCTCAGTCCTAGACTACTGACCCCATGTATTTGGTACTATACAAATATGGATTTTTGCTTCACAAACTCTGTGTGTGGAGGTAAAAATCTCCATCTTGCTTTGTCTGCACACCTGTATCAGGACAAACCATGTCTCTTCAATCCAAAGCCTATGCCTCATGTTGTTTCTAATTCAGGGATATTGCTTTCCATCCAAGCTAAGTGGATGGAAACAGCTGTGTCCATGACCCATGAAATAAAAAAATCCCTTCCTATTGCTTTTAATTTCATAATGTAAAATAGTTCTTTAAATCATGAAGAACATAATCTCCAAGACCTCATCTCCAGAGTAAGCCTGGTGATAAGATGTAGGGCCTTCCTGTTTACTGAACAGGAGCTGTGGAGCTGTACTGCAGAGTATAACCTCCATTTATGCAGCAGAATACCCTACTGGGAGTTTCAAAGCATACACAGGTTTGGAAAGTATACTGTATTCTCAAAGAAAGCATTAGAACAATAAAAACTTTTTGATTTTGATATAACCTTTGCTTGAATGAAAAGAAAGAACAATAACTCCTCTTTCAGAACAGTTAAACCTTTCCAACAGTTCAGCCAAGTGGGAAATGTCTTTATTCAAATTCCTCCCCCCTTCAAGGGGGCTGGTTAAAACTCCTTTTTTGTTGGAAAAATTACCTCTATACTTGAGAAACCCCTGTGATATGTGAAGTATACATATTTCTTGTTCAGTGAGTCAGTTCTTGCAGTGTTAGGTGCACAAGCTGCATGCTGGAGTTAAAGGGTAGGATGATTATGGGGTCAACTGATCTAGAAAGATGTCTCCAAGAAAGGCAGATTAGCTTAAAAGATACTTTGAATATGCATTTAGCATCGGTGACTAGTCAAACATAGATATTTGAATCAGACAAACAATTTGTTATTTATGAATGTCAGATTACAAAAATAATTTGAATTTATGACACTAAGGTTTAAACAAACATCAACCTAAATGTATATAAGCCTGAAAGTCCTTATGAGCATTTCAATAAATGATGCCATCCTTGGTACTTCAAAAAAGCAGGTCACTTATTTTTGCACCAGTAATGATATAGGAGATTTGAATGAGGCATTTTTATTAAAATGCGTGCATAGGATATTAAAAAGACTTATGTAAATGGCATTTGCAAATACACAGAATGGTTTCAGTTGGAAGGGACATTAATGATCATCTAGTTTATTAAAAGTAAATGTAATCCATACTGCAATGTGTGATGCTGTATCAAGTTGTACATCTTGTTGCACTTGCCTGAGAAGCAAGCATGTAAAACTTTGTCTCTTTCCTTATCTTTTTCAGCAAAAAAAGTACACCATAAAAAAATGATAATATTTGTATTGTTTGCTGAGAAACGGCTGGATTTTTTTTTTAGGTTGTTGGCAGGGAGACAGCATCAGGCTCTGTGGGAGACTGTAGACACTGAATTATCATATATTTGGAAGTACTCAATAATCAGTTGTGTGCAGACTAAAGCTATGACTAAAGCTTTCTTGACTGCTCTAGGTGCAACACCAAGCATAATTTTCAGTCCTCTGCTCATTATAAAAGAGAATAAAAGGTTGAAATTATTGAAAAACATGCAGTTGTCTTCAAAACAGTTACTCTTCAATGCATTTAAAATACAAGTATTTGAAATGTCATTAAATATTAACAAAGTAAAAAAAACAGTTGTTCCTTATAGGGTGTTTCTTAATCAATCCACACAGAAAAAGAAGGTAGGAAGAAAGACAAATAAGTAACTATCTTAAAGTACTCAGATAATGTAGTTTCAGAAAAATTTATGATCATTATATGTTTGTTTATTTTCTTCTGCATTTGTAGGTTTGTAAAGTAGTTCTACTGAAATAAATGTTGATGTAGGGAAGAGATGCTGGTTGATTTGATGTAAAACTCTCCAAGCATATAAATAAAGCTTAAAATTTTGGTCTGTACTAGTCACAGGGCTTGTGGGGGCTTATTTTCAACACCAGCACCTTAAAAAGCAGAATTCCTGTGTGCTGTCACCTTGTCCACTGCAGGACATGGAAACAGTACCAGGTAATCTTTAATACTGCAAGATGTGATTGCAGGGGTCCTTGATGAGGTTCAGGCTGAACTTTCTCATATAACCTTGGGACTCTTCACTCCCAAGCTGTCTCTGGACAGGAGCACTGATTTTGTTTCATTATCCTAATATGTGGCTCTGTTTACATCCTGCTTTTCAGCAAAGGTTCAGCTGTGGGCTATGGCCCTACCAGGTGGAAATGCATCCAAAGTCAGCAGGGAGGCAGATGGCAGCAGATTCTCTGGGCTGTGGCAACCATTAGTAACTGTCACTTTTCAGCTCAGACCCGCACAGTTTCCTGTTTCCAGATGGCTCTGTTAAAGCATTTGGGTTTGTTGCTGGTTAGTTCTCAGGAGCAGTGTGGGAACAAAACCTTTGCACAGTGAGGCTGAGGTATCAGCTTGGGTCCTGTAAAATTAGCTCCCTTCCAGGGCAGGAGCCTGATGACACTCTTCCATTCTGTGCCTGAGACCTTTCTCTTTAGGCAGTAGTCTCAGATTAAAGAGGCAGTTAGCAATTGTCTGCTGTGAATGGAAATGCTCCTGTAGCCACGTCCTCTTCTCTGTTGGGAAAAGACAGATAAGAGCTGAGGTCAGATGAGAGCTGAGACTTGGCATCTACTCTGTGTATTAGAGCTTGACTGGGTGGCAGGTTTGCCTTGTTGTCTCCAAACATTACAACATGGATGCTTAAGTGCCCAGCAATCAAATGGTGTGCACTCCTAACAAATTAGGATCTAAGCCCAAACTGTGCCCACTGTAAATGTATTATACTGTGGTAAATATTATAAAACTATAAATATATATTAATAATTATCCTGATTATAACGCTGCAACAGTCAGATAATCTTTAGTTCTCAACCAGGGCATTTCTCCCTTCTAACATATTTTTTTCTTGTAACCACCACCCCCTTCCCCTTTTACATGCTTGCATCCTCTCATGTGAATCTTCTTGGACATTGAATCATCTGAGAATATCCTTTTCCTTACCCATTAGCTGCACCTCCAGCCGTATCTCCAGCCTGTGTTATTTTATCTGTCACTGTACTGCCTCTTGCCCTTGACTGCAAAAAATTGAAGAATAGTTTGGAAAATATCTTTCATGCTAGGAATAAGCTGTAATAAAAACATTGTTTTTCCAACATAATGTCCCTTGACACAAAACAATTTATGTTCCTGGAGTGCTTTCTTGCCCTTCCCTCTGTTTCCTTTCTGCCATCCCTCTTTAATTAAGACTTTTTGCCCTCTGTCCTGTTTGTTTCTTTCTATCTAGCAATTGGTCATTAATACATTTATCCAATTAAATATCGGAGTGATTTTTATGTCAAGGGACATCCTAAAGCCAGTAACAGATTCTCTGATTTCTGTTCTTCCAGTGTCTATACTATTAACATAATCTTTAAGTCAATGTTTCCCTAATCGCTTTTTGAATTGTGAATATTATTATTTTCCTGTTTTCTACAAATATTTTAACTTTGAAAAGTTTGACTTTTAAAATTCTTTTCTTTTGAAAAGAATTAACCTCACTCTCAAGTGCTGGATTATGCTCTTAGTTTCAAGCACCAGATATCACTTCAGAGTTTAAATCAGTATCACTGCTCTGTGCTACAGATGCACTCTCCTCATGCTCTATAGGTTGTCAAGCTTGGTTAAGAAATCAGAAGGAACTGCTATTATCCATAGATAAACTGTGGACTTCACTTCTCTGAATTTCATCTGGTCAATTGGCAATAGATCCTCTTTCCAGAAAACTAATCCTACTGTTCTCACTGATCATTTTGTACAAGTGTTTTGACAGGGACTATTCTTCGTGGTTACCCTGTGTTGAAAACCACTGTGCTATTTACAGGTTCCTGTCTGGTGCTTTTTTTTAAGGTTAACAAAATTGAAGCTACTTCATTTCAGTCAGAAGAATAGTGAAGATAATCTTTCTTAACTTCAAGATAAAACTATTTTTACAGTATCAGTGTGAAACGCTTTTGGTCTCACTTTATCATTTTTTGCCTTTCTGTGCAAGGAGAAAGGGCAGCTAATGCAGTATTGCTATCCTGTTATTCCTTCCTCCTACAAAACATCTATTTCTACTGGAGGTGGCAGTTAACATTGTTTGTCCCACTTTACCTCGATTAAAGTAGCGGGAGGAAATCATGTGTCCTGGGGAGCTGCTCTTTCTCTATTAAGCGAGTGAGTGGGCTGCACCTGGAGTTATAACATGCTTTCTTTCTTCTGCTTCAAGGTCAGTGGGACTGCCTGATTGATAAATAATGTCTTTGTCCACTGCTGTCATGCAGTTCAAAATGCAACTTCTCAGAAGGGATGAAAATCAGGAGCAAATTGAGTCTGCTTTTTTTTGTCATGAAGAACAGTAAATTATTATAGTAACATTATATGACCATTTGTAATATTAGGGCTACTTGCAAAGCCAATTGCCTCTACAGGAATGGCAGATTGTGATATATTATTTGTGGAATGGGAAATACATCACGGTCATTACGACTCTGTTGAAACAAATGTCCTAGTAAGTAATAAAAGATACACAATGAAATTATGAAAGGAACATAATCAGGGAAATAATCAGAGAGATGGAGCACCTCTTCTATCAGGAAAGGCTGAGGGACTTGTGTTTTTTCAGCCTGGAGATGACAAAGCTCTGAACGGACTTTATTGAGGCTTTTAGGTATTTAAAGGGGACTTCTAAGAAAGATAGGGTCAAACATTTCAGTTGGGGCTGTAGAGATAGCATAAGAGGTGATGGTTTTAAAATAAAACTGGTTAGATTCAGAGGAGACAGAGGAAGTAATTTTTTCTTATGAGGGTGGTAAAATGCTGAAACATGTTGCCCTGCCACTTGGAGATGATAGATGCCACATCCCTGGAAACATTCAGGGTCAGGTTGGATGAGGCTCTGAGTAGCCTGTTTTACTTAAAGGTGCCTCTCCTCATTGCAGGACAGTTGGAGTAGATGACACTTTCCACTACACCAGGTTGCTTAAAGCCCCATCCAACCTGGCCTTGAACACTTCCAGGCACTGGGCATCCTCAGCTTCTTGGGGCAACCATGTCCATGTCACCAATAACAGAGCTCTTCCCAGCACTGACCCTTGAGGCATGCCACTCCTCACTGGTGTCCACCTGGGTATTAAGTCATCCATTAAATCCATGGTTCTCCATTTTAGAGTAAAGGATGTTGCGCAGAGAAATCAAATGCTTTACACAAGTCCAGGTAGAAGGCATCAGTCACTCTTTCATTATCCACCAGTGCTGTAACACAGTCATTGAAATTTGCCATAGAATTTGTCAAAGACCATTTGTCCTTGGTGAAGCCGTGTTGGCTGTCACCAACCTGTCACCTCTGTTTCCCTTGTGCCTTACTGTCATTCCAGGGGGTTCTGCTCCTTGAATTTGCCGGGCACAGAAATGAGACTGATTGGCCTGTACTTTTTCCCTTTATATATAATAGAAACATGGGGTTTATAACAATGGGGTTATATTTCCTCTGTTCCTGGCAAGGGAAATCCACCAGCATGCCATGACTTCTCAAACATGGCTTAGCACCTTCATTACAAGTTCCTTCCAGACCTTGGGATGCATCTCATCAGGTCCCATTGACTTGTACACATTCAGGTTCCTTAGATGATCTAGAGCTTGATCTTCTCCTGTGGTGGGCAGTAATTAATTCTGCCAGTCCCAGCATTTCAGTTCTCTGTATTGGGTGATGTGGTGAGGTAAAGAGTAAAGGGAAAATAATTTTTGTGTCTGCAAGGTTTATGTCCATAATGGACAATAAACAGTTCCAGTGATGGTTTCTTTTAACATATGTGTATGTTAAAAGAAACCATCACTGGAACTGTTTCTACTCACTACTCAGTAGACACTGTAACTGTGTCTACTCACTGAATGTCAGACTTCTGCAGTCTGGAGGAGGATCTTACCAACTCAGAAATAATTTTTTGCAAACTTTATCTATTTTACTTGTTGATTGGATCCTGTGCTATGACATCTGGAACACTAACCCCTGCTATCTTTGGAGTCAGTGCCCATGTGGCATCAAAATTAAGGAAAACAAGCTTATTCATTTACACACTTTGCATATTTATAAACCCACTATTTTTCTGTATCAGTAAAAACTGGATGCAGAGACAAATGAGCCTGGCTCCATTGATTTTAAAGAGCCTGACATGACTGATATTAGCAGAGGTTTTGGCCTGCTGTGTTTAGCTCTGGTTTACACTGAGTCACATAAAGCCAGGAAACATGATGTTGCAAGCGCTTAGAAGTGTTTTAAATCTTCTCTTGAGAAGCTTCTGCACAACAGTGCTAATTTCAAGTCTGTGAAACTTTACAAGCAAAAGAACTGGGATCAAGAAAAAGCAGCACTGGAACTATGAAATAAGCCTGAAAATTATTTCTAGCAGAGAGTATTGGGATGTAGCTAGTAAAAACTGCCACAGGATCTATAGTTACATTGCTGTGGCCACTGCATAGGTGGAATGGGACCTCCAAGATACATTTCTGCTGGAATATTATTTCTTGATTTATTTTTCATCTTCCCCTGCAGCTGGAGACTCTCCCTCAGTTTTAATGAAAATAAAAACACAGCTGGGTAGGAACATGATCTCCTGGAAAAGAATGAATTCTTCACACTTCATGGAACAACATAAAAAAAGAGAACCCACAGTAGGGTATCAAAGATTACACAGAGGAGTCAGTGACTGACAGAAATAAAGTAAGGAGCTCTGGCTGAAAACACAAGCTTGGGGAAACACAGTCTCACAGGAGGTTTTTCTGGGGAATAATGAGGGTGGCTCCAAACACAGGTTCCTGGGGAAGGGATGAGGTGAAGTGTATAACTGCAAGCACACTGATGTGCAGGCTCATGTTGTTCTGGTCACCTGCCAAACCAGGACACCCCTGAAGCATGTGGTAAGGGATTCAGGAATGGCAGCTTTTGGCAACCAAATAACTGATTCTCATGGACTTTACTGCAGATGTTTCCATGTGCATGCATGTGAATGCACGTGTTCATTATATACAAACATGCACACATGTGTCTATTGCTTGTGTGACTGTCAAAGGTTTAACAGTGCAATTAAATAGGTGGGAGTTCTCTGTTACTGACATGAGTGCTTGATATTAATAGATTTAAGCGTTGTTTTTGAGGACACTATCAACTTGCAATCTCACCTGCATCTCAAAGTATTTTTACTGTTTAAAGGCATATGTTAAGATATGATAACTAAAAGGTAATAGAGCTTGAAATATTTCACCTGTTGTTCTCTTTATTTAGCATGTGTGACAGCATTTCATATATAGTGGGTTTCCCCAGCTACCCAGTGTCACCTTTAGTTGTAGACATCTTGTTCAAAACAAAGAGGAAAATCATTTTCAAGGGGAAAATTTTTGTGTCTTTCTCTCCTTACTACCTGTCCTTGATCAAGATTTATTTTAAAACCTGGCTCTAAATGTAAGCATAAAAAAAGCTGAGGAAAATTATATTATTTGCATGCTTCAAAAAATAACATTTCTGTATAAAGTTCTCCTCTAGATCAGGCCCATTGCCAGGCTAATTAATGGACAGATGCAGTCTTTGGAACTACTTTTAACTCATCTCTTGAAACTGATTCAATTTTAATTTGATGATCTCTCTTTAATGGTGCTTACTGTACAGTCAGTGCTAGTTAATACGAATATTCCCTTCTTAGCCAGGAAGTGGTTTCATATAAGGTATTTAGGGATATCTCAGACCTCATGTCAGATATTATGATACCTGAGAATTTATTATTGCTTTCTTAAATGCAGTAGTCCCTTGAATAAAATCGTTGAAGTTTGAAAAAAAATGTTGTATTATTTTTTAAATATGTGGCTATATGACAGAAGGAAATAGCACTGTCATTACACATTTAACAATGCAGCTCACACTTCTTCCATTTTTACAGCTGAAAATGAGCCTTGTTCTATGATTATGATATCTTCTGATCCTTTTTATGTGACAAAAGGGCATATTTAAATTTTATCCATCATGATTAACTAAAGCCAAGCCTCAGGAAATGCTTGTATTTGCTAGAGGTGACCTTTAGTTTACACCAGGAGGAAACTGCAGCTTTGGTTCTCTAAGGGTGGATTGCCTTTTGGAAGCAGAGCTGACTCCATACAGCTGTGTTTAAGATCTGGCTATGGTAATGGTTCAAAAATGTAGAGGAAAGGAGGCAGGTGATTCGGAGAAGGAAATGGACTGAAGTTTATTTTTTCTTGAAATAGTGTGAGATTTGGCTCTGCTCTGTACCTTCACAGCAGAATCTTTATTATACTCTCCAGAATGGTGATTTTCAACTTCCCAGACAGTTTTTCAGCAACATCTCTGGTTAGTTTTTCCTCTTTTTTCTCATTTTTAATGAAGAATACTAACATTCCTAGCCATATTTAAAATTCTCAGGTCAAAGAATTAGAAGAAATAACTTATTTTATTTTTCCCATAATTATATCCTTTATATTGAATTTTTTGGGTCAATTTAGGCAAAGTCTTCCCCAAATTATGGAATATTACAGTGTTATTTGTAAATAAAACAATTGAAGTTTGTCAACCAATTTGTTGCAAGCGATTTGTTCAATAAGACTGTGGGAGGAATGACTGTGGAGTAAATGATCTGCATGGAAGAAAGTAATGGGAACAGACTATGAATTACTTTGCTGTAAACAGAAAAGCTTTTATTAATCTCTTCAGAAAACATCAAAAAAAAAGCAGTCTGTCTACTTTCTATATGGTTTATTTCCTTTTTATTTTGAGATGTAGTTCACATCTCAGAGACCATTTGCCCTCTTGGCATTAGTTAATGTCTGTATTTCATCTCTGTATTTAAATAATTGACAAATCTCCAGAGATCAGGGTAGTTAGGAAGTTGAACTTGAACTGCTGCTTCAGCCTGGCTTCAAAATAATAATATTAGAAAAGTGCAGTGTTTCATTACATAACAGTCAAACTACTCAGTCAGACAAAATATAAATTTTGTGTTCCAGGTTCAGTTTATATAATAAAAAAGAAGTAGAAAACAGGAAATATTTTTTTAAATTGTATTTTTATGTAAATGGCACCTCTTAAAAGGCTGTTTGCTTCAGCAGATTCAAAATATAATTTATACATTATGTTTGTTTTATAGCATTAGGCTGACCACAGCAATAACAGCCAACAGCTGAAGTAAAATGTGTGAACACCTGTGTCTTGTTGTTAGAAATCATATCCATGCTGAACTTGTAATATCCTAAATAATACAAATGTAGCTAGAAGTAACAAAGCAGATGGAAACATCTGTATATTGTATGCGGTGACAGTTATTGGTAGAGTATCTGGCCCTGGTTTTCCTCTCAGTAAACATTATTTGCATAGTAGTTTTCATCCTTTGCATCCTTAACTCGTGAAAAAAAAATTGATGTCTGATGAAGACAGAATAGTTTCTATTAGAGCATTAGCACAGGGAGACAGTCTGGTCCTGATACAAATGCACAGGTACAGATGTAAGTCCTGTACATGTCTAGCATGGACCTACAGTGAACATTCTAGTGGGCATAAATGGAAAATATTTGGACTTTCTTCAATGTACCACCTTCTCACTAAGGGAAAAGCTTATGAGAAAATGTTGCAATGCCAGGGATTGCTGAGATGTCAAACAGCACATCAAATGCAGCCAGGCTGCCACATCCCCATAAGTGAAAGTCAAAGGAATTTAGTTCTCCCTAACATCAAGTGTCGATATTGGAGGCACAGACCATGCAAGCAAGCTGTCCCATTCTACTCTGCAGGCAGTGGAAGGGGCAGCCATTCAGCTGGGCAGGTGTCAGGGTCTGTTTTAGTGTGATCTCAGTATGTCTGCAGCCTCCATCAGCTTCAGAATTGACTCGGCTCCTCTGGCTGCTACAAGAGCTCGGACAGACTTCCCTTATAGACCCATAGGTGGTAAGACATTTGAAGCTGAATGTCTAAACCCCCAAGCTGAATCTTACTTTTGTAGCTCCTTTACACACAGATCCAGTTCCTAATATGACAACATTTGCAGTATAACACTACTATAGCTCTATCTTAACTTTTAAGAGAACTCAGATGTCACCTGGCTATGATTGGAAAACATTTTTCTTCTGCTAGTCATTTTTGTACCTACACATTTTTTACATTCTTTTTTAATCTTCCCCAGCCAAGCTTTCCTTGGAGAATATAAAGAAACCCAAAAGCAACAGTAAAAATGGATGATATGCAAAGGGACAAGCATACAGGACCTTTCAATTAAATCTGTGGCTCTTTATAAAAAATAGATGATATGCAAAGGGACAAGCATACAGGACCTTTAAATTAAATATATGGCTCTTTGTAAAATCAATTTGAGTGAAAATTCTGCAAAGGAGAATTCTTTAAAAGCCTCCTCTCTTTATAAAATACTAAAAGAAATACAGTGCAATGAATCTCTTAGACCCAGATTTTCTTTTTCATCCTTCTAAGATGCATCATAAATATGAATTCTTTTTTTCAGTTGGAAGGTGTTCTGTAAGCAGGCTGAGGTGATTGGGCACTGGGTACTTTGGGCCTGCATATCTCTAAGGTGCTGCAATGGCAGATGCTACACCAACTTTGAGACAGATGAAGTTAACAATATATGGATTTATGATAAAATACTTTTCTGCAAGTGCTTGATAACAGATATTGTGCTTTTTGGGACTTAAAACTTTTCCAAGATTATGTGTTTGGAGTGTGACTCAGTACTGACTTCTTGCCTGTATGAACAAGTGAAGCTTTTTAATTGCTCTTCTCCTTCACTTTAGGTGGTTTGCACCTTATGCCTCCAAAGAAAACGTTGCCTAATCTAGCTATCCAATTGTGGAACTTCTGACAAAACAATTTCTTCCTCAGATCATCCATGCAATCCATTACTGCTTCAGCTTTCTGAACTAATTTCTGTAGCTTTTTGAATAAGTGTAATGTTTTCAGAACTTACTGCTGTTCCTGTAGATACAATATCCTTTTTTAATTGTCCCAGTGTAGTTTTCTCAATGACTTCTTACAGATGAACTACAAAAATTCTCATTCACTTAATTTGATGCTTCCAGTTGCTAGCTAGGGATATCTTTGGCTAAGTACTCTCACTGTTAAGAGATTCTTGTGATGCAAGTAGAACAATCATTGAAATTGCAGAAACAGTAATTTATTTTTCTGTAGCTTTTCCCTTAATTCTGCTCAGTTTATTAGTAAGAAAGTCACGCACTCTTCTATTCTTCATCCAGCTATTGAGCATGTTATATAATAAAAAAGGAAGCATTCTAATAATGAAATTACATTTCTTAATGCATTATTCACCAATCTCCAGAGTTTTAGTACTATTTTGTATTGCTAAACACTTACTATATTCATTATTTAACTAACATGCAACCAAAATGCACATAAACCAGGCCATTTGGGTGGTCAATCAGAAGGCAGAGAATATGAATCAACCAAGGAATGTCTTTTCATATCAAATCTTAACTATGCTCTCTCACCAAATTTTCAGAAACTCTGCAAAGACAAAAATCTCAGTTTAAAATAAAACAAACAAGTCTTGCATCTGTTGTATTCTCTCCCATTTACCCTCTTCCTCATTTGTAGGGTAGCCATGGCTCTCTCCCATCATTAGGTTCTCTCATCCTCTGCATTTCCAAGACACTAAGCACTTTCATAGATAGATCTCTTATTTTCTGCATATATGTTGCTCATACATATCAATGACAGTTGTCGACAGATTCTGCCTGTAAGCTTCTGGGTGTGTTCTTTAAATCCTTGGTGGCAACCAAACCATTAGAACAATTAGGCAGGAAAACTATAGAAAAGGAGGAAGAATTAAGAGAAAAAAATTGTAGTGCTTTCTCTAATCCAGCGAAGGTTACTGTTGGAAAGGGGAAATTTTATGTCTCCAGCATTTTGCATCACGTGTGTATTGTAGAGCCTGTGAGTCATATATCACATGGTGCCTAAATGTCTCCAATAATGACACTGGTTACATTTTTATAGAAACTTAGGGTTTCATCCAGACCCTGTTGTGGATGAGCTATGCTCACTTACAGCTTGAAAAACTAATCTTTGTGTTTCAATTAGGTTGTAACACTCCTCTAACACCTTCAGTCTTTAAAAGCTTAAATATTTTGAGATGGCCCTTGTCCTAGACACTGTATGTAAGTTTTTTATTTAGTTAAGAACCAAACTTCCAAGATATTTCTTTATATTAAATCACTATAAAACCTAAAATTCTTTTCACTTGAAAACTCTTTTCATTTTGAGTCTGTCATGTTCCTTTGTCTTCAGAAAATCTCAGGGCAGAGTGCCATGCCATTCCTGTACCCAGGTCCTTTCTGCCTTAGTTTGTCCCACCATTATTTCATAGAATCATGAAATATGCTGATTTGGAAGGGATCCATCAAGATCATTGAGTCCAGCTCCTGGTCCTGCACAGGACACCCCAGACGTCACACCATGTCCCTGAGAGTACTGTCCAAATGCTTCTTGAACTCAGGCTTAGTGCTCTGAACATTTCTTTGGGGAGTGTGTTACAGCGTTCAGACACTCCTCTTCCTGACATCCAGCCTATACCTACCCTAACTGAGCTTCATGCCATTTCCTTGAATGTCACTGGTGACAAGACTGAAGAGATCAGGGTCAGCCTTTCCACTTCACCTGATGAGGATGTTGAAGACTGCAATGAGTCCTTCTGTCAGTCTCCTCTTCTCCAGGCTGAGCAGACCATGTGGCCTCAGCTACTCCTCATATGGCTTCCCCTCCAGACCCTTCACTGTACTTGCTGCCCTCCTTTGGACACTCTCTAATAGCTTAATGTCATTTTTATGTTGTGGCACCCAAAACTGTCCCCAGCACCCGAGATGAGGCTGCCCCAGAGCAGCGCAGAGCAGGACAATCCCCTCTCTTGCCCAGCTGGTGATGCTGTCCCTGATGCCCCCCAGGACAGGGTTGTCCCTCCTGGCTGCCAGGATGCTGCTGACTCACATTTGTCTTGCCATCAACTAGAACCCCTAGGTCCCTTTCCACAGTGCTGCTCCCCAGCCTCTGGTTCCCTGGTCTGTGCACACAACCAGGGTTGCCCCAGCCCAGGTGCAGAACCCAGCACTTGCCCTTGTTAAATTTCCTGCAGCTGGTGACTGCCCAGCTCTTTTATTTGTTGAGGTCTCTCTGCAGGGCCTCTCTGCCCTTGACAGCTCCTCCTAGTAGTATTGTCAGAAAACTCACTTAGTATCCCTTCGAGTCCTGAACCCCAGGTCATTACTAAATGTTTTGAGGAGCACAAGGCCTAAGATGGAGGCCTGAGGAACCCCACTAGTGACAGACTAGTGATAGGTCACCTGTGTGATGTCACCCCATTCACTGTAACCCTTTGTGCCTGACCCCTGAGCCAGCTGCTCACCCACCCCGTGGTGTATTTATCCAGCTGTGTGCTGGACACTGTCCAGGAGGATCCTATGAGACACAAAAAGCTTTGCTGAAGCTGAATCCAAAAAGATTCTATTTACTGGCTTCCCTTCATCTGTTAAGTGGGTTATCCTGTCATAGCAGGAAGTCAAGTTTAATGAGCAGGAAGCTGTGCCAGGTGTGACCAATGACTTCCTTACCCTCCAGGTGTTTTTCAACACCTCCCAGAATAATCTTTTCTATGATTTTACTGGGCACTGAAGCCTGGGCCTGTACTTTCCAGGATCCTCCTTCTTGCCCTTCTTGAAAATCGGGATGGCATTCACCAGCTTCCAGTCAGCTGGGACCTCTGTATTCCAAAGACTGCTCAAAAATCATCAAAAAAGGGTTTGCAGTGTCAGCCAGCTCTTTTAGAGTTCTCCAGTGAATCCCATCAGACCCCATAGATTTCTTGGGATCCAGCTGGAGCAGTAAATCCCACATTAGTTCAGGAACAGTTGAGAGTTTATATTTCTTACAGTCATGATCATGCATCTCAGGGCACTGAGACCTGCCTCTGTCATTGGTGTTGAAAATGGAGGCAAAGAATGCACTAAACACCTCTGCTTGTCTCTGTCACTGTTGGCAAGGATACCTCATCCTGCACTGGCCTGATGTTATTTCCACACTGCCTTTCAACATTAATGTATTTGAAAAAAATATTTGCTGATATTTTTGTGCCTGTAGTGCTCTGAATTATATTTTATTTCTTTGTGTGCCCTTTTCTGATCTTGGTGTGTTTTCTAAAAATTCACTGTTTGTTGACCTATGTGTCAAAATGTTGGCTTTCACCTGAAAATATTTTTTTAACCTTTGTAATTAATGGGGGAAAATATGTTTTTAACCTTTGTAATTAATGGAACCACAAACCGTGGCTGCTGTAAGACCCAGAGATTCCAAAACTCAAAGAGGAAAACCCCAAAGCCCTCAGCATTTTACCCAAATGTAAAACATAAAAAGCTCTTGAATAAAAATGAGGCTGATTTTGGAAGAACTGACCGACAGTTGCTGAAGGCTCCTGGTTTTCAAGGCATTGGTGGGATTACCTGCAGTGGAGCCCCTGCTGTGCAATTAGCCTGTTGCCACTTTTTTCCCTGTGTGGTGGTGCCAGCAGAACCTGCAAATGCTCCTCTGGGATTCCTGTTAGGTAAGTGTCAATGTATTTCATTTTGCAGGTGAGCTCCAGAGCAAATTATATTAACAAGGACTCCCAAAATGGGTACTTGGGAAGGACAGCATTAGAGCATAAAGATGGGTATTGCAATGGATATGCTAATACCTAATTAGATAGTCCACTTATAGACATCTCTATAGCACTCCTTACCAGAGCAGCTGTTGATATGATTTTATCAGCAATCTGAACTTTATCAAACCATTAACTTATGGTATTAGTAATTCCAGAAGAGAACCACAAAATAAATGGCATTGCTGTTATTGTAATACATGACATAGCACAGTTGCAACTGATAATTAACCATGTGATCAATCCTCATTAAGACTGACACCTGTATGATTGTCAGCTGTGGAGTATTGTGGTTTTAAATAACTCAACACTTAGGACTTCATACTCTGGCTGAAATATAATCTCTTGGGAAGAAGCTTTATAACTGTGAATAACACTCTTTGGGAGGCAAAGCGCACTGCATGGGTTACCATGTACCTTGTGATATAGTTGCAGGTGGGACATGAAATAACAGAGCCCCTGTTTGGCAATGTCACCTGGAGTAGGTGCCAGAAAAAACGTGTGCTTAGCAGTCTGTGAAAGAACTCACACAAACCTGGTGGGACTCATGTGTTCCAGAAAACATCTAAAATGTGTCTGACATTGCTATAATTTAGGAAATCTGGAAGGCTGTGGACTGGAAAGCACACTTCTTTTCACTTTCTGTCAGCTGCAGCGAAGTTGTGTTTGGCTGTGCTGATGGATAGGGCACTGGAATTCTAAAGTGCAATTTCTGGCACTTTAGAAATTCTCGTTAGTCCTACTGGCATCAGGTCTGGAGGGCAGCACTCAGGTAGGACTGCAATCTGGTGCTTGTTTCTCCAAATCCATCGTGTTGCTATTCAAGAACATTCTTTTCTCCCTTGCTGGAACTGAATTGCATCATTTAAGGTTATAGATTGATTCAGCTTTCAGCTAATATTCCCTGAGTGAAATGTACCACTTCTGAAAAAGTGTTAGACTCGCAGCAGTAGAAGATGAAACCATTTGCTTATCCACAAAAGTTTCTGTAGAATCAGTGTCACCACATTTGCTAACGTATGTATCTAGTCATGGTTTGATGTTTCTTTTTTACACTTGAAAAACACAATGTCTAAAGTTCAGCTTAATGACCCGTGACTTGCTGGTCATTCAACTTCAAGTCTACAATAATCTGTACCTATATTTTTTTATTTTTTTTTTGAGTGAAACAAAACAAGCTGATTTATTGAACTGAGACCATCAAATAATTTTATGTCTGTTCCCAAACATGCCTTGCTCTCAAATGTCATGAGAGAACTAACCTTGTGAAGGATAAGTTGCCACATTATTTACTGCCTTACTTCAGCAGATCCAATATTTTTTCATGTTGTCCTCTTTGTAGCCTTTCTAAAAAAAGAATCTGAAAAGGACAGCATGATTGTTAGCATATTCACAATCTACATCTTCATCCAGCTCTTCATTTCATCTTTAATATCTATACTTTTAATTCAGAAAAAGACTTTCTTTCCTGTCTGCACTCCCTGAAAGATATTAATTCAAAATCACATTAAGGCAAAAGCCCAGGTCACTCAACAGGAATAAAGATATGAATTTTCACTAATCGTAGTCTCTCTTCCCAGCACTGTGGTTCCCCAGTGAAATGGAAGGAACCAGACATCCCACTGGGTCTTTTATAAAACTGTGCTAACATTACATAATCCCAAAGGCACAGGAAAATGTGATAAAACTTCAAGATAAAGCCAATGTTTTATCTGTTCATGAGAAACCCATATGTGCCTGTGACACTCAGGCTTTTCTCTCATGTTTGAAAATCCTCCCGTCCCTGGAATTTAGCAGAAAATTTCTGACTATCATTTTGACCATCAGTGTCCATCTGAAAAGATTACTTTCTTACACATCTGAGGCTGGCAGAGCTTGTTTTTTTTAGTTGACTTTGCAAAAGTGCTGTCATTTCTAAATTTCCTATCTCATGCAACTAATGGGGGTGTCGAAAGTCTGTTATTTTTAGTGAGTATTTTGTGAAGGTTCATCAGTTTAAGTGGACCAAAGGCAGTCACTGCTCAGAGGATGTTGTGGTGCTTGCAGTGATGCTGGCAGGTTTTTGTGACTGGGTGGCATAAACATTCATATTAAAGAAACTCTTAATGGCCCTGAGCCAATAAAATGTTAATAGGAGTCTAGTAGTAAGAGCCAACATTGTCTTAGTGATTTCAATAAGCTAATACAACAATTAGTTGTTTTATGAACACAGACTAGATTGCTGCATATAGATTGGACTGAAATGCATTCTTCATAGTTAATGTTGTTTTTTGTAATTGTCAATGTTTTTGTGTACATTTCTTGGGAGTGGAGAACATTTCTAGATGCCTATGCAAACATTTTTTTTGCCTAATATATTTTCTAAGAAAGGAAGAAAGATCAAAAACTACCACATCCCAAATTAAATTTGCAGTTACTATTAAAAAATGTAAAAGGATGATTTTTTTGCTTTTACCACTCAACTAAAAGCTGATCCCTCCTCTGCCCTATGAACACCTATTATCTTTTCAGGCGGAGTAGATGACTAAAACCGTGAAATTTGAGGGAAACTACTTTAAAAAAGAAGGAGGGTGGTAGGTTGCCTGAGTACCAGATTCTTAGTTCCATTTAGATGCCATAAACAAAAAGAGAAAGAATGTTTATGCTCAGGCAGACTATCTCTCAGTTTATACTCCTAAAACTAAGACCAGGTTCCTTATCACATTTCATTAAAAAAACAAAACAGAACAAAAGAAAAAACCCAGTGAAAGTCATCCATTAGCATCACTAGAGACAGAGTATTTTGGTTTTGCAATGAAGTCCAACTCCAAAAGCTCATTCCAATGAGTACTTTTTGCATACAATTATTCCCATTAGCAGAATGACACAAGTCCTTAAGGTCACTGGTTTAATACTCTGCTAAATAGTTTATTACTTTGAGTCAAAATTGGGAATGTTTGAGAAACTCTTGAACAGAATATGTGAAAGAAAGTTTTAAAGTTATCTTACATCCCATGAATGTAAGATGGCTCCAGTATCACTAAGGGGCATTGTAGAAAAAGTAAGCATCCTAGATGTGTTTAAGCAGTGATGTGAGGGGTGTGCATGGACTCTCAGAGCCCTCCACACTGATCAGCTTCAAATTCCCTCCACTTTACTGTTATAATAGGAAATAAATTCACCATGTAAGGCCGCACCAACTGATTGGCCTGTTTCATAGTCTTTACTCCAAAGAGGAAAAATGAATCATCTTGGAGTAAAAATGACAGTTGAGGGTGTGAGTTCTCTTTAAAAATGTCCAGACACAAGAAATGCTGTGCACCATTACTTTGCAACAGGCTTTGTGGGCTTTTTTCTCTTCTAGCATTTGTATTTCTCTTGCTAGTCTGCCATCCATCCCAGGTGCCACTGCAGAAATGAGCAGTTTGTGAGTGAGGAAAAAAGAGAAGTTATCATCAGGGAGATGGCACAGAAATCCAAAAATGTGGAATGGAATAAATGGCAAAATCTTCTCTTTGTTTACAAGCCAAATTCTAACTTAGGAAATCAACAGCAGCTAGAAAAGATTCCTGCCAGACATTTTCTGCAATCAAATCAAAATTCAAACCTTGTCTTGGAGACCCTGTGATTTTATTGCCACTCATATGCATCTCAAGTAAGCCACCGGTGTCTAAACATTTCATCCATCAGGCAATTTGTCAGATTCTGAAGATGACGCCATAATTCCAATAGCATATTTTTGTACTGAGTAATGTTTTCTGCACCTCATTCAGTACTGTGTGTTCTTCATACAAGTAAGCTCTAACATTAAGCGCTTTGGGGAAGTGCTTTTCACCTTATTTGTAAATAACTTCAGAACAATAGAGACAGATGGGGATGAGTAAGGGAAGGAGCTTCTGTTTCCAGTAAGTAACATATGAAAAATGCCATCATCTCCTGGCTTTCTGCAGAAAAACAAATTTCCTTTCATGTTCTCTGAATACCAACTTTGAGCAATACTGGTAATGGGACAGGCAAGGCAGACCAGAAGACCCCAAACAGAAGATAGGAGGGGGCAGCCCCTCAAAGCTCCATGAAAAGTGTTTTTCCACATGGAGCGGGAATAGATGCATGTTGAATATCATAGAAGTGCTATGTGTTCATTCCTTTAACTGATTCTCAAGTTTTCAGTTGGTTGAAATATGGCCTTAAGACAGCTCAACAGTCATGTGAATGAAACATCATTAAAGCACATTTTGTAGTACGTTGCAGATATCTTTGGTTTTGGGTGGGGTTATATTGTTCAAATTAGGAACCAAGTTTTAGAAATACAAGGAGAGTTGCATTAACATGCCTAGTTTTGTAATGAGTTTCTCCAGTATCCCTTTAAAAGGATGTCATAAATCTGAATTACCTCTGTTAAAGTGTTAAAATGAAATTATTTAGCCTCACAACTGACCCACAAGATGTGTCTTTGCATTTTATCACGTTTCCAGCAATTTATCTTTCCACCTTGCTGTGAGGCACTTGTAGGACAGGGCACATCTTCTTATTTCTTCCTTTAAGAACAGTAAAATTCACAATTGTTTCAGTTTATAGAAGTAAATCAACAAATTATTCTTTCAGCTGTGGGAATGTTTTCTTGCAAGACTGCAGTAAAGGACAGCATGTAGTCTTCTAAGTTTACAAAACTGCTTACTGTAATTGAATCTATTCAGATTACCCCAAGTAAAATTGTTTTCCTATATTCTAATATCAGAAAAAAATGAGGAATTGTGGTTGCTAAGACCATACATATATATATATATATAAAATAGAGAGTTCTAGTGTTGGTTAGGTATTTCATTTGACACCAGTGGCAGACATCTAAAAATCTTTTCATTCCTTCAAAAAGTTATGGTAGGTTTTGAAACAAGTCTGCTCAAAACTTTGCACACATAAGTAGAAATTAAAATCAAAGTGCTTGCAGTAAAGTACACTGTGCAGAGCTGAAAAACAAAAGGTTAATCTTGTTTGCGTAATAGAGCTTTAAGAAACCTGATGTTCAGTTGACCAAAAATGTTCCAGTTTTGTTAACCTGTATAGTTTAACAAAAAACTCCTCTAAGAAATGCACTTTTGTAAATTGTAAATAAAATTATTCATAATGAGAATTAATGTAGTTTATGTTACTATGGAGACCATTTGAGAATAGAGGCATTAAATTGTAGCTTGCTTTCTTCCAGGAATTGAAACAAATGCTTATGAAAACCTTTAAAGGAATTAGTTCATCTGTAGCACTTGAAAGAATTATGTAATAGAAAAAGTATATCTACTTATTCCCAGAATTCACAAAGTGAGAAGATCTTGGTGACAGAATTATGTTTTTGGTGGTGGGGAAAGTAGCTATCTTTTATTTGTCTAGCTAAAACTGATGGAAGACATTGTTAGTCTACAGAAGTGGAGTATTCATAAACAATTCACAGGGAGAGGTTTGACAATCCAAATAATGCTTATAGGAAATTGTACCCGGGACAATTTTCAAAGCTCATTTATTTGCTGGATATGTATGACTGCTATAAGTACACTGAGAAATTTCTCTAAAGGGATAAAACCCAACAATTGGAAGAAAAATGTAGATTTTTTTAAGGGCCCTCTAAGAAAATAATTTGTATGCTTAGCCTGTCCTTATTCAGTGGCATAAGAGGTCACAAGAAGCATAATATGTTATTTTACATTTTTGTTTTCTCATTAGGCTTGATAGAGAAATATCCCACTGTTCACTGGGAACACAGTGTGGAAACTAGTAAGTAGTGCAGGGAAGGAATATGTATTTGAAACCAGCACATGCTGTTATGAAATGCAAGGGTGTGAGAAGGGAATTTGGAGAAAAAAATATAAGTTAAAAAAGGAAAGAGAAAGTTATAAAAAATGCAAGAGTGAAAGTAAAAGAAAGCAGGGAAAAAGAAGATAAAAGATGAAGTGTTATTGAAAGCTATTTCAAATCTTCACTTCTGCAACGGTAATTTCTAGTCTTCATTTGATTTTGATTCTTTTTTCAATGGACTTTCTCTGTGCCATTTCTCTTTCTGGCTGTTCAAATAGCTCAGAGATGCCTCTCTCCATTTTTCTTATGTTTTCTTTAAATTTGTCAACTCTTCTCTGAAGAAAGATGTGGCTCCTGAGGGTATTCCTTCACTTGTTTTTCAGGATTCTGCTAATGAAAGGGTGGTTTCTTAGGCACTCTGATAACCAAACCCAATTGTTCCTCTGCCCAATTTTCTACCCGATTTTAAACGCACTTTCACTCTGGAGGTTTTTCGGGATCTATGTTTCTGTTATTGAGTGTGTGGGACTGAATTTTCTCTTAAGGCCAGTTTAGCATATTTCCAGTCTTAGTAATTTTGAAGAGGACCTCAGTAAGAGTGCCAACCTTCCTTATTTGAAAACCACATACTGAAAACTTTAAGCCTGTCTTCTGGTTCTGATATAAAGGCCATGGACACAGCCCATGTGGGGCAGGGAAAATAAATCTCCACAAGGATTTCCAAACTAGAGAGAACAGTGGTTCTCATGTTGTTCTACCAGAACACTACAATAGGAGCTGAGGATTAGGCAGGAGTTATTTGGGTCCCAGGATGGCTGACCTGAAACACCATCTCCACCTTCTACAGGTGGACATGACTTTATGCAGAAGCACATTGCATAAAAAAGCCACGGGAAAGCATCTTTGTGAGAAGTGGAGAAAATCACATAGTGAACCACATGAAGGTTCACTATTTAAGATAGTTTTTGCCCACTTGGGCAAAAAGTATCAGCTGAGATGTATTGACCTTTAGTCAAACCAAGTCATATAATTTTGTACATGCTGAAGATCAAGAGTGTGCACTTGTTCACGTGGAGTGATAATGACAGCTGAAACTGCAATATAGTTTTTCTTAGGTTAAATGTAATTTATTTTGCATTAACTTCAACATTTCCCATGCCATAAATGGAAGCAAATTCATTTTAAGCCAAAAGATACCACTTTAGTTACTTGGGTCACTAAATTTAGTCCTGCAGGTTCTTTATTTTTAATCTTAAACCGGGTAGCTCAGCATTCTTTTGAGAACAAAATGGTAATCAAGAAGAGAATGAATTGTGAGGTACTTGAGAGAGAAATAACCGAAACTATCTACTGAAAGCATAGAAAAGGAAATGCAGCACAGTTGACTGCAAGGTACTTTGCATTCAAAGCAGAGATGAAAGCATTGTGAATTTAAATTAGTGTAATGACCTACAGAAACTACGTCAAGGTCTCTGGAATTATTCAGCCCTGGCAACCAGAAGGTGAACACTAGATTTTATTTTATTTAGAGTTCAAATGAAGCCCAAGCACTGGTAGCAGTTACTTCACACTTTGTAGGGAGGGAGCATTGTGGAGAGGTTTATATATCTGTGTACAGCCTGTTGCAGTATTCCACTTTGTGCTATTGGAAAAACGTGTTGCTCTTCCCCCCCTGTTTTTTGTTTTTTGTTCATTTTTCCTCTGTATTTTTCTCTATTTTCCACTACTCTTTCCTACAATCATGGAATCAATCACAGAAAAGCCCATGTTGAAAGGGCCTCAGTAGATCATTTGGTCCAGAAATCTGTGGGAAAGAGAGCCTAGATGGGATTAATTAGCACCTGGTGCAATCAGACTTTCATTCAGTAATCGGGCCTCCACCACATCCCTGGTGAGGTTGTTCCATTGACTGACTCTTCTCACTGTAAAAATTTCTTTCTTATGTCAGTGTGAAACCTCATTATGCAGCCTCATACCTGTTGTCCCATGTGTTCTCCAGGTGGCTCCTTGTGGAGAGAGAGCTTCTGCCCTCTTTGCCCTTTAATGCTAGAAGATTGTGGTGAGATCCTGACTTATATTTCTGTTCTCCATGGAGAAAAGGCCTAACTGGATCAGTCTTTCTTCACAGGGAAGGTTCTGCAGTGCTTTGACAATCTTCATGGACCTTCTTCTTTGGACCCTCTCCAGTCTGTACACATCTTGAATTGTGGGGATCCAGGGGTACTCCTCTTTCTTCTTTCCCTTCATTTTTTTTTACTGAAATAAAGAGCCATGCTTGACTATTTTTCTTTAGTTTTATCTTTTCAGAGGGATAACTCAGACTTCTAAATATCTGAAGGTGGATAAGTAAGCCATCCCCTCATTATTTCAGCAGGCCATTGAACACTTGTAAAAAGTCTTGGGGTTTTTTTCATGTGGGTTGCGAGTCTCTGAAGCCTAGTTCAAAAATTTTAAATAGATAAGGTTTGCAATACTGGGAATCAAGCTTTTGAAATGTTTTAAAGAGGATGATTTGTCATTTCTTATGGTTTATCACTGAAGAAATATGAGAGATGTTCTTCTTTAAAATAAAGCAAAATATATCAGGCTGTTATGATAAAATAATTATAATTTCTTGTAAGGCTAAAAAGCGCAAGTTTTGCATTGAAATCAAAAAAGACATCTCCGGAGGAAAGTTTAGAGCTCAAATTTGCTTCTTTCACAAGAAGATGTATGCTGCACAGCCAACCTGTAATTAGCAGCATTAAGGGGCACAGTACCCAGACCAGTACATATGAGCTGTTTGGGAATGACATCTACACTATTTGTACATGTGATTAAGTTCTGAATTAGCTGTAATCTCTCAGGGAAAAAAAAAAAACCCTAAAATGTCACCATGGACAGTTCAATGAAGACATCTGTTCAATGCACACCTGCAGCCAAAGGAGAAATGTTCTGTGCCTTTTATTTCAGTGGAAGCCTTGCAGATGAGATAATGACAGGAGCAGGCTCGGGGTGCTGAACACCTGCTTGAGAGGTCTTGTCTTTGCTCTGCTAAGAGAGAGGATATGAGACTATGTGACCCATTGTTTTGTCCCAGGATGGCAATTTCTGTGTTCCCATAATGAAAGAAACAAAACCTTCTGTGAAAGAAAAAGCAAAGAGATCTGCAGATAATAGCCAATTAGTGGTTCAAAGGCTAATTAGGTAAGTTCTCAAATAAAGTTTTGAAGGTGATACAGTCAGCTAAGCTGGGAATTATAATCAGAGAGGATAATGATGCTCTCTGAACAGCTCAGGAAAGGACAATCAAATACCCTCAGTGATGCTTGAAATGGTAAGATAAAGATATATGCTTAAATAAACATATAAAAAAATTCCTTAAATCAGTGGTTCTAGGAGTCACTGGTGGAATTTGGACCAAATGAAGGATGAGACTTATTTATTTGACTTAAAAATAACTCATATTCTGTTGCTTATTTCTTAATTGATTAGTTGAGAGAGATTAATCAGCAAACAGTGGAACATGAGCTATTTTTTAATGTAAATATATACAGAGACAGACATGCACGCACACACACTCACATACACACCTTGCCTGTAGTTATTCTGAAGTTTATTATTTGAGACTGAAGTCCTAAGGCTCAGTTCACCCCTGCATTAATAGCTAGATGACTGGGTAACATTTAGAGAAATGATCCACTCAGACAAGAAGGTAACTTGCAGATTGATTTATTGAACTTTTACAGAATCTTACTACTTTAATGACAATATTTTTTCCAGAAGGTGTGAATTTGGGTGGACAGAGGGTTATTTTGTTTGCAACTACAAGCATTAAACATCCAGGCAGTTGTTAGAGAAAAGTAGCGCCTAAATCAATAACTTTGTGTTCTTCCTTCTTTAGCCTCCCAAATTTACAAACTTTTGTCTTTTGCATACTCTGATTTCTTTCCCCTACATGCTGCCAATATTTGGGTTTTCATATGGTAATCCCCTTTATAATAAGCAAATAGTGGAATATATAATATTTATGAGGTTTTATAGTCTGGCTCCAAAAGTCACCATGTGAATTAATGTCCTCTGTGGTTCAGTGCTACAGCATGAACTACCAAATTGTTAAGATGATACTAACATTCATCAGCTTCCATCAAGCTAATAACCAGAGATAATAAGAGAGATAAATTGCACTCAAACATGCTGAGTGTTTCACTGACTGGGATTTTTAAAAACTAAGTAATTTCAGAACTTTAGCCGCTCTAAAACTTTGCAAAGCTGGATTTGTGAATTTTGTCTTTGTTGCTGTGTTTTGTTATTCACATCATTACTAAGTTCATTCCTTATTAAAGAGTGTGTTATACTGCAGAGTGTGTGGAATCACTATTCCTTCTAACTAAGGGAAAGACTTAGTAACACAGTCCTGGGTTACTAAGTTACTTTCTGTCTTTTCCAAGGACAGAAAGTGCTTTTAAGATGTCCTACATCTTGCCTATAGGTCTTTGTGACTGTCAAAGATAACTGTTAGACTGAGTGTTTTCTTCATGGGTTTTTTGTTTGTTTATTGTTTTTGGGGTTTTGTTTGTTTGGAGTTTTTTGTTTTGTGGTTTTTTGGTTTGTTTTTGTTTTTGTTTTTTGCCACATTCATTCAAAGATAAGAAAGTATTTGGCATTAGAGAAAACTTACTGCCTGAGCTCTGTGCTTGCAAACTTGACATGCTCAGAAATATATCTATCACCCACAATATGTTCATTTTTTATTTAAAATACATAGTATGTCTGTTTTGGTTTTACTTTCTTGAAAGCTTGGTCCCCAAAAGTGGAGTTTGGGAAAAATTTAGGGGCTGAATGTCATATCAATGCAGAAATCCTTTCCATAAAATTTTATCCTAGAAATTGCTTGTGAACATAGTAAGAACATATTTATAAGACATATTCCAATCTGTATGAGCAAAATTATTCATGTAAGAGAAAGCCTTAATGTGTGTAATGCTTTGCATTCTTCATATGCTGAGAAACCCTCTAACATGTGTTTTGAGCATTTTAATGCACATTATAATACCTGCAAAAGTTAAGATGGTTCTAGCCTTATCCAGTAATACTGCAAATTATTTGTTCACTCCTCTCAGAATTGCATCAGGTTCACTGAATGTGTAATCTATTTTTCAAGGCCCTGCACAAACTTTTAAAAGTGAATTTGTGCACTCTTGAAGGTGATGCAACTGTGTGCACGAAGGATGTGCCATAAAAGATGCCATTATCCTTCAAAGTTAGATGTATTTTCTTGTCATAAGAAAAAGAGATACGTGGCATTTTTAATATGTTGCTCAATTCCAGTGATTTTATGGAGCATTGCAACTGTTTCAGTGTAGCGCTATTTCATTCTGAAATATTGTTTTCTTCTTTATAAATACCCCATTAATAGCCTTTCCACTACCACCCTCTTTTCTGGACCAGTCATAATTACACCTCTCCTGTATGGAAGGATTGCAACTATTATTGAGCTATTTATGTCTTTCAAAGCTGTTTCTCTTTTTCTTAATTGAACATTTAAAACTTCCTACTTTTACACGTGTATTTGAGCAAAAATAGGGGAGTAGCTTTATTTTAAAAGTTTTCTTTTAAAAGTGTTCCTTTCCTGAGTTTGAACTTAAGCTACTTCTCCTGAAAAGCATACCAGAAACATAAACCCTGAAATGAAAGTCATTATTTAAGAAGCTCAGGGTATAAGGCAAAACTGAAGAATAAAAGACATTGCTTCTGTTTTGATAACTGGACACTATCTTAAATTTTAGAGACATAGTGTAATACCATCCTAAGTTTATGGAGCAAAAAATTGCTTTTAATTTGGTTGATGGGATCATGTGCTTTTCAGTTTATATTTAAAAGAAAAAATAAAGGTAGGATCAAAAATATAACTGCTTTTGATTTTTATTTCAAATAAGACTATAAATCCTATTGTAAAGTACTATTGGTACAAAGGAAAATTTTAAAATAAAGATAATAAATTGCTTCTTAAGACAAAATTATATTTAAGAGAAAGGAAGCAGAACAAGGCAATTTTTGAATCTTGGTTTTGGAGAAAAATCAATGAGTTGGCTTGGGTCAGGTCCACATTACATATAGGCCAATGATCTGCATGAGAGAGTATGCAATGAGCTGGATATTTGCTAATAATAGTCTAAGGTTTTTTTACTTAATTAGCATGATTTGGCAATTAGAATCCAGACTTAAGCAGATGCAGACACCCTGCCCCTGAGCAGCATAATGCCTATGAAATTCGACAAAGTATAATGTTCATGTGTGAAAATAACTGAAAATAACTGATCTTTTGTGGGTTTGTTATGTAGGGTTTTTGTGGGTTTGGTTTTTTTTTTAATCTGTAAGAGAAACCATGAAAAGATAAAGAGAATGGCTTTTCTAGGGAAAAAGCTTTCTTGTGTTAGTTTTCTGCTTGATGTTACTTGTTCTGTTTGTGACAGTTTAGCTAAAAAAAACCCACAGAGGATTTTCTCAAACAAGAGAATAATTTTTTAAAAAGACAGAAAATGATAAGGTCATAGCAATGACATTTTGATTGAAATATTACTCTCTTGCTTCATTATGTCTTATAAGTTTGATCCTATGATTTTAAGGCAAATGGTGCTGTGATTGTAACAATTGTCTTGGAAAGATGTATACAAAAGAAATAATATCACCCAGGAATGCCTTAGTCTAAGGAGGAGGTATTATATGCCTAAACAAAGAAACAAAAAAAAAGGACAGAAAACCAAACCAAGACTTGCCTCACATTATTAAAGCAGTCATAGCTATGGAAAATGACAGGGAGAAAAATGAATCGTTTGTATTCTTGAGTAGGAAGTGAGGCTGTTACCCTACCAAAAGAGCAAGAAACCCTTCGGTAAACTTGATGAGGCCATGGTGAAGTCTACAGAAGAGGCACAGATGACGGTTTGCCACAGACTGTCCTCAGATGCTGGACTCACTGATATGAGTGGTTTTGATTTCTGTGAATTTATGCATGACCCACTTCACAACACTTATTTCCACATCAGGAAAGAAGAATCAGGTTGAATAAAGAGCATGTGTCCGGTTTTACATATAAGAATTTCTGACTTGATATCTATTACCTCTTTAGTTAAAGAAGCCAAAGCAAAGTCGTAATAAAATCCTAAGCTTCAGGGAAATAATCCATCACCTACAGAGGCCAGGAAGGAATTTTCTTTTTGCTATGAAGGATATTGCCTTGGGTACACCAGGCATTCTTTGTCTTGCTCAAGAGCACAAAGCATTTCATCATTGCCCGTGGCAGGCAGGGCACTGTGATAGACCAGTTGTCTGATCCAGTCTGACAAATGCTGTGTTCTAGGTTTAATTTATTCAGGTTTAAAGTTTGCTTATGAAGCTGATAGGGGCATAGCAACCAGAGAGACAATATTGTTCAACTTGTCCTGGAGAAACAGTTACAGTTTCAGAACACACAGACTCTAATTAGAGTAAATTACTCCTGATGGAATAAGCAATCTGAGAAAAAGAGGAAGAAAAAGTGAGTGTAATTTCTAATGCCACAGGGAGGTCTTGACTGTACAAAAGCTGTCTTTAAATCTTAGGAGCTTTGCTTTGAAGCAATAGCTAATAGAGCAGGGCAAGAAATAAGCCTGATTAACATTTTATTAGTAACTTTAACCACAAAAAATGGACTTTCAACAATAGCCAAGACTTATCATCTTCAACTGAATTTGACATTTATTTAAGAAAAAAAGTAAATTGAAGCCAATAAAGTGACATTAAATAAATTAGGGTGTTCACTTTGTACATTGCTTATCATTTTCTCATTTAAAATATTATGTTTAGAGATTGCCAGATCTAATTAAAGGGGAGGGGTATCCAGTTGCTTAAACAGATTGTGACACATTTATGTTATTCAACAGTTAATATTAATTCATATCACAACAATCTCTGCTGCACTTGAATACAGCAAATCAATCAGCAATATCTACAATGAAAAGTCTTGGAGAGATCTATTAGGTCTATTGTAAACAATTTACATCTGTAACCTTAAGGCCTTTTTCCACAGGATTGATTTGAATTCATTGTGCTGGATGAGGCAGTAGCTACGATTTTATTTTTTTTCTGCCCTACAGAATAATTCAATATAAAATTTGGATGGGCCACATCTTTTTCTGTTTGGCTTCTCATGGTACCACTACAGCACATAATTGTGAATGGGTTTTTGAAGGGAACAAGGCTTTCTTGTTGTAGTTGATTTAGACTTTGGTTTTCATATTTTTAATAAGCAATTGCTCTGCTGTTTGGATTTTTTGTTGTTGTTCAATATCTTTTAGCTCAATTTTGCATGGAACACGGAAGACAATAAGGGAAGGGACATAACAGTGAAGAGAAACAATAACTGTAAGTGGAAGAGAATAATCCCCTCTAAACCTGTAATCAGTATATATCCAAAGGCATAAATTTCATGTGAGCATACTGCTTAGTTTTAGACATTGGTTTTCAGACATTTGAGAAAGAAGAGAAAGATTTAGAGAGGCAAACTTTAAGAATATATTTTGTAGACTTTTGTACACAACTCACTGTCCTGTACTGGAAATTTTTAAAAGCTAAAAAAAAAAGAGGAAGTTGAAATAGGTGGAAAGGAATGGAAATAAAAACTGTGGAGATGGATGAGCACTACAGTATTCATCAGTGTGAGGTTTTCTTCCCAGGGGTTGTGTTTTTCCTTACTGTTTTACAGTTTTCTGGTAGTTTTGCTGTCATATGGGGTTTGCTCTCTGTTTTTTTCAGTAGGCTGGACATGGCTAGCTGATTCCCCTTAGTATTCTAAATTCCCCTGGCTGACCATGGTCTTCTCATTTCTGTCTGGAGGAGGTGTCTGAAGGCTGAGCGGCAGGAGCAAGAAATCTGGTTTTGCACTCAGTAACAGGCAGCTATGTACTGATAATAATAGATATACATTCCTCTTTAATGTAAATTTCAGGCTTTATGTTTTATTTTCAGCTTTACATATGCATATTAGCATATGAACTTCTCCAGGAACTTCTTTCCTAGGACTCATTGTGTTTCAGGTGTGCAGTATGCTGACTCTGTTCAAGTCCCTAGATACTGGTTTGTTTAACCTAATCCTCCCACACTCAAATATGAGTTCTTCTAGCCAGATGTTTAAATCTGTGGCTTGAAACATTTAATAGGACCTTAGAAACTTTTTTCCCCCCAAGTATTAGCATTCCTTTTATTTAAAATTGGTGCCAGGGGGTTCCAGGTAAAAAACACTGACTACTTCTGTTTCAAGTCGTTAATTATTCAAGTTTCCTCCATTTACTTTATATTTAAGTCTGAAGGAATTCTGACTTATCGATGAATAAAGGGATCACAAAAACACCCCAGAACTGTTGGTACAAACCCAGTACTTTTTAGTACTCAATTGCAATCCATTCAGAATAGTGGGTACAATTGTACCACCTTCCTCTTCCTAAAAGAATTGACAAAGCATACAGCCAGTAAACTGCTGAAATTTAACTTTTTGTTGATAGTGTTTTTCAGCTCTGAATAAATGGTGTTCAGAAAGTGCATTTGGGAATATGTTCATTAGCTTGCATTTGCACAGTATGTGTATGCTGCCCCAGGGCTGGTGAAACTTTGGTCTGAGTCCCACAAGGACACTTGTAAACAAACTTTCCATAAGGTCTCTAGTCTCAATCAACATCCATTTTACTCTTATTTTAAGAATTACCAGAATAAATAAGAGTTTGCTCTATTTTCATATATCCTTATTTAAAAGATTGATATGGAGCTGGAAAGCCAATAAAATCGAGTCATTTTGACTTGGTCACGCACTACAAGATTATACCTGCAGACACAGACCAAAGCTGTTTTCTCTAGTTTTAGATTTAACCTGACATATCACTGCCTTGTCAAAAATAGCATCCTCATTTGTCAATATGTGAAGTTTCATGCAGAGCTATATGCAAGTGTCCGTGTGCAGACTCTGAAGGTTCAAGGGTTATATTAATTTCTTAAGGGGAAACAAGTCATATTCAAATGGTTATCCTCAAGTAGTGTGTTTTGCATTGTGAAACAAGGCAGTAATTCTGTATTCTGTCCTTGTCTGTCTCAGCTTGAAGGGAATAAGAATTCTCCTTCTGACACTTCTTCTCTTATCTGCAGATTTTGTAAAGCATTTTTTCCTCAGTATATTTTGTCTTTTGCTGCCAGCTCAGTTAAAAAAAGTCAGACTATGACTGCAAAAAGGCAAACCTGACCCAAAATCTTCAAGAATGCTGTAAGTGTTATATTGCAGAATACCTGTAGCCTAACTTGAGGCTAAAACATGGATGAGATGATAGGCACCAACTGAACCAGGGAGAAGGGAGGATACAGAATCTGCAGATAATGGCCCCTGCATTGACACTGTTCAGTGCAAAGATTCTTTTTCTCTACCCCTAGTCCATAGACCATAGATCTCATTGCAGGCTAATTCACATATTTTCTTCCTGGATCTCTGTACCTTAGGGCATGGAAATATATATCCATTGCAAGCAAAATATATGTCATTTGCACTATCCTACCCATAAAGGAAGAGACAGCATACAGAGCAAGTTCAGCTTTAAACTGCAGCATTTAAATGAACACCTGGTGTTATCACTGAATCAGTGATTCTCTCAAGAATTTTAAATGCTCAGACAAGAGGATTCCTATTTGGGGCTATTTGTAGAGCCCTTGAATCATGTATGCTGGAAGTCTCTTACACCAGTCCTCACTTGCAGTTATTCTTTCCAGATCAGATGAGCCCTGGGGTCAAAGTCGAGTGAAAGGAATGTTTTATTCCAACATTTCAGAAAACTAGGAGTTGGATTTGTTTCTGAGTTTGACCTTTCAGAAAAAGGAATTGGCTGTCCTCATTACTGACTGTAGAATTTTCTTAACAACATGGATGGTTGGGTCAAAAGGTGAGAGATATCGAGGCATACAGAACATAGATGAGAATCAAATATCATCATTGGCTGCTTCTTTCTGTTCTATTGCCTTGAAAAAAGAAATCAGTCATCAGAAAGCCTATACAGTGCACAGAGCTACAAAATTCTCGAGCTGTGCTCTTTTTATTAAACTAAGTGTGGGAAATATGTGAGAACAGGGAATCCAGAATCCCTTCATTTGCCATCTTGGACTTGGTAGTGTCAACTAATCTGTGCTTTAAATAGTTAAGCCATTGCATTGTATCTGTTTGGGAGGTCCATCACATTCCCAGATGAGTTGGAATTATTTTTCAATATGTTAAAGCCAAAATATCTTTTCTTTTCTATTACAAATGCAATCTAGGGTTGGGATTACCCTGTAAATTTCTGGATTTACAAGAGGCAAGATACCCTAAAGGCAGGTGTTAAACTTGCATTGCATGATGAATCCTGGAGCAGCACGGGTGTAGTTGCAGCACACTCTGAGGCAATTAACCTATGGGAAGGAGAACTTCTTTCAAAGGAAGTCATAACATCAATCAGAGAAACACTCCTGGGTTTGTTTGTTTTGTTGTCTCTTCTATATATAACTATATAGATATATATAATATTGAATGTTATTTAACTTAGGCAGACGCTGCCTGTTAGTGCTTAGCTATGCAGTTCTGCGAGGGTTGCAGTTGATTCCCCATTGTATTCTCTATATCATAACTCTGATAAAAGGTTTGGAAAAGCTTTTCTCTTGTGTTTGCCTCTCTTGGTGTTAGTAGGATTGATCTTTTCCTTGCTGTCATTGCATTTCAGACATTCAATGAGCAGCACTAAAAGCAGGGAGAGAAAGAGGACAGTGTCAAAGACATGAATCATTTCCTTCCTATGCCTATGGACAGACAAGCATTCTCTTGATGAGCTGGAAGGTCTAATTACACAGGAGTACAGTGGAAAAACGTACTCCACTGAGGATACTAGTCCTCTTTGGAAAAACCAATAAAATTTAAAACCAGTAAAACTTTCTCACACAGAAAAAAAAAATCTTATCATTTAAAACAAGTGGGATTCCCTATACTAAAATGTCCTTTCCCTCTCCAGTCACAAGGTAACAACTGATACATTTTTCAGTGGAAGTGGAGGGTTGACAAATCCAGACTGTGGAAGTGACAAGCAGATTTCAAAGAAATCCAGCAGAAAGCCTTCTATAACTCCTATCAGTGAACTATAACTTTACTTTTGTAAGAATCTCTTTATGAAACAATTTATTCTTGTGAACACCTGCACAAACTTGTGTGATCATGAATATAAAAGATAGTACAAAGATTAAATAATGATAATACTAGTTCTGTATGAGTGAAGATCAAGGAACCTTCCATAAAGGCTGCTGTTATTTGCAAATTTCCACTTGTAAACCTTAACTCATTGATAACAAAATGAATTATGCAATACCTAATAGAGTTTTTAATTTTTAGTTTAGAATTCTCCACTTAAATTGCTGAACAATTTTTTCTAGATTCATGTTTTTCCTGTGTTCAACTCTGTGTGCTTTTCAGTCAATCAGATGTTTATATTTCTGTCTTCATAATGTTTTCTATAATCTTTGTATCTTATTTTTCTTTCTCATAGTTCATCCCAGAAGGAAGTCTTTGCGCTGCAGTTTAGTTTGGATGATCAGTTATTTCTCTTCTCCTGTTGACAAATGTCCATTGAGGAGATGCTATTTATGCTGGAGATCATTTAGCCCCCTAACCAGATATAACAAAAATCCAAGAGAGATACCAAAGTTTCATTTCCTTCATGGAAGAACACACGGGAGGATATCAGAATTCTTTTTGGTATTAGTCCTAGCCTGGGTATGGTGCTCCTGTGGGGAGCTTCTAACTGGCCATCAATCCATCTATTAAGCCTCAAATTTGGTCATGTCAGTGCTGACTTATATGTGTCCAGTAAAGGTGTACCACCTAACAGGTTGCTCTGGCTAAAAAAAAAAAAAAAGCAAGGAAGCAAGCAAACAAAGAAATAAAAATATTTTTTAAAAATTCATTATCTCCTTTGAACCAGCATTGGTATGATCAATGACTAGACCTAGGAGTTTAAAATAAAATATTTACAGCACCTTTAAACTACTCAAAAATGTTTTAGAGTGACAATTTAAAATTATTTTTTTTTTTACTATTGCTGTTTGTCCTAAAAAAGCATAACCTATGAGAAAGAGTAAAGTGACTTAATCTACAAGCAGTGTTGGGTTTACAAGATTAGTTGACAGCAAAGAATTTCTACTTATTTTTTGAAGTTTTTCTTCTTCACTATTAAAAATTGAAATGCATTTTTCTTAGAAAACAAACTTGATTCTGAAAATGTGCAGGGTCATTTATTTTCTGGGCACAGTCATTTATTCACTGGGAGAAGTAGTTTTCCAGGTGGTCACTTTTTAATCCAAAAGTGCAAAAGTAAGTAAATATTTTATTAGCTTTTTTATTTGTCCATTTCACCTACTATGTTTGTGGATATGAGGTAGAGAGAGCGTTGTTTGTTCAATCTTGAGATGATGGGGCTTTGCAGGGCTCTCTTGTTGACTGCTAATACTCAATAGTTGGTTGCAGGAGGGACCTAAACTCTTCTTAAAGGTGCACAGTAGAGCAAAAGGCAGCAACCCAGTTGCAACACTGTTAATTTTACTTACGCATTAGAAATTCTTTTCCCATGATGGAGTCAGCCCCAGAGACGGTTTTCTTGGGAGGCTATGGAATCTCTGTCCTTAGAAATATTCAAAAGAACTAAATGTTTTAAAAATTATCTCAATTGTGCAAAAATATGTCACCTTTAGTGACGTAACACCTGTATCTTCAGTTCTACAGGCAATATTTTTAGTTCGTTCTACAAGATAGTTAGAGCAGCTGGATTTCAAAGTTATAATTTTATTAGTAGAAGTGAGCTAGCAGGCTTTGTTTAAAGGTCCTCGGGAAATTAAATAGTTCATCGATTGCTGCTCACTGACTATCTTCGGGTCACTGTAAACAAACAAACTGTACAATGTGATTAAATCATATTTTTTATGCTTTATTGCCTTTCAAATTTAAGTACTTAGTTTATAGAAAAGGGAGGGTTTGTAACTTGCCAGAAAAATCAGGGGTCACAGAGCATTCTGAGCACCTTTGCACATCAGTAGCAGAAGATCTATTGCAACACAGGGCAGTCACCTTGTGAGATTCCTCTGGAGCCATCATGGCAATTCTAAGGAATTTCGTAACTGTGTATCCAAAAGGAAGAGAATGACAGTGGTAACTCTGCCCTTCATGTGAAACTGAACTGAGTTTAAGAACTGAGACTATTTCTTTTTGTGTCTTTGTCTATTGTCTATTTTAAAACTGTGCTCGAAGTAACAAAGGGTTGGTTTTGTGGTTTTTTTGCCTACGATTTCCATAATACTTATCTCAATCTCTGGGACTCCAAACCTGCTTTCACTGGTCAAGCTTTGATGTGAGCTGGACCCAGAGTGTTTATGTGCAGGTTGCACTGATTCTGCATCAGTACTGAGCACGGGGTGGGGCCGTGGCTGTAAAGAAGGCTTGCAAATCCTTCCTCTTCTTTCCCATACTGTCTGTATAATCCTGATGTAAGTGGCTCAAACAGAAAAATATGAGATGCTGCAGAGGTGCCTTGGACTTTCCATTGACCAGACCAGATACAGGTATCTACACTGGAGAGATTAGAAATGAGGAACAATAAACTGGCACTCAAGGGAAATAAATAGATAAAAGTTTAATCAACCCTAGAAGCAGCAAGCAAATATCACTGTGTCAAGCAGCCTGTTCTGTTTTGCTCCATAAAGCAAGCCAAAAACTGGTTGGAGGGAGAGGACAGAAGTAGGGAAGAATGGAATTAAAACTATGGGAACAAACAGTACAAAGTAATATCTATCACAAGCTCCACAAAAGAATAAAAAAGAATAAAAAATAAGCTGGAAGAGGACTCAGATTTATATTTTACAGTGCAAGAAAATATAAGCAGACTGTAGAGCTGTTCTGTACAAAGCTCCACAGCTGTCTCATATATTTTAATCATACCTCATTTTGGAAAATATTATGTCTTATATCCAAATAAAACGAACATGTTTTTTTAATTAGCTACAATGACTTTAATTGAATGAGAACAGAAAGAACACAAGATGACTGCTGAAATGAATCAGTCAAGTCAAATTTCACTGGTACATTGCCACCAGTGCACTTCTGTTGAAAGGAAGTCTGTAGCTAGGCAAGGGCTGCCCCAAATAACAGGGTTTTCATCACCAGGGCAGAAAGCCGTGCAAGAGTCACCACATTTCAGGCAGCTATGGAGGGGAAAGAGAGCATCGCAAGAATTGGTACAAATCGTTATGCTCGTGTAAAGCAGGCAGAAGCAAAAGTGGCCTTTCAGCTGCACTTTGGTTGTGATCCTGGGAGACTGAGGTCCTGAGTGCCTGTGCCCTGAAGTGAAACTGTAAAAGGCATCCTTGAACATTTAGTCCTTAAGTGTCCTTTCATTTCAGTGAGACTCCTTTTCTTGAAATGCTCTTTATGCATTATACATCATTGGTACTATTTTTGTTTAGACACATCAGGAATCATCCCACAGTGATTAAAAATCATTATTCCATTAAGTTTCCTGCATAGAAAAAAAATTAATGACTCCATGAATCATAATTAAAGCTTCCACTTCTTTCAGCAAGCAGAAAGCCAGACATTCAGCAGACCTTCTTGTTATCTGTTTTGGCTATTCTAATGCTTCATTTTTCATCTTGCTTTCATGCTAACTGAGATCTCCATGCTTTCCCTTCATGTTTGTTTCCCTTATGTGGCTGTGAAGTTTTTTGAGCTGCAGAGTACAAGTGATGGAGGAAAATATGGCTGTATGGATAGACAAGGTACTTTGGGTAATTTTCTAGTATTTTGCTGAGTGCAAGAACAGGGTTTTTTGGTGGTTTTGGTTTTTTATTATTTCATTTTATTTAATATTTAAAAGTTAGGTTGGAAGATTTTTGAGATTTTTGCTGTATTTTGCCAGATGAACAGGCTGATAATTCATCTTACTCTTGTCCTGCTGCTTTTCCCCAGCAGCCAGTGTTTTATCAAATACATTTGTCAGCAAGGTCATAGTTATATCTAATGAAAGCATGTGCTACCACCACTTGTGTATGAGCAGGTAACCAGCAGCCTTAAAAAAGTATTCAAAGTTACTGATTTAAAATATTTTCAGGTATTTAAATATATCTAAATTAATTAGAGGAAGCATCAACTAAATATTAATCAAAAAATTCTTGAAAGTATTTTGAGAAAAAAATTAGCTATGGTCCAATGCAGTGACATGCTTTGAAGTTCAGAGGGAAAAGCATGTATACTCAATTTTTTAAAAAGCAAAGGGATATTTGTCTTTAACTTACCAGTCTAAGGCAAAGTATAAGAAATGCTAATCTGTATAATCACTCGATTTTCCACAAATCAGATATTCTTGAGAAACAAACTCTCGTAAATTGCTGGCCCTCAGCTATAACCTGTGCAATGATCCTTTCCTCTTGAAACCTTCTTTCCTCTCCACTTACTCCTCTGTTTACCTTCTGCATCTTCCACCAATTCCTGGTAGCCCTGTGAGTCCAGCTGCCTCAGCCTTCCTTGGGGGAGGCACTGGTGAAAGTCAAGCTCAAGTAATGTGACACCCAGCATGATGAAGGCCACGACCTGCAGTTTCTTGTAAGTAATAGTGCTGTGTTTCTGAAATAATAGTAAAATCCCTGGTGCCTGGAACTGATGGACCTGCCCTGCTGAGGAGGCATCAGGCTGTTACCTGCTAAAGGTCAACTAGCTATTGATATTATTGTGTTTTTCAGTTGCAGTGTAGGGCTTTTTTTTCCCCTCAAACATTAATTACAATGCACATGTTTATAGAATTCAAATTATTATTACAGAGTTTTACACAAAATAATTAGCTATAATAAGACATTGGTGATACTGACAGAGATGGGGTCTCTTTCTTGAAGTGTTTCACTCATTTATCTCAATTACCACCTTCTTAGTGCATTTTTTTTCCCAGTGTAGCAGATCAAGCCTAACAGCATTACCCTCTGCTAATTATCTCCTTCTTTCTCTTTTTCTTCTTCATATATAAGACATTTGTGGAGTTTTTTCAAACTAGCAGCTGAAAGCATTCTGTGAAGATACTTCCCTCTGCTGAAGAGGAGAACCTCCCTCAAATGCTCTGCTGCTACAAATCCTTTTTTCCACATTAATTACAAGGAAGGAGACTGCTGAAGAACTGTGTTTTAAAGAGTGGTTCTTTCTCACCATTGTTTTAGTTGGTGGTGATTTGAGTTGGTGCAGGCTTTTTTCCTGCAGTGCTCTAAGATGTGAATACAAATTATCTGTGGTCTTTTTCCCAGATGCCCAGTGAATCCACAGTAACAAACTCACTTTGTCTAGTCAAGCAGGAATTTACAGACCTGCCTCTGTAGCACCATAGTGAGGGCTGTCTGCATGCCTCATGATGTCCATAAGTCTTCTCTGGTTGAGGAGTTTTACAGAGACATTCAACACATCATCCATAAGTCTTAGCTCCTGAGTGACAAAACATAAAGAAGGGTTTGATTCACTCACCATCTGACAATACTTTTTATTGACAAGCTAAACAAGTGTTGCCAACACAGAGAAGAGATCAGACTACTCCAGTGTCTCAGCAAGGTACAGTCTGGTCACAATACAGTTTCCTGGGATGTCTGGATTTTTTCCCTTTTCCATTGGCATCTATTACCATTTCGGTGGAAACCTGACACAAGGTTTGGCCTCTTCATCCACCTTCCTGTTCTTCTCAGAATTATTAACATTCTTTAGAGAGATATTCAGTGAAAATCTAGTTTCAGCATTTTCTATATATTTAAAAAAGAGAAATCTAAATTTATCAGAGATAAAACCCAGTAATTTATCATGTCAAGTGTGGAAGTTAGCTGCCACCATATTCAAATATCTTTTCTATCATCTACGGTTGCCACTAGAAGAACTTTCTTTGGCAATAACTTGAATAAATATTATGAGCTGCCAGTTGCAGTTTCTTTTCCTTTGGGACATAAAAATCTAGTAAAGAACTTACCATACATATTCCTATAAGCTGCTATTCTGAAGGGAACAATATACTGCAAATTCTTTGGGAGATACAACAATGGCACAAAATAAAAATTAATAGGAGGACATTGAAAGATTCTCCATCCCCTGCTTTTTCTTCCTCCCCCAGTAAAACTGAACATTTTCTAAGTTTCATCACAGCAGCTTTCAGCAGAGATGATTTCTTGCCCAAAGGCACAGGAAGATTAACCAGCTATATCCAACTGCTCAACCAATAACTCATCAGAAAAGGAGTCTAAAGAGCATATTGTAAGCTTCACAAATGCAATCAGTTTATCAAGGTCAGATAAGGACAAGAGCCTGAAAAGATATGATTCAGGATAAAAACTGAACAGATACTGATACTCTGCAATTAGAAACCAAATGAGGCTACCTGCTGAATCGCAGGGGTGAAGTACCACATTCTGCAAAAATTCACTGTCAATAGAACATACACAGCCTGAAATCCCTGCTGATGAGGAGAAATTAACTTTGTAGTAAAAAAAATTATTGATGCTTTCCTTTTACAACTATACAGTGGAATTGGAGAGATTAGGAGGAAATTTGCAATGCATAAATGAAGACCTTTTATGCGGATTTTTTATCACATCAGTGAAATGACAGTATGTCTCTGACAATGACCTCTGTTATAATCATCATTAGTGATGGAGCAAGAGGGCATCTGCTGAGAGGCTGACACCTGACAGGTGAAATATATGTATTTTTTATGAAATTGAGGGCAACATTTTAATGGCAAAAATGCTGCATAGATAAAGTCAGAAAATTAAATTGCTGTACAATCTTGAATATGTGAAACTGGGAAAGAAGTAACCTATTTTTCAGAAGATAGGAGGCAAGAAAGAAAGGACAGGAGAGAAGAAAATATAGAAACAAAAGAATGTGTCATGGCCAATGTGCCATTCAGCAGCTGTAGAAAACAACAAACAGGCAAAGGAAAGTTAAAAATATTTCTGATCTTTGCAAATTTTGTTTGTGAAAATCAACTGCTTTATTTTGTAATCCCTTTTTAATTTGTAATTCACAAGGACAGATGTCTTGATATGTCCTAAATAAAGGTCCTTATCCTTAGATAATATTTTTGCTGTAGCATTGGTTGTCCCTTGGAATAGTTGCAAATGAACATGAAAGCTGTCCATTGCTGTGGTGCTGTGCTCATATATGTGATTCACTAGGGTTCAAACAGCACTTTACTTACCATCACAAACAAAAAAAATATTCCAAGGAATCTTTCCCTGAGGGTTTTTGCCTTTTTGAGCATGTGAGTGTATTGTAGAAATGCACAAGAGAAGCTGACTCAACATTTGAATCAACACTGTCTTTCTTCCACCCAGCTGCCTGGGTGCATAACCACCTGTATTCCCCAAAGCATTTCATGATTTGGTAGAAAAACACAGCTAAAGTCACCTTTTTGTGGTGTCATAAAGGTTTGTTCTCTGGAGATGTGCAACTCTGACACCACAGAGGTTGCTGTGAAAGAAACTCCTCTTCAGTCCAGTTAAAATTTGGTTAAAGCTTATAGGGTTTTAGAAAGTAAAGATGAAGTAACTGCTTGCCAGTGCCTCTTACTGTTTCACATTAGAATTGTGTCATAAAAATGTGTATATGGATAAAAACTTACCATCTAAAGACTGGTTTAAAATAATGTCATTAGTTCTTACTAATTAATCTTCTAGGCCAGCCATCAGTGAGTAGGCATTGAGTATAATCAACGCCTTTTTTATTGCTTACCTACTCAAATATCCTTAGTTTTCTGGAAGTACTGACAGTAACACTGTGGTTTTCTGTTACAAGCTTGGTCTTTACATGACATGTTTTCAGTCTCTCAAAGAGAAACTTGCTTCATGAAGCTGTTCTTGAATGGTCTTCAGCCAGATTTGTGTGTGCATACATTGTGTGTGCAGTACAGTGAGGCTGAGACTAGTCAGAGATTAGTTTGGCAAGAGGTTCTTGAAATCAGAGGCATAGAAGGAAAGTATTTCCTTTCCTCTATTGTTTCGTTCAGATGCTCAATTTCCTTTCTCTGTCAGTAAAACCTAGGCCATTACAACGTTTTAGAAAATAATGCTGTTTTCATTTATATATCAGCTGCAGAAAATTGGATAGTTCTTCATTCAAAATGAAGTTCTTACAAATACAACATAAAACCATGTGAAATATGTTGTTATTCTGTCATTGAAAATGTGTTTGTAGACACAGAAAACAAAATCTGAAATTTGGTTTATACTGCTGAAAGAAAATATTGCCTTAGAAGAACACTATGAAAGAATTTGGAATTTAAAAGCCAAAAATTGAGATTCTCTAGATCTTTGCCAAAAGGTACAGTCATAATGAGAAAGACATTCTTAACTGTAAAGGCTGCATAATTCAGTCAGAGATTTGAAGATGTATGTCAGCTACATTTTTAAAACATTGACACTTCAAAGTACTGGAGCTCTGAAAATTTTCATAGAAGCAAGATTGTTTCAAATACTTGATGACATAAAGTGGTATCAATGAGTAGTTACATCAGTGAAACTTAACACTGCTGTTAAGTTTTTATAGATCCCCATTATTCACTTTCTGACTAAACTTGTTGATTTCTGGAAAGATACCAATGCAATGGTTTCTTGTTCACTGGATTCAAGTAATTGCAAACATGTATGGAAACTGTTGTAACCTTAAGTAATTTTTTTGTTTAATTTAGTTTTGAAAATTCTAGATTTTCTAAGACAAACAAAAAGAAAAGTTTGGTTGAATGAAGATCTGGTGCCATGAACAAAATAGTAGGAATGTATTAGACCATAAAAACCAAAAAATTTTGGAGTAAACACATACTGGTTAGAAATACCCTAGCTTCAAAAAAGCTGCAAATCTTTGAATGTCTTCTCATTGTCATGTGGACCAACCCTTCAGCAGAACTGTGAGAGGAACACTGAAGTTTAGCCCTTCATTTGCAACAGGGGCAACGTTCAGAGCATTTTTCTTTCTTTTAGTACAGGTGCAGATCAGGCAGGGATAAAAGCAAAACAGATATGACAGTTTCAGACAATAATAGAAGTTGATGCTTTGTGCAGTGGACCAATGCTGATATGATGGTACTCAGGTGTCAGACTTGTGCTGTGCTAGGAAAATCACTGCTTCGGAGTAAAAATCATTGCAGTTCTGTACAAAAACGGTACATAATGAAAAAATAATGTAGGAAACAGCCCCTTAAGTGCTCATAAAATTTGCAGGCACTGCAACAGCTACTGTTCAGTGTGCTGTGCACAGCAAGGGTGATTTGGTGTCCAAAATGAATCAGTCCAGGGCACTCAAAGCAGACCTAGGTGAATCTTGCAGCAGCTGGTGGTCAGATCGTTTTTAAAATAAAATATAGTAATAGCTTATTGTAGATATTGTTACAAATTCTCTTTTATTGTTATCACTATTTTTGATAATTAAAGTTTTTTTCTTGTGCACAGCAGGTATTTCATCCCTCTGCCTTATAGCCACTCCTTATATGAAGAGGAAAGGCAAGTCAAAAATATTAGGAGAGGCAGACCAAGGGCATAGAAACAAGTAATGTAGCTATTGAAACCTGTGCTTAAGTTAGTAAAAAAAAATTCTGGTACTGGAAAAAATTCAGACTCCTTAGTCCACTTCCCAGAGACATTATAGTCAAAGCCAACTCATGGAATAACATGGAAAAGGAGAGAACAATAACCTGAAGCCAGATTTACAGAGATCTTTGTGGTAGGATTTCTGCCTTAATTTGTGCATATAATTGCTCTTTGTCTATGTTCCACTTCAAGTCAATTGAAGTTCCTTGCAGAGTGTGATTCATTATCTCTTAAAATAGATCTGATAAATTATCTAGAAAGAGAGCCTAAGGTAAGTCGCTCACAATTAGATGTCTAATTTTTGAGCAGCTGAATCTCACTTAATGCTGACAGTAAAGTAAGATCAGAGAGTACATGCATGGCAATTGCCTTGTTCTTTCCTGTAACCTCTATCCCACTCTAATGAAACAGCCCTCATGAGAATGATTTTTCCAAGCTGAATTATTCTATAAGGATTAGTTTTAACCTCCTATCTTTTCCTCACTCTTAGCACTTCTATCTTCTTCTTCTTCTTGAAATCTTTTCAATCTCTGCTCCCAGGTCTGTGTTCTTTTCTTATTCTTTTCTTCTTTATTTCCCTTCCAATATACTAGTTTTAGCTGAAGGTCCTCTAGGGTCTGTAGAGCCTGTCCATTCCCTCCTTCCACTGTGCCATACCTCAGGGTAATCTCATCTAACAGCAATCTAATGTACCATTTCTTTTTCTACTGGGAAGGCGTGTAATTTACTATCAATACCAATCCTGTTTCCTTCCACTCGAACTAAAACCTTGTTTCTCTGATACCTCCAGGTAAGAACATGATCTGTTCTAAAGTTTACCTGCATTACCTATCTCTGCAGCAGCATCTCTCCTTTTTGAAGGTGTTGTATGAACTGCAGATATCAGTCTCTGTTTGCAATTTCTTCCAGACTACATCCAAATATTTTAGACTAATTGTACATTATACCAAATAAACCTCTTTTTCTTGCATTGACATACTTTTATCCAGGCTCCCAGCATCATGTGTCATCCTTTTTCTGGCCTTGACCAATGCAGTCTTGCTTCTGCTCAGCAGTCTTGCTAATATTTTCAGAATGCTGTAAGGATTGTGTTTCCTCTGTTTTTGAGGTTTTTAAATTTCTCTTTGTGGCCATCCATTGGATCTCCCTTTTTATTAAATTAAAATAAGCTTTCTGCTAACTTCATAGCTTATCCCTTCTTCTCATCATTTCAAACAGACAACTGTCTCACAACTAGCCTCCATCATTGTTCTTGATCTTGATTCTTATTAGGAGCATCCTAAAGCAAACCTCTTTCATCATTTTGCTGAAATGATGTCCACAAAGAAACAGCAAAATTGTCATCATCTGTGCTATTCATGTGCTACATATTTCTATTGTCTATTATTCTTCCCAATTTTAGTTTCTCTTCTTTTGAACAGCTTGTCTCCATTTTCCTATAATGCTCAATCTGTATAATTTTTTTTTCTCCTGTTTTTTTTTCCTCCCAATCTTTTTTTTTTTTTTTTTAGCAGAGTCTTGATTTATAGTTAGCATTCATGGTAGTAATATTAATTAAAAGAAAGAAAAATAGGGATCAACTGCAGGATTTGGTGTAATATAAATTGATACACAGTTAACAAGGTGGGATTAGAAACTAATTGTAGTTATTTTACATAAAAACTTACAATTATTTACTTTTGATGTCCAAGGAATATTTAAATGATGTTGTAATACTGTAGTTTCATTTTTCTCAATGAAAAATTGTGTTGAAAAATTTTACTGTCAGGAAAAATAGAATAATGATAAAAGGAGTTAATGCAGATTCATAATCTTGAAAATGAACATGCAAGGTTAATAGTGATCATATGTTCCTTTCAATATCGCAAATTTGTCCCAACCCTCATAGTTCCTGAAGTGGCAGCATCCACTCTGGCTGGTTGACAGTAGATTCAGAATATTATCTACACAGCTCAGCTGTGTTGTGTTGTGTTATTACAACTTGATTTTTTCAATTTCTGTGTGCAGTGCTATATAGTGCAGCAAGAACTCCTCCAGTCAAAAAAAGAGTTATTTCTGAATTACCATTCTTCAATAACAGAATTCAGCAACCATGCTTATTAAATCAAAACTTTGGAAAAGGAAGCATAAACCCAATAGTCCATATAGATGAGAAATATGTTTCTCAATATCTGAATTGCTCAGATGTGAAAATCAGTGCAAGCTATACAATCACTCTTATAATGTGCTTATAAAGGGATTTTCATAACAATGCGATCTTACCAATTGCATGGTTTATTTCTTCAGGATAACAATACTGACTAATTTCAAATTATTTTTATAGGGTGAAGATATAAATCAGAAATTCTTACATCCTGTGAAGTACAGGGAAGGGTTCCATAATTGAAGCTACTTTACAGCAATGGGCTACTCCATCAAATTAGAGAAGTTTTTTCACTCCCAAAATTTGTAAGGAAGCTGTGAAACTAATTTGAAGTTCTGGCGCATAAACCTTTGAGGGTTAGAGACTCTGATCATAGTTTGATCATTTCTTGGAATGGACAAACTCTTTTTCTCTACATCTGATTTAAAAACATAATTCAACTTCCATTTTTCTTTCTTTTTTCCTGCTTTTAAACAACTAGATTTCTACAGACAAGACCTTCTCACTGTATTATCTTTTTGTTAGAATTCCTCTGCCCTCCTATTTTTTTTTTTCACCAGACATTTTTAGTACCCATGAAAAGCCACTTTGAATTGGAGTCAAGTTGTTAAACAGCAGAATTCGGAGGGCCTTGGAAGAAGGCAAAACAAGCTAATTAATTTATTTGATAAACTGCCTATGAACAATAATTCTAGCACATGCAGACTGAAGACAGGCAATTCTCCAAATCTAGGCAAAAAGTAACTGATTTAGTCATGGTCTAAATTAAATTTTATAAACTATTTTAGCCCTTTTTTATATATACTACATTTATTCTGTAGGCTTGTTTACATGAACTCATATCTCACAATCAGAATATTGCAATGTCTAATTTAGTATTTTAGAAAAAGATGTCATTTAAATAACTCTTGTCATCTCTCTACTGCACTGTTTGGTTAGTTAAATTCCCTGCTATAACCATTTTGCTTGCCCATCTAAAGATTTCTTTGCACTCACCCCTCTCTTAAATCTGAGGATTCCATTAAAAAAATAAACCAGAACCAAGCTCCCCCCAAAACAGAAGAAGAAAACAAACCATCAAACAAGCAAACAAAGAAAAAAAAACCAACCAAACAAGCAACAACAAAAACCCCACATGTGCGGCTACATTCTCTAGGAGGAAAATTGAGTTTAAAAGTCATGTGCAAAATTGAAGGTTCTCATTGGCAGTGTATGCCCAATGCATGACTCTAGATAACCATTTTCTAATATATCTTATCAATACAAGTGCTTTATAGCAATTGCAGTTGCTCAACCACTTAAATGTTCACAATGAGCTAGCACCAAAATGCAAAGGAACAGTGGGTGTGATAAAGGCTATATTCCTGCAGACACCCTATTCCAATATTTCCCTCCTGACTTCCCTAGCTCCATTCCCTTAGTTTCCCAGCTGCAAAAGATACTTGTCCTGAGTAAAGTTCTTGTCAATGAGCTGGGAAGATAACTGAAGCCACAAGCCTTGGTGGAACATCAATCCCTAGCAGTAATAGTAGCCTCCTCCAGCCAGGTCTCATAAGCTCTTGGAGGTCTATTCCTCACCCAAGATAGCTCAGCTACCTCTGGAGGCATAAAATCAGCAGGATGGCTTCTGTTGCAGTGTTAGAAACAAAAAGGTTTAATAAAAGACAAAATAACAAACAGAGGAAAACCGAGCCAGGTGCGAGAGGTTATTGCTCCTGGTAAAACACCTCACAAAAGTGATTAGTTTCTTTGTTCTCTTCTTTTTCTAGTCAATTGCCCAGGTGGGACTTTTTGGCTTCTGTCCAATTAGCTATCCTTAAGTTTGAGGTGAAGTCCCCCAGGACTGTGAGATGCATTTTTCACCTAATCGAGGAGAGAAACTTCTGGGCTTCTTTCCTTTTTAAGGGGACAAAGGATAGTTTTGTCACTCCGTCAGCAGGGGGCACATTCCTGTACCCAGCCCTCTTTTACTTCACAAACCAGAGACCTCAGGTCTCTCCCTTTCTGCTCTTGCTGCACAGCTGACCAGCTTTGCAGGAACAGGGAAATATTTTCAGGGAGCGTCATGGTGTAAGGTGGAGATGGGGATAGCAAATGAAGTGTGAAGAACTGCAGGGATAGCAGTTTTGCACTTTTGATGCATAAACAATTTAGGAGGCTTCCCATATACTTTGTATTTTTCTACAGCTCTGGACCTGTGGAACACCAGGAGTATGACCTGTCTTCTGACTGACAGGTTAGCTCATTGCAAACATAACAAGCAAATGTGTTGGAAGGACTATTCCAAGCAAATACAAAAATAGAGTACTTAACTTTGGGGTAGGATGATCACTTCAGAGAAGCTTCAGGTTTAATTAATTCCAATACCCTGAAAGCAAGCAAGAAATCACAAAACATTGGCTTTGGTATGTTTTGTGTGTTTAGTTTGCCTGAGTCTTATGCCTGGGGTTTTTAAAGATGCATGGAAATGTTAAACCACAAACCAGCAAAAGCAGTGAAAAAGTTATTCTGGGCAATGGATGTGCTCTGTCCTTTTCTTTCCCAAAGAGAGACATGTTTTAAATTGAGCAGCCCATACTTGAGTTCTGCAATTTGTACCATAATAGCTAGCTACTGCTAGCAACACCAAATATTCAAGGACATTTCTCTGCTTTGTGGACTGGGTTGGGTATTTTTAAGCTTATATTGTTCATATTTATGGACCAATTGTTGTAGGGGAAAAAAATTAAGCAACGAAGCCAAAAGAAAAAACACCCAGTTTTAATTTGAACTGATTCTTCTTAGGAATTTCTTTCAGAGTTAACTTTTTTCTTTATAACAAAAAGGTATTAAGTGTATTTATTTTTTTAATTAATTTAAAATTTAAAAAAACCTGTGCTAAAATGCAGAAGGAACCACAAAATTTAGAATTTTCTAAACTCTTTTCACAATATACTTGGACTATTGCTACTATTTACTAAATAACATGCACAGAAATTAGGAACCTATTGAAAATTATTCACAGACATATCTCCCAGTGAAAAAGTAACTTTTGGAATTCAGTACAAGCATATAGAAGGCTAATGTAATGTTTCTGCCAGCTATCTTGCCCAGGGATCAAGCAATCACGGGAACTGAAACCATTTTAAGGAGGAATTATCACAGTTGCTATAAGAATAAGGACAACTGTCCCTTCCTGACATTACCCTGCTGGGTGACAGAGTATTATGTGGTCCTGAAATGCTGTGACTATTAAACTCTACAATCCTATTCTTACAGGTCACTGAAAACACTTTGAAATGCTTTTTTTATAGCTCAGCCACAGATAAATGAAGCAGAAAATGTCTGTGTTAGAGACTTGTCAATTAAAGAAGTAAAAAAATCTTTGCTTTTTCTGTCCTTGTTTTGACAGATTTATTTTTATTTCTCTAGTAGAGGATTTTTTTTTTAGACTTTAAAAGACTGAATATGTGGAAATGAAGCCTTCAGTTTTGAGCAAGGGAATAGAATTTCTGCATTGTACAAGCATGTGAGATTTGCTAAAATATTTTGTAGTCCTCTCAGTGGTACTGTTTTACCTCTAAATTTTGTTGCCTGATGCATTAAGGAGTAAGGTACATGTGTTCTGTGCAGTTGCTTTGAATCTTTGACATACAAATATTTTTAAAAATGTACCTTGGGCCAATGTCTATTGGGACATGCACAGGGCTAAACTACAATCCACACACGAACTGCAAAGAAAGAATGCTTGTATGGATAAGACAACCTCCTCTCCTCTCCTCTCCTCTCCTCTCCTCTCCTCTCCTCGATTTTTTGTTTCACTAATCCATAGGACATTATAAATTAATTTTAGCAAAACCACTAACAAAACAGGTATTGCTAGTGTAAATCATTCCCATGAACTGTACAAGTAGTTCGCAGCTCATTTTTTATATTCTCTTGTCAGTATGGAAAATCCTCACACTTTCCAGCTTGAATGCATGGATGTGGACGTTGGGACCTTATGATTGAGGCTGGGGTACAGCTTCCTTCCTGATTTTGAGCATGAATTGAAAATGTTCTGCATGACATGACCTTTACACCAGGTTGACTGGTGTATCAGTTCCCTTTACAGTGAAGAGGATTTTTAGGTCCAAGTTCACTCTTATTGGCCTTGTCTAAAAAAATAGATTACTGGAAAGTCTATTCTACTACTTCTAAGTCATATTCTGCTAGATAGTGCTATGATCAGAAGTCCACATATGAGAAATTTCTTTTTCAAATTAAGGCTTGAGGGACACTAGATACAGTTGGTGCAAGGACGAGTTTCTGTAGTTTCCTATCTGCTCTCCCTTCTACTGGTTCCTATGCACCAGTGCAGTAAAACACTGTCTAACAGGAGACTGTAGGCAGAGTCTACACCAAGAAGAAAAATTATTCCTTGCCATGTCTGCTCATATGTATTTTCTCATACATGTTTGCAGATCCTGTGATACTTGGCAGGATTTAGAGACTAAAGTCTCACTAGAGAAGTCCCACTGAAAACATGAAGGACAAGTGACTGATTTTAGTCTGTTCTCAAAAAAGACAACCAACTATAAATGGGATTTACGTACACAGTTTCCTCTGTTTTCTTTCAAAAGCTGGAATGACAGACAGAAACAAATTTTCTTGCAACAGACAACTATCTGTTTCTCCTCGCTGCAGCCCATTTCTATCCCACTGAGGTTATGTGGGTGCATTATCTATACATATTCTGTATTAAGATATCTGTGTTCTGCATGTTTCTCTATCAAAGAGTGAGGAAATCATTTAATAATACTGCCTAGAGCTTTCCATTTAAATTTTCATTGCATCTGGTAAAGCTGCTAAGTGAACGAGCATTGACTTTCCGAGATAAAAATAAACCCATCGTGCTTTAATTTTTTTTGGCAAAGAACCAGCATTTCATAATTTCATCCTTTTGGTTTGTTATGGGCTATAACTCAACTTTAATGATCTGATTCAGTGAAGTAATAAAATCCCAGCTTCACTTCAGCTTTTTTTCTTTATAATAGCCAGATTTATTGGTTCATGCATGGTTTTTAACATCTGCAGGTCAGAAACTGTCAAATTGCTTAGACCAAGGTATGTGTTTGTTACTTGGGCACAAGTGAACACATAGATTTTTGTTTTAGAATTATCAAAAGACTGATGATTCTATCACTAGTGATGAATGACTTCATGGTTCTCAGTCAGGTTTTTTATTTATTTCTTATGTACTGTCACTCTTATTTTAGCACAGAAGAAAACAGTTTAATCAGAACCAAAAGGACGAAGAAGTGTTTGCAGAACTGATAGACATTTATACATATGTGAGGAAGGTGAAGGAGATAATACATTGAAAATTATAGCTCAAATTCTGCCTCTTTAGGAAATGTGATAGAAATAAGAAAAATGTCTAATAATTCAGCTAGATATAAAAAATACATAGGAAGAAGGCACAGAATAAAACTATTTACAATCAAAATTGAGAGGGAAAGTGTAGTTGCCAATATTTACTTCCCTTGACTATTTTTTTTTCATCAAATTAAGGTAGACATGTAGGGTAGAGTTAGAGGGGAAGGATCATGTCCCTTGTCCTGCTGGCAATGATTTTCCTAATGAAGCCCAGAAGTCTGCTGGCCGTCTTTGCCCTGGGAGCACATTGCTGTTTCATATCCAGCTTGGCCCACAGGACCTTCTTTGCAAAGCTGCTCTACACCTTTTAGTCCTCAGTGTAACCTGTACGAGGTTATTCTTTCTTACAGGCAGGACTTAGCATGTACTAAGAGGGTGCTCAAACCTGGAACAAGAAAGGCTTCCTAGAGAGCTGGTCGATGCCCCAAAGCTGTCAATGGTTGTGAGACATTTGGACAAGGCCCTTAGTAATACACTTTAACTTTCAGTCAGCCTGAGGTGGTCAGGCAGTTGGAGTAGGTGATTGTCTCTTCCAGCTGAGATGGGGAAATATAGTGGCAGAGGATGAGGAAAAGGCTGGGGTACTTAATGCCTTCTTTGCCTCAGACTTTAATAGTACGACCAGTTGTTCTCAGGGTACCCAGCCCCCTGAGCTGGGAGATAGGGGTGAGGAGCAGAATGCTACCCCCCTAATCCAAGGGAAAATGGTCAGCAACCTGTTACAGCAACCTGTCAGACACACAAAAGTCTAAGGGGCTGGATGGAATCTGCCCGAGTGTACTGAGGGAGCTGGCAGAAGGATCCACTGGGTTAATTTTCATCATTTACTGGCAATCCTGACTAACCAGGGAGGCTCCAGTTGACTGGAGGTTAACAAGTTAATGTAACACCCATCTACAAGAAATGCTGTAAGGAGGATCTGGGGATATACAGATACCCTCTCCAGCAGGAAAAACAGCTTTCCTGGAGCTCTAGAGGCTAAAATTATTTGGTCCTTCCCTTCTATCCAGGGAAGTGGTGGACTCACCGTCCCTGGAAGTATTCAAGAAATGACCTGATGTGGCACTTGGTGCACTGGTCTAGTTGATATGGTGGCATTCAATCAAGGGTTGGACTCGATGATATTCTAAGTATTTTCTAACCAAAACGATTCTGTGATTCCGTGATCATATGTCAACAGATGAGATCATACTTACTTACTTTCCCAAGGAAAAATATTATGAAAGGAAAAGCTTAATGAAACACATCCTAATCATATAGTCAATATGAAGAGGGGCTGTATTGTTTCTGCTCTTTTAATGAAGCAGTTCACTCCCCTGTAATTTCTGCTTCACAATATCCAGTTACTAAAAACATAATAAACATAGGCTGGGTGTTTTTGCCTTTACTTGTAAATAACATTTGACAAATGAGGTTGTATGCAGGAGCAAGGACTGGGCACCACTGATTGCATTTGATCTTCAGATGGTAGAATGAAATCTTAAAATCCATTTTCTTGTAGCCAGTGAAAATCATGTATTCAGCTCCTACAGTCAGCACCTGCATTTCCAAAATTAGCAAATGTTTTGAGATAGCTACACAGATATCAACAAATCCAAATCGTGTCTAATATATGTCTTTCATTGAGCAGTATTTTATTTTTAGCACACTATCCTTTTCTCTTTTCAGAAACAGAATTTCAAGACAGAAGTCATAAAGACTCTCCATGTGACAGGTGCAGACACCTGTGCACTTAGGCAGGCGTGCATATATGCATTTAACACGCACCACACACACTGCATACAATTTTTTTTGTCATTCAAATAAGAAACAGAAAAGAACATCAGGAGGGATGTGGTTCAATAATTACCTCTTTTTTTTAACACAGCATTAGGTTTTCCCAGAATTTGCTCATGGATAATTCTCATCTACTTTGCAAGTGTGTGAGTTCTCCAGTAACTTCCTTCTGTGTTTTTGTGCACATAATTCTTTAAATAGGGGAAGAAACAGGCATTTTGGGAGTCCATTTTGGGGTCCATTTAACAGATTCATATTTGGGGAATCAAAGGTTTGTAAGGTTCAATTTACATTTAAAATTCAAAGTAATTTTCATTCTTATGAAATAAGTATTGATTTTCTGCAGAGGAATGCTAATCAGAATGCTGCTGAAAAAGGAAAGGAAATTGAGTGTAGAAGAAAGGCACTGTGAAAGAATATAGGAAATTTAGTGCCTCCTCTTTTTCTGAAGGGATTTTTTTTTTCTTGGAGCTTTAAGCTTGATGTCCAAGATTCTCTACAAAGCAAAGTCCATGAAAATAAATACTGACATTTCAGATACCTTTCCTAATATCATGCTTTTGTCATAGTGACATACTTCAAACTACAGGGATTATTACAACGGTTGATATTATGAATGCTTTTATGAGGTTTAAGACCTGGAAAATATCAGGAATTCTTGCTCATTAATTCAAGAAGATATAGGCAATTCACAGAGGTCAGAATGAGAAGGAACCACTGAGATCAATGGACACTGGTCCTGGAGTCAAGCTTCCACAGAACTTACATTTTGTGATAGATAGAGTCATGTTCAATCTCTCCCTTCTAGATGGAGCAGAACATTTTTTTTCGGATTACCTTCCAGAGGTGCCTCCAAATTTAATTTTTTCCTTGATGATATGGTAATCAGTGAAAATAAAGCTAGAGGACAGAACCCAGCAGCTTCCAACTCTGCACACCTTGTCTGCATCCCAGCTCCAGGTTAAGCGAAATTTTGGGCAAGTTTCACTTCTTCCTCCATTTCGTAACTTTCCAGTTTCCATTTGTAAAGACCTGGTGAAAGCAGCAGTGTGATCCAACAAGTCCCAGCTTGACAGGAGCTGGTTTTCTTTAGCAGAACTAGGTTTGTCTGTTGACTGTTGCCTTAATGTAATGTATTTGAGCTTCTCTAACTAAAAAATATGACTTTCCCAGTGGCTGTAGCTACACAGAGTTTGTAATCACGGTCAGCAGCAAGGAAGTTAAAAGACCAGAAAAATGCAAACTGTCATCCACCTCCCCCGCCACCAGCAGGCTTTATGAATGGCCTTTTATGAATGTTGTTAGCTTTCCAGCTACAAGACATTTTAAATGATGGATGAACAAAGGCATCATCTGTGCAAACACTGGGAAGTTTGAACCCAGAGGAAGGTTCAATAATTAGTCATGCAGAATATTAGTAACGCCCTTTGGTCATATTCCAAGTTCCTCCTGGATTACAGCACAATGTCACAAATCATCAGCTGCTGGAACTGGTGTTTTCACAAAGGAGAAGCTTCCTGGTGGTAATACTGAACTGAGGAATAATATTTGACTCTGCATCTTTCCTAAAAAACTGGTAGTGTACAGGGACCATTTCACTCTACAAGAAGCTTTTTCTAGTTATACTTCTGGAAAATTGACTATTTTTTTATCATCTTTCCTCTCCACTGTCATCCTTACAGAACTGAATGTGTTCAGCAGTAGAAAAGTGAGACAGTTTTCTACTGTTTATGTCATCAGCATAACTATGAACAGTTAAATATGCAGTGTCCTCTCTGTTATAGCTTCAAGCAAGTACTAAGAAGTTCCTTTCCAAACCCACTGTGGGCCCTAGGCTACATGAAGGGAGGTAAATGAGGGCAGGATTTGAAAGCAATGCTTTGTCTTTCACAGTTGTACCAGAAGGAAGCATTTGCCCAGCAGAAGGGTTTTCAGATTGTATTGTGCATATATGAAACAACACAGTTTACGTTCCGGACTCCTGGAAGGCTTGCAGAACAGATGCATAGAAAAAAAAAGACATTTTAGTCAGCAAGCTAAGAAAAGTTGATCTGGAAATCATTGGGGTATAACAGATAACTTCATGCTATCATTTTTTGCAAAAACACTTTTAAAGTAGGACTGCGCTTAGAATCATTCAGTGTCAAGTAGAACTAGACTGGAGGGACAGTATGGAGATAAAGATTATGTAAAGAGCAATAAAAAAGTTAAAATGCCTTTCTCTTCAGCTCTAAGGTTCTCCAGCAGATATCACAGTCACTGCTATTGGCAGCAAAGGCCCATATGGTGTGAAAGATACCCACACAGTGCTGCACATTGTTAAAAAAAAATCCTATTCACATAATAGTCTACCTTTATACTGGATCATTGTGCACTTAGTATCACTTCAAGATAAAAAAAGCAGTTTGGGCAGACAGTTTTTAAATGGAACTCAGTCAAGCAACTTTCCTGGATGAATCAGGCTAACTTCAATGTGCACACAGCTGAAACCTCCTGTGATTAAATATTGGGTATGTACAGCAAGGCATTCTGGCTGTGACTTCAATTGTCTGTTTTAAAACACAAGCCTCCTCCAGAAAAAAATTATTTAGTTAGCTAAATAAAGTGCTTGTTGAAAATCCAAAGAAATAATTTGTGTGATAAATAAGGTTGCTTATTACCAAGCTAGGATGATTATAGCTATTTTATGAAATTTTAATTACATTATGTGGCTGCTCAATATTGGTTTTGAACATTAATCATGTTGCTTGGGAAGCATTTCATGGAAGAGAAAATAAAAATGAAATGGCTTATTTACTAATCCCAATGTATTAAGAAAAAAATTCAGTGGGGAAATCAAGAAAAAGCCATCAGGGAGAAAGCACTGCCTAAGAGTGTTCACAGTCAATAGAAGTCTGAAACAAATTTTCACTTGAATGCTCCTCCAGTGTTGTCTCAGTAGTATCTCTATGCTCCAGACAACATGGTGTACTTTAAAAGCCACTATAGGTAACTTTGTGGCCTAAAGCATTAAGATTTTTTTACATATTTAGGAAACAATAAGGTATTCTCCTGCTACTAGATAAACAAGATATCTACCAATTTTGTTATTCAAAATATAAAGCTTTCTATGGGCTCTGAAAAATCCATAAAAATTCTTCAACAGAAAGAAAGTTTGCAGTAAAGAAAGATGAATATAAGCCTGAATTAATTAGACAGATATGGATTGATGCTGAACTGATGTGACAAGTGCCCATGTTTTGCCACTGCATATGTTTTCTGTCTCAGTGATTTATTTCCTGTGGTAAATTGCACAGGACAGAGATGTCACCTGAAGTCTGCTGATTTATTTCATTTTACATTTTTATTGCCCTTTAGAAACATTCCAGATTTTTATTAACGCTGGCATCTTGAATAGCAATTCAAGGGCATTATCTGTGCATGCAGTTTTACTAAGTACATATCAGCACTGAGGGTAGCAAAAACCTCCTGGTGATGCTTCATCAGAGACATCCACAAACTCACAGCTGTATTCAACAGAGCCCTTTACAGAGAGATTCAGGGGAGCATCTCTTCTGTAATGCATGACCTAACTCTGCTTTTCCCTATCCAAAATTAGAGCAATGTGGAAAAAAAGAAGCCTTTTCCCTTCATTTTCTCCCTTGAAGAAGCTGAATAAAGGCCCAGCATATTTCTGCCCTGTCAGCCCAGGATCTGCAGTTTATTGTTTCCTCAGGTCCAGAAGGAAGAGGGGAATGACAGAAACAAGGCAGCAGATGCTGTTTTGCATTTCTGTCCAGGTGTATGAATAAAACATGCCTTGGGTCTTGAAGCTGGTGCTATGGTACACATGCTCTTTACTCATCAGGAGTCCCAAAAGCTGTTGCTTCATTCAGTTACTTTCACATCAGACCCTTGGACATCCTTTTTCAGCCAAGGGTGCATTTAGAACCACTACAGTAGGATACTGTTTGTACTAAAGGGATGGGACAACATGCAGTCAGCAACACAGCTAGTTACTTTACAGTACTTTGATTTCAGCTTTAAAGAGCAGTGCTTACCTTTCCTGTGTAAATAGCTCTGCAAAGGTGGTTGTGGGTCAACAAAAGTGATGAGAAAATAACCTTAAGGAAAGTATCATAAATTTCTCACATGATAAAATCTAAGCTGTACCAAAGTTATTTCTTAATCTCTGTAGTTTTATTTCAAACTAGTTGATATTTTAATATAAATCATATGTTTTAATGAAGAAATTATAGGCCTACATTAGATTTTTGGCAATGAGAATTCCCCATTGTTACAAGCCTTGTTCTCAGACCCTTTAAATATAATTCAATGTTCTTCCCAAAGTATTTCACTTGTATTGTGCAACACATACCTTATCAAGATACAACATTTCTATGTATTGCTAAAAACTTCAATACTAATATCTGGTATAATTTGTGGAATTTGTTTTCTCTTTGGACAAGACAGAATTCCTAAGAGAAAAAACCAAAATTGAACAATCTGGGGTCTAGATAATGAGATAAACTTTGAGTCTGAATATTTTCATTGCAGCAAAGGTTGAGACAAAGTTGAGCATGCAAACCTAAGAGACAACCTAGGTATTCTCAGCATGTTTTATATAAATATTAAACCCAGAAAGCTCTGACTATTTAATCTCTATCCAAGGGCTGACTGTGAGCCTGTTGTTTATGTAGATCAAAATATTATCCAGATAACTTCTAAATTGTTGGCTGTCTCATGTTGCATTTTCATTAAATATCGGCTCAGATTTTTTTCTACTCTTAAAAATGATGGTATTCAGCATTGAACATGTGTATCACCAAAGCAAGGTTATGTTCTAAGTGGGGATAGTGTATCTATGAATCTCCAAAGACACATATTCATTTCACTTCTAATTTATACAGATTGCATTAAACAGATTTAGTAATCAATGATCCTTTTAGGTCCCATTCAGCTCAGCATATTCTGTGATTCTGTGAAATATTCATCTTTCTTAAGAAGACTTAACTATATTTAAGCATACACAAAAATTTTTGTACCCATATGTTTAAGCGTGTCTCCTCCTTAGTGGAGTTTTAATTCCCAATATAAAAGTTTTGATTCTGTGAGATCCAGGAAAAAAAGTCTCACTTTTGTTGATTTATTTTTAGTCTAAATTGTTTACTTGGATATGTCAAGCAAACTCCACATTCTTGCCTGGTTTATTACCATTGAACATTTTGATTGCAGGAGGTGCAAAAGTTTTGAGCACTTCTGTGTATGTGTGTTTCATCTCTTCATATACCTATTTAGACAAAGTGAAGCATGATAAATCTTACAAGGAACAGTAAAATAGATTTACTGAAGACTGCTGAGGGCTATGCAGCATTTCATAACTTTCAAAGACACCATTAGAGATAGTACTTTTACCATTGCATTTCAGTAGGGTATGTCTTAAATTAACTTTGAATAGATGGACATTGAGGGAAAAGAAAGACCTTCAAAGAAAATTAAATTTTCAATGCAAGGACCATCCAGGTCCAAGGACATTCACATTTTTGTCCTTTGCACTTTTCAAAATTCAATTGAATAAGAATTGAGTAAGAGTATTTTATGTTCAGATAATTATGTAATTATTTTGTTTTATAATACCTTTCATCCTAAAGAATCCCATGAAGCTTCAATATCCCTACAAAGGAACTGGGAGATATTTTACTGAAGGAGAACAGAATATAGCTGGAGAACAAATAGCTTTCTGCCAAGTCAAAGTTTCAAGATGTAAAACACTTTCTCCAGTCTTATCCTCTCACTAGATTAGTGACCAGCAAATTTATATGAATGAGAAAGACTGATTTGTAATCCATGTACTTTAGCCTACGCCTTCATCATTCCAAATGAAATCCATAACCAGGGAGGAAAGGAAATTGCAACATCTCCCATTGGAACTATTCCACCTTGGATAAGTAATGAACCCTTTCCTTGAAAAGGTATTTGAGCCTTTACTTTCACAATTCAAGATAACTCTAGGTTCTGAGAGTTAGAATTAATTTATCCTATGTTTTCTCTGCACTAATGAATGTTTAGCTGAACATATTAACTAGAAAAAACACCAGCAAGAGAGAGATTGTCAGAGCTGAGCAGAAAAGGAATAATCCCTTGCTTTCATTTTACAACAAAACCTAATCTTTGCCCTCAAAATGTCCTTGCTATAACCATTTTATTAGTGTGGTGGGTTAACCCTGGCCCTTAACTCACCACCCACTCAGTCACTCATCCACTAGTCCTCAATCAGAATGGGGATAACAGTTTGAAGAGCAAAAGCAAGAATTCTTTTGGGTCAAGATAAAGAGAATTTAATTAGTGATGGAAATATTAAAAAAATACCCAACCAAACATAGAGATTGAAAGGATAATCAATTCCCATGCCACAGGCAAACTGAGGCATAGCCAGTCTCTGAATATCTCTGAGGTCAGCTGTCCTGGCTGTGTCCTCTCCCAGCCTCCTGCCTACACCTGGGCTACTTAATGGTGAGGCAACATGAGAAACAAAAACAGTGTCAGTGCTGTGCAGCCACTGCTCAGCAATAGCTGAAACTGGTGTCTTATCAACAGAGTCTCAAAACCAAAATACAGAACTACACGGGCCACTGTGAAGAACTTTAGATTCATCCCATCCGGATCCAGTATAATCACATCAAGCAAGAGATCTCAGTTTTGATAACTCAGCATTTCCCAATGGAAAAGTTAGTTTACTGGAAAAAATCCCAAATTTGAGTAAGATCTCCACACATTCTCCAACAACTTGGTAAGGTCTCAGTCCAATTGAAATTCAGTAGAAAGTAAGCACTTCTGTATTTAAGATACTTCTCTATCTAAAGGTATTTTTAAGTGGTATTCCTTTCTAAGCTATTTTTTAAAATAGTGTGGTGCCTCTGAGATGAAAGAGCTGTGATCCATGGTGACTTCCTTCCCAGGCTAGATTTTTATCATTAGGCTAATGAAATACTACCACAACAATAAAAACTAAGATATGTTTTCAAATACTTTTAAATCCGAAAACGTAGAGCCAAACAAATTGCTGATCTGAAATAGTGTCTAGCCTGGAGAAGATTCTTGAGATTTTCTCTCAGTTGATTTAGATGTCCTAATACCTGACTGATATATCAAACCTGGACATGTCCATTTCTCTCATTTGGCATTTAGACAGTTTCAGGTGCCTGAATTAACACTTCGAATTCTGGTGCAGTATCAGCAAACTGATCTTGCAAAGTGAAATTCAAATTGCTTCCACTTTGTTGTTCTGTGGAGTACCCTCATTTCCATTTAAGCTGTCTACCCTGAAATACTATTATCTATTTCAACATCTCCTCCAACTTGTTTACTGAGAACAGTCATTGTATTTTCTTGAACTAAATGTCAACAGGAAATGCTTTTAAATTGTTTTTGATTATTGTGTGAAACTTTGTCAGCAAAAAGAAACATTGGTACAGTGTGCCTAAAACACTCCATGTTGAGAATATTTTAGCTGAAAATGGAGAAATGCAAAGAGTGAAAGATAATATCTGGGAAAAGGGAGACATGCAAGGACAGAGAGGATTAATCAAGATTCAGATTAAAGATAGTGTTGTCCAATTTACTAATTCCATTCCAAATAGTGTTTCTTGAAAAATGACATTTTTCATCTCTCCTTTTATTTTCTCCATTTGTCTGAACAAGACAGTGGAAGGAAAATAAGATTGTAGCTTATGATAAAGCAGAAAAAAATCCAAGACTGTTGTGCCTATTCACGTGTTAAAGATTCATATTTGATCCTGCAATTTAGGTGGAATGTGACAGTTATTAGACACCCTATTTCAAGAAAATTGGAAAAAAGGTTGAACAAAATGGTCCTAATAGCTTTTTATGCTACCCTAAACTTCTAAACCTCTTCCAAATATCCTATCATGGTGAGTTCTTATGCCTTCAAATTTGAAGGGGCTGCACTTGCTGCCTTTTGAATTTCCTTGCATGACCTAATGAAAGATAAGGCAGCTACTAGCCCAAAACATTGTAATTATTGGAGTAACAGACACATTTCCAACAGCACTGCTTTATTTGGTCTCTAGAGTAGTAGTCATTCTCCTTGTAGAAAAGAAAGAGAAAACACTGTTCTTGCTCACTCAGATGGAAAGGGAAATTTAATTTCTTAATTTAATTTCTTTAGGGAAATGGGATGGATACACACATTATAACTAAAAAAGAGTAAGCAGCAACAGTGCTTCAGTATATGCTTCTGTAATTTATTCCCCTTGTAGTAGTTACATTTTATAGCAGATTCACTTCATGATCCTCAAGGACAATATGAAGTCTTATCCCTTTAGATATATCTCTTATATTTTATTCCCTTGTTGAAAGGACACCAATTTTCTGTGTGAGAATGATTTTTTTTTCAAAATCATGAGAGTTTCCAGGTTGAGCTCCTTTACTACACATGCATTTGCTTTTGCTATATAGTCATATGCTGTATCTCTCCTGAGAGCAGTTGATCTAATAAACTTGCTTTTATTTTCCAAAGAAAACATCTTATTAAACCAGGGAAAGCAAAGCCTTTGAAAGAGTTTCTTAGCTTTCTGCAGCATGTCATAGAAGGAGAATGCCAGGCTATCTGTCACTCCAACCAACCCAACTGGATCAAACCATTGTGGGCAAGGATTCAATACTTAGCAGAATCACTTTGGCAGGTACTGATTTGAGCTATTAATATTCCTTTTGCTGAGAAAATCAGTATGAACACATAGAACACATAGTATAGTGAGGTAGAAGTTCAAATTGATTGCATGTGGCTGTCTCTACTATTTCAACTGGTTTTATTGCAATTCTGTTTAAAACACATGCTTTCTTCCGCACTCCTTGCTATTTCAGTTTTTATTGTGCTCTTTGTTGTAACTTGTAAAGTGTTTTACATGCATTAAAGACCCATTTCATATAGATCTAATTCATGAACCAATTCCGTATTACTTAGTTATTAATGAAACAAGAATTAAAGAGAATCTTGGCCTATACAATAACAACTTGCTTATACTTTTTCTAAAATAAGATTTACTGTTAAGGTAAAGGACGGTATTTTATTACACTAGAATTTTTATAGAAACAGTGTTTCAGCAGATTTTCCACAGAGGAAGGGTTTTCTTTTTTTCCCTAC
>NW_005054363.1:311226-315360 GCF_000277835.1 Geospiza fortis
TCCCTACACTCCCATTTTTTCTCTTACAGGCTCTTTAATTTTTCTTCTATCACAACTTCACTCATTCTTACAGCTCAGTTCAGGGTTGTCTTCAGCATTTATGGCTATATTTCATATTGTGTGTTAAATTTAAATGTATTTTCTATAAATTCCCAAACCCTGCAAAGGTTTGTTCCAATTATTTATATTCTTGCCTGGACAGTCTTCTTATTTTTTGCAGGACTTACATTTAAATGAGTGATAAAATTATATGAACAGGCTTTCAAAGATGCTAGTCAGACAAAGTTTCTATTGCCTTCAACAGCAGTTTAGTGCAGGTTCTTCAAAAAACCTGTCAGTTGGGTCCTAGAAGTTTTATTACAAGTTATTAAAAATGTCAGGACCATACAGAGGTGGTATTTGAATGTTAAGATACTCAAATACGTGATTCTTGTAGTTTGAGAAGGAGGATGAAGCAGTGCATGTCTTCAGCAACTACAGTGACCACCAGAAATGAAATGGTGTTTTATTTATGTGAAATTGGAAGCTGGATGGGGGTTTACTGTGTATGTGTAAAATAAGTTAGTGTTATTGATAGACCTATTTTTGACATCTTTTTGTTGTTCATCTTGTTTCTTTCCATTTTGTGGCAGCGCTTGACAACCAAAATTGGTTTTACTTCATCCATCCTTCATATCAGAGAAATGAAATAGCAAGTACTGACATGTCCAAGACAAGTTTATCTATGTGATATCACTTCTCTTTCATTTTGATCTAAAGCTTTGTTTTCATTCCACACTCATCTTCACTCTCAATGAAGAGACAGACATAATGCCATAGTTCTGATGACTGAATACAGAAAACTAAGTTCTGTCATCAGTTATGCCTCATCTAGCTCCAATGATGAAACACATTTGAAAACATGATTTGTGTTCCATTTTAAAATATGTTTTTTCTAAATGTGTTTCATTTCCAGTGTGCTTACTTAAAGACTGCACTTTGATGGGTTTTTGGCTTTGATGTTGGTCTGCTTGTGACAGGTGAATGTTAAAGTTGTAGCCTATTCTTGAAGTCATTGTATATATGTGAAGGAATTGTTATATATTTCCTCATATCTATGACTATTTCCTCTTTATGCCTAGACTTTTTAGGGCAGAATTTTCAAAACAGAACATGTTTGTGTAGCTGCATGTTTGTGTGCATGTGGCAGAGAACTAGAGACAGAAACTGACCTGCTGTGCACTATCTGACTGATGATAAATACTGCTAAATTTCTCATCAGTGAAGAAATTATCTTCACCTTTTAGGACACTAACATTGCCACAATCATAAATATTTTCTGTAGCAACCTTTGCAGAGAATTCAACAAGAACCAGTGGGGCTTAAGTACCATTAAGTACCCTTAACAGGCTTAAATTTTGCTATGTGTTCAGAGTACATAGTTCACAGTACATGCATTCAGAGTCAGACTCAAAGGGATGGTTCTTTTGTTTAATTATTGTGGGGAAAATTATTTTAATCCTAATAAAATCATCAGGTGTAGTCCCAAAATTTAAATCACATTAATATCAATCAATATGAGTAGGAAAACGCCTTTGCAATAAGTTGAGGTTTTGGGTGGTTTTGGTTTTGGTTTGTTTTTTGGATTTTTGGGGTTTTTTTTGGGAGGATGGGGGGTGAGGGTTCAAAAAAGTTCAGCTGTATGCTATATGCCCATGTGAGCACATATGTTTATATTTCACTTTATATCCAAGTAAAGGCAAGTACAATTTTTCCACTCCTGTGCCACAGATCACTTGAATACTAGATGAAAGACAGATGGAAAAACTGGCATATATTTTAGACAATTTTAGCAGAAAACAGTAGCATTTATTTCCTGCTCTATTAGACAAACACCAGCGAAACACAGTAAATATTTAGGCAAAAAAATTGTTAGCCTTGGTCTTGTTCATATCTAAGCCTTTTGTTTAAATCTAAGCACAAAGCACAGACATTAAATAAATAAAATATTTACAATTATTGTTTTGTCATTAAACCACTCCTCCTGGGATTTTTGCTTTTGGAGGAACTCCTTTTGGCTTTACAGGTGCATTCCCCAAGTCACTTAAACTATATTTTACCTTCTAAAGGAGGGCAAAAGAATAGATATGAAAGATATACTTTAGTCAGGGAAGGCATATTCCTGCAGTGCTTCTGGAATTACTTCAAGAAGCTAATTTATTATGGATAGTAGATTGAGTATGTGCTAGAAACAATGCACTATTTGTCACCTAATGACCATTGTTTTTTATTATGCTATTTTTAAAAGATCTGGATTGTATAAATGAAAGAAAAATAATTTTAAGTTTCTATCTAAACTTGTATTGCTATTCATTCATTGCACAATTAAATTTGTTTTAAAGAACACCGAGGGAGCTATATTGGTAATCTATATTTTTACCTCTTCAGTAATAACCTTTTCCTTGTCAATATTTTCATGAATTGCAGTGCAAATGTTTTCTTAAGCTTTACTTTAAATGTTTTGAAACTATCATTGACATTTTTAATTTAGGAAATGCTTCAGAAATATTTTTCTATCACTCTAGAACCACACTGATCAAAATTTTACATTTTTGGACATTCACTATTGCTTCCAAGATTGGCAAGGAGAAGTAGATTTTCTTAACAGTTTACTTTCAAAGGCAGATAGAGCTTCCACATACAGAGTAAGAGAGAAGGGGGAAAAAAATAAAGGTCATCTAGATAAGAACTAGTGCACTAATCATCCTGTAGTCTGTTAGCTCTCTGGAGGACTTCTTGGCAAAGCAGCACTGTGCCTTGTGCCTGTATTTGTTAAAAATACTTCGAAAAAAATGGAAGCATTCTAATTATTGAAGCCTAATTTCTGCAAGCACCAGGTGTGACAGGCACCATGTGATGAGTACCACATCCCATATTTCCAAATGTCATGAACTCTCATGATACAAAGTTCAAGTAATATCATCTGTGGCTTTAGTTGATGATAGAAATCCATGAGGGAAATTTTGTAATTGCTACTATCTTGGTGTTTTGATAGTATTGCAAGAATTGCTGTGATAGATAGAGATTGATGATAGATAGATAGATGATAGATAGATAGATAGATAGATAGATAGATAGATAATAGGTAGATAGGTAGATAGGTAGATAGATAGATAGATAGATAGATGCAAAGCCACACGCGTGTGGTGTGTGTATGTGTTTACATTTTTTTATGCTGATGAATTTTATGTTTGGGGAGATGCATGTTTGCTCTTGGATCATCTCCCTTAACCAGATGGTATCGTTGTGATTGTTGTGACACTTCATTGTTGCTGCCGGCTGATGACTCACCAAAGGAAAATCCCAGCACACCCAGTAGGAGAAAATAAGGCCGCTTGGTGTTCTTTGCTACATCTAATTTTCTAACAGAATTTCGACAGATGTGACAATTTTGCTGAAATGTTGTCAAAATAATAGCAACAAGTTGACAAATCAAATCTGGCTCATGTTCAGTCCCCTGGTATTATACTGGTTCATCCGCAATAACAAGGGAATTTATATCAGTGTCATCCTTGACAACTTGATCATTTTAGATGGCACATTATCAATTTTTCATCCTTCTCTATGCCTTGCATTTTTATTTTTTTTTATTTTTGCTGTATGCTACTCTCTCTGGTATTTTTTGCAAATAATTATTACCAAGCATTTCCTGATCCCCAACTGGAAGTAAAGAAATACAATAAGCAAATCTTAAGCATAGGAACTTCAAATCTAGCATTGAAATGTGAAGGAAACTAAGCTTTAGGAGAGAATTTTCCTATGTTGTGCTTGCTGTTAACAGCAAGACCAAATATACCCAAACTTGAAAAATGCCAAAGAGAGATCTTTAGGAATGCAGCCTGGTTATGGCATCTAATGAAATATAGTAAACAGGCTTTGTGAGAGAAGCTGTTTTGCTCACTCCGTGAATTATTTCTATGTAAAGATATTTTTGTGTCTCCATTATGAGAATTTTTTTGTGAAACTTTTTCCTCTTTTCCCCTAACGGAACTGATTTTAACAAGGATTTTGCTGAAAATGTTTAACAAGGTAAGGCACAGAAGCCAAAAGGATAGATGACTTCTTTGAAGAATAACTGTAACTGTGAAGAATAAT
>NW_005054363.1:315370-319943 GCF_000277835.1 Geospiza fortis
TTCCTGCTGTGTCTGAATCAGAACTCAGAGGCACCAAAATTTCACTATCCACTGCCTGAAAGAGATTTACAATACATTCACTGATTCTTAGCTTTTCTGCTGTTCTATTTTATAAGGAAGATTAAAAAGTCATTAGGCAGAGGCAAAAACACCCTTACTTCATAAAAGTGATGGTCATTTGGGATTTGAACCTTAGCCTTCAGGCTCTGAAACTGCTCTTCAGTTTCTTACAGGCTCAGCTACTCTGTGTTGTGTTGTACAACTGCTGAATTTTCCATGTCTTTTTCAAGGTGAAATCAAGAGTCATCAATGCTCTGTGTGAATGTGCAAATTCACAACAGCATCTTTAAATGACTGGAAGGATATAAGTCAACCAAAACCCCCCACATAAAGTACTATTAATTAATCAATAAGGCATTCCAAAGTATGAAGTGGGATCCCTATATTGGAAATAGAACAGCGCTTTTCTTTCTTATTTTTTTCTCCAGCCATGTTGTATTAAGATTTCAGGGTGATGGGTAAAATAATCCAAACACCAGCCTGAAGCCTGAAGTGTTGTTTGAATTCCTTGCCCAGTGCAATTTACTTTTGAAAAGAGACCACTATTTTTACAATCTTTTTTTTTATTATTATTTATTAAGTAAAGTCATTAAGTATTTCTTTGTATCCATTCCGGTAAGCTATAACTATTCTGCTGTCCATCCAGGTCTCAGCGCAAAAACATCAAGATCAGAAGTTACACTGGAGGTACATTTGTTGTCACATTCTACAGTCAGGTTAAGGGCTGAATAGCCATTTCTATTTCACAACCATAGCAATAGCTGGTTCTTCAAGGTTATTTGACTGATACAGCTTTTTGCAGCAGTGAAAACTGAATGCAAGTTTTTAACAAAAACAAAAAAGTGATGTTGACAAATTTGACTGAGGCAAAAAGTATGCTATGGAGAAGCTAGTGGATTTTAATGCCAGTGTTCTGTAGTCAGATGAAGTAAGAAGGGAATCTGAAAAAAATATAGGTAAGTACAGAAATTGATCATGCACATTAGGAGTAAAAATGAGTATGAACTTGTTTGATATGTGGTATAATTTCTGTAAACAAATAAAAAGCTAGCCCTCATAGCTGACAATTTATTACTATGTAAAATAACAGTTGTATACATAAAATGCAAATGGAGATTTAAAACAGATCTGGCACTTGCCTTTTTACAGCATGGGGGTAGCATCAAAAATATCCTTCACAGTGGTCTGGGATCTCTAAATATCATTACAGTGTACCATTTTCTGTACAATATCTTCTGATCAACTGAAGTAAATCTGATCGTGACTAGGTCATGTGATGACAGTCAGCTAGGGACAGCATAGTAACAAAATTCAGGGGGAAAAGAAAGGATTAAATTAGGAAAAATTAATCTGAAATATTTATTGTTAGCCAAAATACGGGTCTTATCTCTTTACATATATAGTATCCTTCCCCCTCTTTATGGTATTAATTTGAAAATGGAATTTGAAACATGTCACACATACCGATGAAAATTAAATATCCTTATATTTTTAAAAATGCGTAAGAACAGGTTTGGGTTAAAATTAGTCTTGAATTTAAGTCATATTAGACCTTTACTACAGTCACAGGTGGCACTGTGTACAGCATTATTATCCCTGTATCCAAGAATTTCCAAAAGCCAAAGGAAGGGCAGGCCCAGACTGGAGTTTCATGCTCCAGTGTTGTTGTGCACAGTTTGTGCTGTGTTTCACCACTAGCTCTGTGGAGAATCCAGCAATAGTCTGGTGCATTTGGGCATTAAATAAAATTTCCAAAAGTGTCCCAATGACTTGAAGCTTAGTCTCTGAAAATGGGATGGATTTTAGATTCCTAAAAGACTTTGATTTAGAGTCTTCTGAATGGTTTTGTAGAATTTTTCATTGGACATTTTGAAACATTTTCCCCCTTTTTTATTTCTTGTGCATCACCCTCTTGGTCCATGTAGACAGAAACATCACAGACAGGCCATTAATAGCAATTTAATAACAATCGCAGGGTGGGTGGAGCCTTGCAGGAGCTCAAGGACTAGAACTACAATTTTGTGGCATTTTGAAAGCTTTAACCATTATCAGAAACAGAGAAAGATTTATGTGACTCACTGTGACTCACAGAACCTGCTGTTTTGGTCTCATGAAGCACGGAGAAAAGTCTGTGGTTTTTTCATCTACGAAAAAGTAAATATTTTTAACATTATTATTTTAAAATCTGCAGAAAATCATCAGGGTTCATTTATCAATTTTCTTTTTCCTTTTCATTAATCTCTTCAGCAGAAAAGAACAGTTGTTGACTATATTTATATTTATAGCTTTTGACTTTTTTTAACTTTATCTTGTATCTTCGTCATGATCATGGCCATTTAATTGTAAGGGAATGCAAATATGGCAGGAGATAATAGAAAAATAAAGAGTTAAGGCATCAAGTTTGGTCTCTTGAATTTAGTTTATGTTGGAAAGGAAATCTTCATAATAGCGGTGATGGTCTGAGACCAGCTGAGAAATCTTTTTCCCAGGAAAGTGACTGGATCATGACCTCTCCTCCTCGGGGTGCTGACTGTGTGAAATTAGAAGTCTCCCCTTGTTGGTTAATCCTTGAAGTCGCTGTCATTGCTCAGAACAAAGTGAAATAGGTCAAAGCATTGGTGACATGGAGGGGAGAACTTTCACTGACTCCTGATTGACCTTTGGGCCTCACCACAGATGGAGGCTCAAGTCTGACCTGTAGCATTTCCATCTTTTGCTGTGCCTATAACACGAGTTTGCTTTGTAAAGACAACATTTCCCTTAATGGACGTACCAAAGGGACGTATTTGCCAATGCCAGAGGCAGTGAACTTATCTGCCTTTTTCTAGTTCTCTACTAATATGTATTTATGTAGTCAGGGCAGGCAAATCTTTTGAGACTCGCAGGCTCATTTGAAGGATAACCATGTCAGCAGCATCATTGCATCTCAAATTTGAAAATTTAGAAGAAATGCAGATAGAAATGTGTTAAAAGCAAATATGCAAAATGCAGTTTTGTACCAACTGAGAACCTGAAATAAAACATGACTTTAACACAGAATGCTAGCTATTAGAGTTATTACTATTTTTGCAGTGCATGCGATATGCCAGACTTCACTGTCCTCATGATTACAATCCCTGGTCCTGTAAAACTGTGAAACAAATTTAGCTGTTACTCAGTAAAAAAATGAAAGGAATGAAATAAAAATAGGTAGGCAGAAGTGTAACAGTAAGGGACATAAAGGAAACAAGGATGCATCTAAATACAGATTAGTCTGTATTTTTTCAAAAGCCTTAACTTCATATTGGAAGTCTTAAAAAAGCAGGAAGTCCTAAAAAAAGCATGACTTATTTAAAAATAGCTGCCTTGGTTGCTCAGTATTTCTGTGCATAAGCTCACTCATAAAACAGAATATCTAAAAAGAGGGGTATCCCAGTTCTATACTTCTTGAATTGTAGGTGTGTGTAAATATGGTGCAGGGAGCTCCGTCATATATTACATTTTCCTTGGTGTTTGTCCTCAAGTGGGAACATAAGTGCTGCCATGGGAGGGCTGCATGATCTGTTTCTTCTGGTTTGGTGTCACCTGAAGCTGTCTGGTACACTTATAACAAAAGGTTATTTAGCTGAACTGACAGCATTATGCTCTAAGTTCCAGAGTTTATCTTCTAGCTGAAGAGTCCCCGTGGTCAATGGCAAGCTGAATATGAGCCAGCAGCGCCCAGGTAGCCAGGAGGGCCAGAAAAATTCCTGGTATATCTCATCAGAATGATTTCACTAAAGCCATGAACCTTTGCATGCTATCCAGAACATGCTGTGGGTTTCAATGTATCACATCATCTTTCTCCTCTTCTGTTATTCCTTTTGCTGCCGAAATGTATTTACTTTTCAGCTGTGTATTAAGGTGGCTTGTGTTTGATCTTAAAATGTAATAAAAGCCTGCGAGAAATTAGTCAGGATGGGAGAATTGAGCATGCCAATATTCTGATTTGTTTAAATCTACATGTGCCTGGAAAGAGCAAGAATTATCATTTTCAGTCAATAATGACCTTGTTTGAATGACCTTTAAGGCAAACTGGTGCATTTCTAAAAGCACCATTTCCATCTCTCTATCTCTTCTTTTTTTTTATTTCTCTCCATTTTTTTAATTGACGTCTCACAGCAAAAAGTGACTGAAGACTGCTCAGAAACTTCCCAGTGAAAGAGATCCATAAAATCCAGACAGCTACAGGTGACACCAAATCAGAGGGAACAGCTCATGAGGCACTTGCCTGGTAGCACCTATGTTCCCTCAAGAGAACAAACACCAATATTTCCCCAAAACCCCCCAAGAAAGGTTCATGATGTGAAATGTGAAACCAGGCACCATTGGCAATTGCCTGCTGGTGCCCAGAGTCAGGACCTACCGCAGACTGTCCCCTTTTGCCCTCCCACTGCACGAGCACCACTGTGGGGGATGACTGGTGACTACTAGGAGCTGCCTCAGGCAGCCCAAACCCACTCCCTACAGCCAGGGCTGGCCTCCTGGGTGTCAA
>NW_005054363.1:319996-394683 GCF_000277835.1 Geospiza fortis
TAAGTTCCTTGATTTAAGTGTGCAGTGTTGCAGAATTTCTTTCTCTTCTTGGGGGTCTGTAGGGGGATAGAATATAAGAAAATAAAGATAGTGTAGAAAGTAATCTTACTCCTAAGGAGTTGCAGCTGGGCCAATTATCAAAGATTAGGAGCAGGCCTGCCTTTAACAGGCCACAGCTGTAACCAATAAGAAGAGTGTTATAAAAGAGTGGGGTGGCTAGTTGAGAAGGGAACTGGAGTCAGTTGGCTGCTTGGTGAAGAAGAAAGAGTCAGTGCTCTGAGGAGCTGCCCAGAAGAAACACCAAGAAGGTATAAAACTTCTGTAATAAGGAGACAACAGTATGGAACCCCTGTGATGACAACAGGAGTCAGACCATTCAGGTGGTTTGCAAAGGTCAAGAAATGCCCTTTTTTTCCTTGTAATTTTTTGGGGAGGTTATAAACTAAGGAAGTTGATTATGATAAAATATTGTTTCAGTGAGACTGACTGCACAAATAGGCTCAGAATAAGGGAGCCAGGATGTGGCCATCTGGTATTATGGCTGGTGAAATGTGTTCATGCTGTTGGAGAGGTGTAAACAGCTTGAACAAGTGTCATGTTTTGAAAGCAGCATTTCAAAAGGTTTGTAAAGCGGAGGGAACAAATTTGGATTTCATTTGACATTAACATAGAGGTAACAAAGATCCAGAAAAAGAATAAGGTACATACTCAAGGATAAAGGTTCTGACCTTTCACATCTGGAACCTCTTTAAAAGGGGCATAGTCTGCTGTCACATGGAGTTAGGTAAGATAATGGGCAAAAGTGCTTTGGAAGCTTTTCATCAAATTGTCTCATCCATATACAAGTAATATGCTATGTTAGACAGTGTCACCTGACCTTGTTATATCTTATTCATTCCTAATTAGAAATGAGGCATCCAGATGTGAAAGGTCATTATACTAGTTTCTATGACACCTATCATGGCATATTTCTGTCACCTAGATTTTTATTAGAAATGCACTGAACAAGCCCATCGCTGTCTGCCATATGTTTATTGCCATGTTCAAGGACCCGCAGGTAAAAAGAATATTTTGTCTACCCAGATGGTTATTGCCACACTTGGTTTTAAACTTCCGCAGCATCTCATAGTGCTAATTGGTTCACACTCTGATGCCAGTTTACAGAGATGTTATTTTTGGTAATAACACCATTGACAGCAATTTCTCTGGAAGAAACATCTCTTTAAGGAATAAAAGAAAAAAATTAGGGAGTTTCCCAGTCAAAAGCAAAGCTGTTGTTTTTTGGGTTTTTTTTTAATGCTGATTCATAAGAAGTATATTTTAAGTGTACCCTCATTTAAGAATATGCATTGTAGGGTTTGGTTTTTCTCTTTTTTTTTCCTTGTTGTGGATTTATGAAGAGTCATTTCATCCATGCTTATTGAAGTGCTCAAAAGACATAAAGCAATAAAATGTCTAAAAGACTACTTTTTAAAAAGTGTATTTTTCTTTACACAAGAGCATTTATGTTTTTTTAAAAACCTTCATTTTTTATTTCAGCATATATGAAATGTCTGGTAGTCATCAATTTTTTTGTTTTGTTTTCAGTTATGGAAGGTGACTTCTGATATCCCATTTAGCCTGAAGAGCTTCTTATTTGGCAACTAATACCATTAAAATCAATTGCACCACTTGCTAAAAAAGGCACCATTCCACCTGCATCCAGGGTGACACAATCTGGCTCAGAACTGATACTGTCAAAATTGATTTTTGCTTTTGTCTCAAACCCACTTGAATACCAAAAAAAAAAAGAATCAGAGGCTTTTCAAAGTTGAGCACCAACACACATCAGCAAGTCAGCAAATTACTTATCCAATGTTAATATTAGGGTGTTTTATTATGTTCTCCCTTTCCCTTAAAGGAAAGATAGACTCTGTTTTCTGTAGGATTAGCATATATCCATCTATTTTTTCCAAAGTAACATAATATGATTGATGACCAAATTTTCAGGTAATTTTCAAATATGTCTGCTTCATTTTCTCAGGGTTTCAGTATGCAATAAAATTATGGTGCATATCAATCCTTATTACAGTACAGCAGAGAGTTTTGGCTCAGACATCCAGGCTCTTGCTGTGATAAAGTTTATATGTTACATGAATCATGTATGGCAACAGAAGCCTAAATGAGACTGAAACACATTTCGTTCAGACAGAATGTTCACAGTGTCTACCCCAGTAGTTTAGCAAGTCCACTGCTGAGTAGTATAAATGACAACATTGCCCTTTTTGCGGCTCAGTGATATCCAAACATATTTTCCCAAAGGTAGCCACAGATATTTTTCTAATCTCTTCCAGATTTCAGATACTATATGCAAGCAGTAGAAGTATATAAAAGATTGCTTTTGAGGGTCTTTAAATCCAGAAATGTGTTTACGGTGCTGAGGGCTGGCTAACCTCAACAGGAAGTCATTTGACTGAATCAGTGATAGGGATGTTGCCAACAGATATTTGTGATATTAAGAGTCAAAGAATGCATCAAAGAAAAATTTCTTCTAGATTTTTCTTTCCAAACCAATGTACAGCACAGTAAGTAGAGAGCACTTTTATGAATGTGTAACTAAATGAACACGTGTGCATGAAAACTAAGGGGAAAAGGTGACATAAATCTTAAGGTTTTAATTTAAAATAAAACTAGATGTGATGATAAGGCAAAAACTCTCTAGCATTGGAAATACCACACAACCTTAGCTTGATGACTGTTATATAGAAAATCAACAATTTCTTACCTATATGAATTGAAATTTTAAAATATAAAAACTTCAGCATATATTTTGATGTTAGCTACAAGAATTGCTCAGCTGTAGGTGAAACCTTGTGGTTTTTCAGTATTTGCTGTCTTCAGGACTGCCTTTCAAGAAAAACTGAACATTGAACTTAAATTTACTTACCACAGATAAAGCTTGGTCTGAGTGAGTGATTTAACTGAACAGAAGTTTTATTAGCTCTTCAAATAATGAAAATTTTCATGAATGTTATGCTATGTAGGTAGTCTGTGAGAAATGACATTTTACTACAAATGTGAAAGGTAGCTATTTCTCTGAGCACACACCATTTGCATTAGTGTAATTTCCAAAATTGGGGATTTTTCAAATTTCTTGGTGTTTATTTTAAACTACTCATGTATTTTTAATAAAACCTGTTTAAGAAATCTCTCAGATGTCTGAAGAACTCCTGTACAAATTTTGAGTTATTGACTACCGCAGCTTCAGGGTTTTTTTTCAAATTTATTTTCAAACATCAGTTGGGTTTTCTAAGGACATCAAAATGTTGATCATTCTGACTGAAGTTTTCTTTTGCATTTCCTATTTCACTTGGTTTTAGGGAGAAAAAAAAGCATAAAAGGAAACGTGGCTTGAATGTTTATATTACACAGTGGTGCCATAAGTATCACAATTTGTGGAGACTGACGCAGTACTTCTGAGTAGCCAGTGGTTTATCATCACAGGTTAATTTTTTTGTGGGTAGGATGTGGGTCACAAGGTTATTATTTAATATTAAAAATGTAAAGGGGAGAGGAATTACTGTCTCGTTTATTAGCTTGCAGATTGTGAAGCAAATTATGAAGGAAAAAAGGCTTTTGTTTTTGCTGTTAGTTAATGTATCATCTGTATAGCAGGTATTTCCTGTGTTGTGGATCAGTTTGGTCTAAGATCAGAGGCACAAGATGTAATGGAGTCAGTATTTTTCCAAGATATATGGCAGCCTGGATTCACTTAAAAAGGAAAATTTTAGTTTGCCTTCTCTTCTAACTCCATTCATCTTCACTTAAAAGAATGTTGTGTTAGTATCGGACCCGGAACACAGTCAAAACATTGGATTTAGAGGCAAACAGGAGTGCTAGATCTCCATGTCAGCAAACATGTGACTTGAGCCAGGAGAAAATACTTGCTTTAAAACAAGTTTAGCAGCCTCTAAATTATCATGTTTTGTATAAAATGTGCATGTGTATGTTTCTTCCCAGACTTGAAAGCTGAGACTTAAGAAATAACTTGCTGGCTTTCTTATCACCCACCTGCTCAGCAGCATTATAACAATCAGGGTGAGACTGGTTATGTCAAATGGCACAAGATTCATCACCAGCTAACTTTGCCAAGTTTGGTAGGCTGTATATGGAGACCATTTCCAGAAACTGGCACTGTAAATTGCACTCCTTCCGTTTTTAGGCTCCCTGCTATTAGAAGATAATTATTTCACTTGGGTTTTCCATGAAGAGTGAGCAGTTCTCAATGCCCTAGAAAAATGGGAAGCTATAGAGCATGTGCAAGATTATCTGCCTCAGTCTAGATGAATTAATCTTTTATTTCCACACATTCTGCTTCGAGATTCTTGAAGTAACTCTTGTAAAGCTCTGTCCAGAAATTGTCCAGAATGCCATTTTTGTGGTATTTTTCCAGAAACAAGTTCTACAGTGATAGAAATGCTAAAACTAAAGGTGATTAAAATCCTTTCAGTTTTCCATAAATGGGAATAGTACTACAAAATATTTGGTGAAGATGAACAAGAAGGCATTTAATGTTAAGAGATCTATCAGTGTCTCTGGGCTTTTCATGATTAATTATCATTAAATTGTGTTATATGTGGTCATATTTTAACTCCAACCTAAAAATGAGACAGCTTTCCTACCTTGCTCCATAACTCCTAGTCAGGTAACCTAAAAGTGCTGGTTCAGTGTTTCTAAATCCTTTACCATCAAATCTCTACCAACCTGAAATAAAAAATTGATTGAAATACATTATAGGAAATTTAGTATGTTCAACAGGTCTGCATCTGCTCTCTTTGAAAATGTTAGCATATGACATAACGCACCTCCTTTCACTCAAGACTTAGCCAAGCTCCTGGTTAAAGGTGTTATCAGGTGGCACTGATAGTACCTGAGGTGGCATAACTGCAGGTATAGGATATTGGAATCTGGCAAACAGATGAGAAAATAGAATACAGAAATTATTACAGGGGTGGAAGGACCATATGTTGTAAAATCTTGGCAAATATTTTGTCTCATTTTCTTTTCTGGTTGCAAACTGTGCATTAGTTACAGCAGCCATAGTTTTTTGTCCAGGTTTAAATGTTGAAAGATAAGATGGGGTGGGAAGGAAGGTGCAGGAGAGTTTCTCTCTTCTCATTGCACAAATATTTCATCAAGTATTTCAGATTATTTTAGAAGTAGATCAATGGAATTGACTGGCATTTGTTTCATTAGATCTTGATTATCATTACCAATTGGAAGTCAGATGAAGAAATTGTATTTTAGTGGCAATCACTCATACTGGTTCCTGTTTGATTAAAAGATGTGTTTGATGAAATTTATCTACTGATTCACAAAAATTTTCCAGTGTAGGTTTATTTTTCTCTGTTCCCAAGTATAATAATTTTATTACCATGTTGGAAGTTGCAAATGCTTGAGGAAGCAAGGAACAGACCCATTTTTAACCATGGACCAAAACTTCCTCTTGTTCATCTTCACAGAATAGAAACTGTGTTACTGGCCAAAGTTAGAATGGTTAAATATAGAAAGAAATACCATATAGTTAATGTTCAGCAGTTTTCCCATGGTATATCCTTCTCCTTTCTGCATTTGAAACTGTGTATCACTATCTATTATTTAATGGATTTGTCTCCTACCACCAGAATTTGAAATGTTGAGCTTTTGAGCTGATACACAGCAAACTTGAAGATTTGCAGTATTTATCTAGCACTTTGTAATTTCTTGGAGTTTTGGTTCAAATATTTGACAAGTACTTCTGTACAATGGTAGATGCTATGGAACTGGGGCCAAGACTTTAAGGAATAACAATTTTTGACACACTTTATGGGTTATTATTCCTAGTTATATTCCTATCCTATCAGTTTTGATTTAGGATTTCATTAAATATTAAACTGAATGAATTTGCTTTTGAGTTTCTACCTAGTTTAAGTAATAAGTGGACCTCATTTTTCTTTCTGTGTTTAAATTAGCTGATATACATTTGTATATGCAAATAAATGTCTTTGCAAATGAATGTTTTCTGAAATCCTATGAGCAAGTATTAAAACCAGCATTAGGATCCTAAAGAGGCTGTGGCAATCTTAATTAGTTTTATGGACTGAATCCAATTATTCTTTATTGGAAACCATGCTGTGTAATTCCAGTCCTTGCTCTTGGTAAAGAATTTACTTCAACTATTAAAAAAAAAGTAAGTACTTGCAAGAGGTTATCAAAATATTCTTTCTACAACTGAGAGCTGTTTGCATCAATGTCATGCCTGTCATTTTGACAGAATGCCAGGGACCTCCAGGACTGAAAACCATGAACTGTCACAGTGTGAGAGGAACAGCCAGGGTTATAACACTGGGGACAGTCATGCTCATGAGGACCAACCTGCTGTGGCAGTGCACACTCTGCAGTGGGTCACCTTTTTGGCTACTCAAGAAGTGCTTTCTCAGCATTTAGGACCTACTGCTCATGTAATTCCAGGTGATCTCCCAGTCAAGAGACCTCCTGATGGCCAGCACTGGGGGCTGAGGCACAGTTTGTATTGAAGTTTTATATTGAAGTTTTCCATTCTAATGAAGAAGGTATGATTGCCTGCAATTTAACAGAGACCTGATCAGCTTTGTTGTCCCTGAGTAGTGAGAATTCAATCTTTTGCTATTCAAATACTAATTAAAAAAAGTTTTCCACTGATTCTAGTGATAATAAATTCACTATATCTCTTTTCTTTATGGGGCTGAATGTCTTAACATTTAATTACTGTTAACAAGACCTTTATGGGAAGAACAGAAAATTTCATGCACTGTAATAGCATTAGCATATTAAATGTAGCCATCAGGTGGCCCTCTTAGGATTACTGCTTCTGATTGAAGCCTATTCAGCTTTTTCTTCATTGTCATTTAAACTTCATTAAGTATAGAAATTCTTTTTTTTTACTCCTTTCCATGGCAGCCTTGCAGTCAAAGTTGTGCAAGCTGAAAATTCCTTTGGTTTGATCAATAGAAATTTAATCTGATTATATTCTGATTTGGAATGGTCTGAAGGGTGAGTTGGATTTTTCAAAACAGAATAGAAATGAATAGAAATTGTTGTTCTATGTGGAAACTAACAAATTAGAAACTATTAGATTTTTTCTTTCAATATATTCATAGAATTTGTTTACATAAGTTTGCCCTTAACTGTACCATGTTTAATATTGCTTAACTTTTCTTATAGTCTGATTTTGTTTTGGAAGGGCAACCCTGATTAGGAAAAGGAAGGCAATTTTTTAAAAGTCATTCTAAAGGTCATAAAGCATGACCAAAATTGAGGTCTTACAGAATCAAAGTTTCTGTTACTAAGTAAATGTACTTCAACCTTCCAGATACAGTGTAGTAGTGAATTTCATCGCTTCTGGGGTTAAAATAGAAAAAAATGGGATGAGAAGTTGTTTCCTTAAGAGCAGCATGTAGTATTCTCCATGCTGCACTACTGTCAAGAAGCTTCTGACCCTTGGAAGAGGAGAACAAAATATCAATAACATTGACCTTTATAACAAGAGGTTACTTTTCAATTCGTCTGCCACTAATTAGTATCAACATCTAAACATTACTTTGCATTGTTTTAATTGGCAGTTCTAGTATGATTAGCACAAAAAACAGGTGATATTGTCATGCCTAGCTGCTTTGCTATTATTTCTGCCAGTCTCTCTGTTTTGCTTTGCCAAACAACAACATGCAGGTTTCCTCACCCTGAGATGCAAGCCCAGCAACTCACATTTCAGGTGGCAGAACACATTCCAGATTAGAGTAATGAAAAATATACACTTTTTTTTATGTCTGATTTGATTTTCACAGCTCATGATGTTCCTTTAGGAAGAAGTGAATGATTTGCTTTCAGGAGATGGCAGCTTTGGAGCACAAGGCCATGTTTGTATCAGGAAAGCATTCATACAGGGCAGTGATGATGTAGCAGCCTGCAAGAGTGTTGTGTGCACAGGCAGAAGGTCTTGGTTTCAGTGACACAAAAAGAAAGCCCAGGCTGCTGCAACAAGTGTTAATATTTGATAAAAATAAAGCTTCCTTTTCTTGCCTTCAGTTTTAAGTATTTGTTATTTAGCTTGGTTCACTTAGGGTTTGGTTTGGAGTTTTTTTTGCAAAGAAGCCTTTTCTTTCTGCACTTTGCCATTTATAGCTTTGCACTGTAGGGAAGAAAAATTTTTTATCCAAATGTATATATTCTATTTTGCAGAGAACAGCAGCTGATTTTTTTCTTGTGATTCTTATTTAAACTTTTTCAGTTGTGTCAGTTTGAGTAAAAAGAACAAAGACTTTGATGGATAAAACAAGTTATCTTAATTGCATAGCTAGTGTTCTATTCCAATAAAATATGGCTAAATAAGAGGGAAACAAAGATTGCCACGGAAACACTGATTTCTTTGATGTGGAAAAGGTGGTGATTGTTATTATCTAGTTATTTTACATGACATGCCATCAAAACATCTCAGTTATTTCCCTCTGTACGTGCTGGTGCCTGTGGCTTCCTGGGCATTCATGAACATCAAAGAGACATTTTCCAATATTCTAGATTTGTCCCCACAGCCTTGGCATGGACACCATGGTGGATGTGGCATTTCACATTTTCATCGTCCTCACTTGGTGAAAGTGAAATTATTTACTTGAAACTAGCAATTTGGATTCTTTTTGCCTAAGCTAAGGGCATTAATCATAACAGTGATATGATCCCCTGGCCCATAGTCCAACAGTGTGTGTCTCAGAAATACCCAAAGTCATTGGGGATTCATTTTTTCTCTTTTTCCTTCATAGGTAGTGAGTAAAACTCAGTGAGGTGCTTTCGTCTGCAAACAAAATGCACACAAATAATAGCCTCACAATGACAGCAAATAAAAAAATGTCCCAAAGTGATGCTGTCTGCTTGAAAAAATAGTAAAAAATTTGCTTCCCCTCTTTAGGCGAAAAGAGGAAGGAAAGGAGGAATTTGTTAAAGGGAAGTGGAAGGAAAGGAGGAGTTTGACTATAGCGATCATTCAGGAAACTTCCTTATCTTTGAGTTCCTAAAATGAGATTTCCAATAAATTTTGTTAGTAGGAACTATATATAATGGGTGGTTAATAGTTCAAGGGACATGAAAACCACCATCATAATATTGTCTTCTCCTGAAAGAGCACAGGAAAAAGGCGGAGTAAATTCTGGTAAAATCATTCATGTTTCAGAGGACACTATTATGATAATCAAATTGCTTCTGTTACAAAAGTTTCTCAGGGACAGAGTTAAGACTTAGTGAAATGTTGTAGGTGTCTTAGCCTGGGAGAAAGGCTGAGAAATAATTGGAGCTAACAGAAAGAAATTGAAAACATAGTCAAAAAGTTGTTTTCTAAAGGTTCATAAGGAAAATGAGCAATCACACAAACAGATTCCCTGGCAAAAATGTTGAAATTAAAGCTTTTCATGAACAATAAAGTTATATAAAATTATATTTATTGTTAAAAAATGAACAAGCTAAATGAACATGAGTTTACTCACTATGTTAGACAGAAATGTCTAGTGTAAAGAGCTAAATTTCAAGCAGAAAGATGAGTTATTTAGTAATTGTCAAAAAGGTATAAAAATTAGGTAAGAAACATAACTGACAAAAGGAAACTTTGCTATACACTTTAACTAAAACTTCCTATCTAGCTTAGTACTAACCTTCCAAACATGGTGAAGAATTAACTTCTTCCTGCAGGAGAGTCATAAAGTGGATTAGGACTGATGAAAAATATATGGATTCTTAAGAACCTAGGCTAGAAGGTCAAAGGTTTTTGGTCTTTAGCTTTTGAAGTTTTCTTGAAAAAATATATTTTCAGTAAATTATCCTATATATATATTTTGCATCATATGTAATTTGGAAATAGTAGAAAATAGTAGTGCATTTATCTGTAAATCTCTGCAGAGAAGGTTGATCTGTTGTTTATTTTATTCTATTTTATGGTTATTGTAAAAAAAATATCCAGAAACTTCAAAGCAGGAAAGATTCATTTCACCATACCAGAATTCTTTGCCATTTTATCCCAACAAATTGAGTTGTAAGTCATTTTCAGGTGGTTTCTCCAATAAGCTGAGGCAAGTGTAATTTCATGCAGTGCAATTCAGACTTACATTCCTATTGTGGCAGAGAGCTCATCACTGTCTTCTTGGACAGAAAGACAAAACCCTTCAGAATTACTTAGCGTCAGGTTTTTTGGGTTTTTTTTTTGCAGTGCAACAAAACTCTTCCTGAGGAATGGAATATACCTTGTGTTTGTTTCCATTTTTGGCTAAGATCAACCAATGCAATTTTAACAAAGCTTTTATAAGCATTTAGAGAACTACATAGTTACAAATAGTGCCAATGTTAATATCGCAGTGAAGTAAATGCTCTGTTTAGTCAAAGAATGAAGGTAGCAGTGAAAGTTTTTATATCTGGGGTATTTTTTCTGGACATTGGCATGGGGAACAGACAGATTCAGCATCCACAATAGGACTTTTCAGGTTAGTTTGCCAGCCAGAACACCACTTAATGCAAAACACGGTGGTGGTGTGGGAGACAGAACTCAGTAACCTGTCTGCTTGTCTCGCACTGGCCACCAAACAGCCATCAGAACATGTAAGCACCAGCCAGGAACCTGCAGTGGTGTCTGCATGGGGAAAAGGCTTTGCAGGACCAGGACCATAATATGACCATTATTAGTCTGCCTTCCCACTGGAGACTGAAAATGAGATAGTATTTGTCTTCTTACCCAAGCCCAAGATGTCAGGGCTGCTTGTAGGAAGATTGTGTTTGCTTCTTGTAAATCAAACAAGAATGTGAAAAAAAAAAAGTTGATGATTAGTCTTTAAAATGGTCAGTGTTTGGAGAATTTTGTCAAGCTGATACTCCTCTTTTGTTAAGGAGGAGTATCAACTAAGACATACCAGTCTTTTGCATATTATTTTCACATTGTTACCTTGTTTTTAATTACTATAATATTCTCAATTCCATTTAATTACTTCATCTTTTATTCTAAAATCTGCACTTTTAGAGGAAGAATAATAAAATCATCAAACTTCAGGGGAGAGGACAAGAATAAGAAATGATGGCAGAGGATTTTCATTTAATGTTTCAATATTATCATGTGGCACGATTATCATGTGATGTGTATGAAGTTATATGCATTTATTTGAAGATTAATTGCTTTTCATTCAATAGCCTTGTAAAGACATAGGGGGACAAAAAATGAGGCTATGGATCAACCATTCTGCTTTTGTCCTCAAACTAATAATGACATCATGTTATGATGTATGTTGAGTGAGTTATCACAGGTATTTCCAGCATTGAATTAAAAAAATTAAATTACAGGTTATGAAAACTGCATTAACATAAGAGAAACACATGTTTAAAAAATTGAATTCTTTGAACTTAAGAAAGTTGATTAAGTGGCTTATTTACATGAGGTATTGGCAGGAATGAGGAAATTCTAAAAAGGGTAGGAAAATCATGTAACAAAAGTGAAGATACAAGGTAAACTTATCTGTATAAGAGAAGCTTGGTTTGGAGATATTGTGGCATCAGAGGATGGATTCAAAATATGAAGAAAGCTGTTGGCAATAATTTTGTCATGTGGGTTTAATTTCGTTGTGCTTGGGAAAACAGTTTTCATACACTTGTTTTAGCTGTTTGAAAATAATTCTAAAAATGTTTGTAGATTAAGACCTAGTGCCTAAAGGGCCCTCTGCGGCCTTAAAACATAAAGACCACTAATATTCCTATGCCTCACCCCAAAAGCTTCTTATGTAACAGATGTGTGCAAACAGCAAGGAAAGAGTAGTCAAAAAGAGCATTTGGAGGTTTTGGTTCTGCTGGAGAACCTGTGGAGGGCTTTGCACAGGAGATCCCCTTGGTTTCAGGGACTTGGGTGGATGGACAAAAAGAGAAGAAAGAGGTTCTAGACAAAAACAGCCAACTCCATGGGCCTGCACACACTGCAGCTGCACTACTCACCCCTGCAACTCTGGAACAATTTCACTTCTCTGAAACTACTTTTTTCCTTCTTGTGACATAACCATACTACTGTCACTGGTCGCTTACCCCCTATATATGCAATCACTTCTTCTACTGCTCTATTTCTCTCATTTTTCAGGGAATTTTTGTGAAATTTGTGGCACCATAAATGGTTGTATCGCTCAAAAACATTTTACCCACATGCATTATAGTAGCCTGTTTTATATTACAGCTCATTGCACACTAAAAGCATTAAAGCTTTCAAAGCTGTTGATTCTGTTAAAGCTACACTTGCCTATTGCATTGGACACTGTACACTCACAGGAAAAAACAGCAGAGAATCATTTACACTACTGTAGTCTTTCTATAACTTTAAGTGATACATCTATGAAGTCTTTTCTTAGCTGTCTAGGGGGGTTTCTATGTGTCATTCTTTGTTTTGATTTCTTCACACTTTTAAATGACAACCCTGTTTTTAATTCTATAGACCAGTCAATGTGTTTTCCAATGGATAAAAACTGCTTACTGGAAATTGTTGGGGTTGTCCATGAGCTTCCTGTTTTATTTTACGAGACTGATGGTCTTAAACACAAATTTGGATTCCTAAGTTTAATTACCTAGATTTCACAGAGAGGAAGCAGTCTGTTCCATGATACTTAGTAGGATTTGTTAGATGCCTGGTCAATTTGAAATTAGTAAAAGACTCAACTTTGTTCCAAGTTCATAGTTATTTTGTTGGTTGTTTTTTAAACCTTGGTCTACATACCTATATCAATTCTCACATAAATTAGGAGTTGCAATTCATGGATAGCTTGTAATTTATCATCCGTTCCTCTTAACACCCACTTTGTCCTCATCATTTACAGATGATAATCAAAAAAGCACAAAACTTGGCATCAAATGTAAAGAAAATCAAATTTAAATTAAATAACACTAGAGGGGAATTATCATGCCAGAACAAAAACAACCCTGGGCCTGTAAAATGAGATGAGCTAAATATATACAGTAGCACCCTCCAGACAAAGTGCAAAATTTGCAAATCCTTTTTCTCCTCTTTGAAATGTAAGTGTATTTCACCTCAACAAAGAGATGTGCCTTTTTATCTTCTTTATTAGGTGTCATGTGCATTGTCTAATGTAAATGAAAAATTGTACCATGTGGGCTCAAAATTCCTTTTTCTTTCATGCACATGACATCTTTGCTTCTGAAATCTAATGCAAATAAATCATCATGTCAATGAAAACCTGTAATCTGCACAAAAAAAAAAGTAGCGAGGGTGGTGTAGGTGGTTAGAATGTGCATCTTCATGAGTTTAAGAAATAACAGCACTACTTCTTTCAGTACTCAGGATCTATGCCCATTTGCCTTAAGAGGATCTTCTGCTTCAATTATTTAACTGCAGAGCTCTTTTTTAACAGCTTAGGTGAATTTCCAAATGGACCTGGCAGTCTGGCCCTTGAGGCCAGGTGATGACTTCTTCTCAAATTCACATAGGTCGGAATTTCATTCTTAGAACCTCTGCTGCTTCTGGTGGTTTACACCTTCTGTGAGTGTCAGGACTTCTTGTTACACCTGCAGGGTTGCAGTTCTCTTTCAAAATCTGCATCCCCATCCATTACAGCTGTTCCTGTTTGGCACAGGATGCCTCTGAAGATGTAATTTTTGGTATGTGTGTATAGCATAACTCTTTAATGGCTTAGAAGCTATTGTCACTTGGGATTCTAATACTTCTAGTCCTCAGAAGTTCTGGGTGGATCAACTGTTACATATTTTTTCTAATTCTCCTCTTAGCATTTCTCGATTATATTTTGCATTTGCTTCCAGGTTGCTTATCTCTGAATCAAGAAATATTACTGGATGCTGAAGGTGTGATTTCAATCGCATCTTTTTTATTTTCCTGACCCAATGAAGTCTGTTGCATCACCACTCCTGCCATTAACTTCTATGTATGTTCAACCTCAAGCTTTCAGCAACAGGTCACGTTAATCCCAGGGAAAGGCCTCCCTCAATTCAGTAGTCCATTGACACCAGAGCAAACTTCTGACAATTCCACAGTGAGACCTCAGTCAGGACAGATTGTTCTGAGCACAATCTGAACAATCTGTCTGTGTGGGATCTCACTAAGCACAAATAAAATATTGACTTGTATTAAGAACAAGCCTCTTTTTTATTTTTTTCTTTTTTTTTCTCTTTTTTTCTTCAGGTGTGAAAAGTCCAGGCTTATTGCTGACCTTATTTGAGCATGGCCATAAAATTCCTGCCATAAACCAGACACTGGTTGCCGCATACAAAGTGAGCCAGCTGTGCATTTTGGACACTTCATTGGCAGTGTTTGCCTTAGGTTTTCTGTCATGGGTCTGCAGCTTTTTTTGATCTGCTCTTGTGATGGGTTAGCCTGCTTATACAGCTACTGTATTGGCTTCAGAGGGAAACCTCTCTGTAAATAGCTTCCAGGCACTGGAAAACTGCATGTCAGCTTGCAGGAGGGCTCTTGCTCTCATAAGGGACCCCTTATGAGATATGTAAGCTCTGTGAAGAGGCCAGTACAACTATTTCAGAACCTGATCTTCAGACCACAAACAAAAAAAGACATTGCGGGAATGAGGGCTTATGAGACACCAGAAATTAGGCCCTTCCTTAATGTTACCTGAAAAAGGGCATATTACACCATATTTTCTTCAGTGAATGGTTCAGTTTTGCATCTGCAGAATAAGGACAATGGAGATAAGAATGTGAATTTTAAAATGGAGTTTATGAGGCATAAGTTGTTGTGGTCAATTTCACATAAATGCTCAGATTAAAAATAAAAGCATGTTGCAAAAACTTTTAATTTCCACATATGACAATCAGAAGATTATTGTAGTGAGGTGTCTATTGTTCATCTTTTAAAAAATATTTTGTTAACTGAAAGTTTATAGCAGAAGAATTATTATATATTTGGAAAAGCTTGTTTGGCATGAAATCTTTTTTGAGTATAAATCTTCTCTATGAAACAAAATTCAAACATCATGGCAGTTTCACAGATTTTCCAATTATAATTACCTCTTTCTGCTTTTCATGGAGTTGGTTTATACATAACAATGGGGAAATAGACTCTGGCACCTATCAGAGGTAGAAGAAATGCATTTGAAGGGCACAATAATGAGGATTCCTAAGAAACTTTGGTTCAAGTGGCCTTTCCACAAATTTGTTGCTTCTTGCTGAATAGCAGCCACCAGCTGCCACACATGGTTGACTTCATGAAGAGTTCTAGGAGGGTTTGATTCATTGTTGTGACTTTATTAATACAAAATCATGAACCTGAATTAACCAACCAATTTAGATAAGACCATCTGTTGTCTAATAAGATGTGACTGTAATTTGAATAGTGGTTTTATAATAAGTGTATTACGGGATGAAAGACAAGAAGATATTAGCTCTGTCTCATTAGCTTACAGAAAAAAAAAAGTAGTTAGTTTGCCACTGTGGAACAGGGAATATTTTTCTTTAAGTCTTAGCGCAGTTCTGCGTACAAGTACACTCCCCTGTCTGTATTTTCTCTACCATACAACAACCTCAAAAACTAAAAAGAAAATGGGATTCAATGCACCTTCTGGAACACTCTTGTGGCACATCTTTAGTGGCAATAAATCCATTTGGTTCTTGCTTGGTTCTTCATGGTGCTACTGGATACCCTGACTGCTGTGAAGATGAAAATGCTGCTAGATTGCCTTCCAGTTTATCAACATTATGTCAATGACATCTGGTTTTACTTTATTTAGTTGCCCTGTCTGGTCTATTACAAGAATGGAATGTTCAGTGAAGTACTGAGAAAACCTATCCTTTTCTGGATGTCTGGCAATGAGAAAAGGGACAAAGCACATTGTCAAGCTGACTTGTCAACTCAAACTCTCCCTAAAGCTTTCTTGTGTTTTTATATGGATGTTAGATAATGCTGTAGAGTAGATTAAGCTTTACTACTCACCATTATGCTTTTATTGAACCTCTAAAACTGAATATTATAGAACCATTGTCCAGTTAAGTAACAAGGATAAACTTTTTCTTTGGTCATAAAAACCCAAGCATTAATCCATATGAATGAAGATTAAGACAGAAATAAGTGCAGATTTGTCTGTCATTGATTTTCTAAAAAAAGAAGAATGTTATGTGTTTGTATAGTTTCTGCTTGAGCTGTTGATTCCTCTCATATCTGAATGATTTTGAATTGAGGAAAGCAAAACATATAATTAACAAGGAATATAGTACTATGGATTAGAAGGTTGTATTGAAACACCAGACTGAGTGGTGCAGTCAGTGTGCTGGAGAGAAAGAATGCCATTCAGATGGATCTTGACAGGCTTGAGAAGTGGACCTGTGTAAACTTCATGACGTTCAATATGGCCAGCTTAAAGGTCCTACACCTGGCTTGGGGCACTCCCAAGCACAAATACAGGCAAGGCAGAGAATGGATCAAGAGCAGCCCTGAACACAGAGTGTTTGTGGATAAGATCAACATGAGCCAGCCATGTGCATTCACAGCGCAGAAAGCCTAACACACTCTGGGCTGCATCACAAGAATTGAATGAAAAACCTTTTCTTAATATCCAACCTAAACCTCCCCTAACAGATTTTAATGCCATTCCCTGAGGTCCTGTCACTTCTCACCACAAACAAGAGATCAGCAGATTAAGTGAGGTAATTTTCCTCCTCTTCTCTGCTCCTGTGAGAACCCACCTGGAGTACTGTGTCCAGCTTTGGGGGTCCTAACAGAGGAGGGATGTGGACCTTCTCAAGCAAGTCCAGAGGAGGGCCAGGCAGATGATCACAGGGCTGGAGCACCTCCCATATGAGAGCAGGCTGAGAGAGTTGAGGTTGCTCACTCTAGAGGAGAGAAGGATGCAAGAGAATTTAGGGCAACCTTCCAGTACCAAAAAGGGACTCACAGAAAAGCTGGAAAGGGCCTTTTTCCAAGGGCCTGTGGAAGTGCAAGGGAATTGGCTTTAAACTGAAAATGGATAGGTTTAGATTACACCTAAGGAAGAACTGTGGGGGTGGTGAGTCACTGGAACAGAGAGCTTGCCAGAGAACTTCTGGATGCGGCATCACTGAAATTGTTCAAGGCAAGCCTGGATGGGGCTTTAAACAACCCAGTGTAGTGGAAGGTGTCCTGCCCATGGCAGGGAGTTTGGAAACAGATGATCCCATCCAAACCAAACCATTGAAAAAAATTCATGAGTTCCTTGAGATGCATATTATGATGTGAAAAATTACATCAACAGGTTTTGCGCTTCCATGTTTCACAACGTGTAGATATAGGAACATAAAAGCAATTAAATGCAAAGCTCTGTTCTGTTGCCACTGCCTTCAGAGTCTGAATGCTGAGCTTCAGGGACAGTGCTAAGTCTGAACACTAAGGCACCTTTTTGGTAGTCAGCTGGCTATACCGTTGCTTCGTCAAAGACAGAAAACAATCCAGTATCGAAGAGAGAACAGTTCTGGCACCAGGATAAGGGTGAGCTGTAACGTGTCAGATAAGATATCCTCGGATACCGGAACAAGAAGGCAGCAAGGGCACGCTGAGCTTCAAAAGCCAGAGTGCTTTTAATCCTCCAGGAATGCACAGAATCTGAAACTGATTCTTTTTATGAAAAGATCCAGTTATTGTATTGACTTTTTCAGAGAGGGTGGACAATGAGTTTTCTGTATGATTTAATGAAGTATCACCAGAGAAGAAATTACATAATATGAAATCTTTAGACAAGATTGAAAGAGCACATTTTGTATTTCCAGAATGGTAAGGATTCATTGCAGCTTCACATTTCCTAACAAACCCTGAAGTGAAAACTATGTCTCTCTGTAAATCTTTCTGTATCATTTGGACAGGGAGCTACTTTATGCTTGCATTCATATGGTTTTAAAGCTATAAAATAGTATCCATAAAATTTTCTGAAGCATTTCATTTTTTTACAATGTTTCTGTAAAATGTTGTAAGGAGTGGGAAGCCTTTTGTATTTGCAAGAGCAGAAAGTCTCAGGCAGCAAATATAAGCTAAGCAAAAGAAAATGTATTGCAGGTGCTGATCATTGACTTGGAGAAGATCAGAAGGTTCTTTGCACCTTAAAAAAACTACACATCACCAGCAGGGCCACAAGTTTGAAAGTAATATTGCAGCATGTTAGTCATGTTCAGTTTCTTTTCTCTGTGTCTCTGTATGTTTTTTTCCTAATAGTACTTTTTTGGATTTATGACTGCAATCAAAATGCAGTATTTACTTCCAAGGAATATGCAAGGCTTAAAGTAAATGGAAATTGTTTTTCAGCAAAGGCTCAGATAAGTTAAACATGTAAGAGTTTCATTTAATGGTTTTATGTGGAAGATACTTTTGGGCAAGGCTTGTTACATCTGTTACACCTTTTAAAATGGAATATCATGTCTTGTATATGTGAATTCTTTGAATACCATTAATCCCAGGAAGCAGCCATTGAAGCCTTTGGAAAGGGGAAGGTAAAAAACCCTTCTCTTTTAAAGGGAAGGTTTTAGTCGAGGTTAATTCAGAGTGTCATGAAAGTGTGGCTGTGACAAGATTTAGTGACAATGTAAGGCCAAATTAATGCAAGATCAGTGGCCTGACTATTGATTCTTTTCATGGGATCCTGCTAAAATGAAGTCATTATTTAATTATACTTTTACTTACACTATAAATGGTTCCTAGAATAGACTGCACTTGATTTTGATGTCTGCAGCTCCAACTTCACTTTCTTTTGTGCCCATAAATAAGTAGAGAATGAATATAAGCGCTCCACAAAATTTTCATTTATTGTACTTCACATGCTGTCATTTTCCCAATGTTTTGATTCTTCTATTCAGAGAGTTTCTGATATTAAATAATTCTGGGTACAGAAGCCTCTGAAGACTGTGAAAGTAAAATTTCTCTAATTTTGATTTTAAAAAAAATCAGTGCTTGAATGGATTTCCTTTTCTTCTTGAGTGTTTTAAATTATTTTCTTTCACTATCTGTTGAAGACAACTAAACTTAGTGTTCATACTAAAAGAAGTAACTTAACTGGGACCTAGAAGAACCTAATAATGGCTTTATTGGGACTAAAGGTACAACAGCAAGGCTTTGCTATAGAAATCTATATGGGAATGCTCAAGCACTCACAGAATATCAGCAACATTCACTGAACAGTCAAAATTTTACTGTTTTCCTATTTTATATTATGAATTGTCAATATCAAATATATTTGATTCTCTTGATTTTGAATCAGATCTGTTTGGAAAATATGTGGTAATAAAACTTGTAATTAATTCAGGTTTAATTTGTCTTGTGGACTAAGCCCCAGGTTTTTATCAAATTACATAGATTTGGAAACCCAGCAACTGAGAAAAATAATTGCAATGGTTCTATGTTAATAGTTGGACTCTTAGACATTTTTTCCAACCTTATGATGCCATGGTTGTCATTGTAATGCCACTGTTTGAAAAGCAGCATGTAAAAATGGGAAGAATTCACATTTTAAATGCAGGCTTATGTCTGTTATTTTTAGAACATGGAAGTATTTACTTCTGTGCTTGTATAATACAGTGAGAACACAGTCCTGCTCAGAACAAGAATCTTAAATAAATAGTCATTTTGAGGAAACAAATCTCAGCTCAGTGGAATAAAGTTTCATAAAAAACTTGGTGAGAGATTTAGAATCAAAGGATATTGGGTGACCCACAAGGACCATCACATCCAACCCATGATCTCACACCATGTGCCTGAGAGCATTTTCCAAACACCTCTTGAGCTCTGTCAGGCTGGTGCTGTGACCACTGCCCTGGGGAGCCTGCTCCAGGGCCCAACCACCCTCTGGGGGCAGAACCTTTTTCTAATATCCAACCTAAACCTCCCCCAACACAACTCCAGGCCATTCCCTCAGTCCTGTCACTGGTCACCACAGAGAAGAGATCAGTGCCTGCCCCTTCTCTTCCCCTCATGAGGAAGCTGTAACTGCAATGGGGTCTCCCCTCAGTCTCCTCCTGGCTGAATAGAACAAGTGACCTCAGCCACTCCTCATATGGCTTTCCCTCTAGATCCTTCACCATCTTTGTGACACCTCCTTTGGACACTCTCTAATAGCTCTATATATTTCTTTTATTGTGATGCCCAAAACTTCACACAGGATTTGAGGAGAGGCTGCACCAACTAAGACTATAGCAGAACAATCTCTTCCTTTGATCAACTGATAATTCTAATTAATCAAATAAAGTGAGCAAAATGAACTTTTTTAATTTTGATCAAAGCAATGAGTAAAATCAATCTGCAGAATTTAATCTGCTTTTCATTGTATCCCACCATATTTACAAAAGCTTCATATCCACAAGTCCTTTTTTGTTTTGTACACTGTAATTTTTTTCTTTTTAAATAAAAGAATATAAACCTAGATCTTTTATAAAGCATAAAAGATAAAGATGTAACGAAACAAACGCAGCCTCTGCAAGACTACTGTACTCTGAGATATCTAACTCTTACTTAGCTCATATTGTGGACTTTTCTGTTTGGAACATTATTCTCATTTTAAGACTTCTCTAATGAGAGAGAAAGAGAAAAATCAACTTCTTAGATGAGTAATTAATGAAATAGCTTTCTTTAATAACCGTCTCGAGTTGTCACTTGGTATTTAGGCATTAAAAAATAAGCAATAAAATGCAGTGCCTCAGGGGTTTGCTTGTTCATTCAGTAGCATGTGATTGGCCATTAAATGATAATATAGCAAGATCATTATGTTAAAACCCATAATATTGAAGAAATTTCTTTTGTCTCTTGTGCACCTATGTTCATAAGTAATGGTGTTAAAATTTTCACATTTTCAACTACTACAGAGGGAATATATAGATTTTAATTGGAGTGATAACATGTAAAGCATTTTGTTAGCGCTTTTCCTCTGAATGAAGAAATCGAGTTATAGTGAAATTTTTCTGGTTCAGCTTGTCTTTCAGTGGGCTTGACAACTGTAGGGTGAGAGGGAGGAGTGGGAAGAGAGGCTGATTCCTGTGCTTCAGGATTTCAGTCTTGGCTGTGTTTTCTTTTGTCTTTTTTTTTTTCATTTCTTGAACTCTTTCTCATTGTAATGGGTGCCCAGCAGTATTTTGTTCCATCTGTAGCAGCAGCAATGTCACTGATCTCACCATTTTGTGTGTCCACACAGCCAGACAAGAGTATAATAGGTTGAACAATATATAGGAATGGGAATGAGATATATGGGTTGTAAAGGGCTGATTATAGTAAGAATCCACTTCCTGGAGTCATGTACAAAGGAGCAGTTCTGCAACATTATTTTGTACATTTTTGTTCCAAGGTTATTTGCCAAAGCTGTCTTTAAAGCAGTGCTGATTTCACAGTGGTATTCCTGTTGTCTTCTTCACTGCAGGTGAATAATATTGCTGCACTGAATAATATTGCATCTCTCCCATCTTGTGAAATACCTTTGTGTTTTGGACAAGACAGACTTTCCTTACTTTTAAAAGGTTTGGAAAGAGGTTGTGGTAGAGTAGCTGACAGTTCATCCATACCGGAGATGATAAGGATGAGACATCATTCTGCAGGCATTATGAATGGATATCTGGCACTGAGAGTGCCTTTATGGTTTGAGAGTGTTTATCCCTGTGGTTCTGGAAACCAGACCACTGGGTGGATTATATTGCTGTACATAAATTGTATTCCAGCGTGTTTAATAAATCAGGTGGCTTAATCAAATAAAGACAAATGGCAATGGAATAGCTTAAATACAAATTTACTGCCAGGTAGCCATTAAAAAGCATTAGATATATTTTCCTTTTACTGGGTTTTCTGACTTAGCCAGCAATAAATTCAGACATTTTTCACTTAGAGACATGGGTCAAATTGTTATTCAGTCCAATCTGTGTGGTCTTTTGAGGTTCAAGATGAGTGGGTTTTTTTCATCCAGCAAGGACTGACATATTTTACAAGCTGTAGAGCTTCTTTCAGTTTCTTAAAGGAGAACTTGGTGTGCTGAGAGAGAAATACACAAATCCTTTCCTTGTTCTAGTTGCAGGTGTGTTAAGGACCAGTGCAGCCAACAGTACAATCAAGACTTCCCTATTTTTTTTTTTTTTAGAAAGACTGGGACAGTCAGCTGGGAAGAATGACACCAGCAGGGGCAAGGGCAGTCCCAGGTACAAACCTTCCCCCTTTTGCACTGTGTCTCAGGCTGAGATTTCAGGAGTTCTCCATGGAGAGCATAGCTGCAGCGGCTGCCTCAGTCAAGGGCTGGTATTGTGGCCATTGATTTCATCACCAGAGGATCTGTGAAATCATGACAGATCTAGAGTCCACCCAAAAAAAGATGAAAGCACACAGGGGGTTTTATGCACAGATATCGCATCCTCACATACAGTCACGATGTGACCACAATAGCTGGAAGCACACTGCACTTTTGGGCTGATGCATGGAGTGGATGGAGGAAATGATTAGTCCTTCCCATGTCTTCCAAATCCATTTAATATAAAATCTTTAAGCTGGGGATGTATCAGATAATAAAGTGATAAGAAAAGATGATGTGCTTGATCTTAGCCAACAGCTGGGAAGTGTGCATCTGGGACAGGGGCTTCAGTGCATTCTGCAGAGCACTTCTGCCCGCTGAGGATGATATAGGATCAGCAGTTCCAAAGGCTGTTGACAGATCTAAAAGATGACACATAAAAGAGTGATTTCTTCACCTGAGAAAGTAAGAACTGTAAATCAATACAATTACAGTAGTTCATAGAGATAACTGAAATTGCTGGGGTTTAAATTACTCTGGCAAAATTTCTGAGCAAAAGAAAATAATTTAAGGCTATATTGTTTACCTCCTTAATATCTTCTTTTATTTTTCTAATTTATAAATCTGCTGCCTCTTAGATACTAGTCAGCCCTACACAAAATGACTTTTCTTGGTCAGTTTTGGGTAAAGGAAAAAGTAATCTGAATAACATCTTACCTGCTGAGAATTTATGAGGAACAGGATATTAAAAATATTTCCATATGGTTGTAGATGCTCTTTCTGGTTTGTACATCAACCTAAAATTCAGGGTAAGTTAAATGAAGATTTAATAGCAAATTTCAGATAGAGTCCATCTCTAAATAAAAGAAAAAGTAAATATGATTGTCAGATATATTTTAATAGATTAGGTTTGATCTGCTTCCTGCAGGCATAAGCAAATAACCAGCCTAAACTTGACAAATTGTCTTTTATTTGGTACTTGCTTCTTTCAAACTAATGCTACAATGTCCTTACTTTCCATTGGAATTATTTCCCAAAAATTACAGTACCCAAAGTATATTATTACAATACTAGGTATCATAAAAGTAATTTGCCGCTGCAGTTCACCCTTCTTCTATCAGGGAAAAGACAACGTATCTAATTTTAGTTTTTCATACATGATTTCTGGTTTTGTAATGTTTATGTGGATCTGAGTGTGAAGAAGGACGAAAGTTGAATCTTTTACACACAAATAGTTTGTTTTAATATGTAAAACATTCTCTGGGAAATTATATACTTGACTTCATATCATGTAGTCATCCAGTACTAGTACTTTGGACCATGTTTTTCTTTAGTGTACAACTCAGAGACAAAATGCTGAGAAGAATCCTTGTTCATAGAAACATTTATTCTCCTAACTATTCTTGTTTTAATCACCTCCCTATGTTTCTGTTGTAGTGCCTTGGAAGTAGGACACACAGACACTAGGGAGGATCCCTCTGTTTTTATGTTTTGTGTCTATAGGTAAGGAGTTATGAGGAAGGGATTAAAAGGGAAATAAAAGAAAATAAAATTATGAGATGAAGATTTACTCTCAGCTATGCAGTTCTAAAAACTACAAGTGTGATACTCAGCAGAAATGAGAGCACACATCCCATAAACAGGTCATTCCAAACCATAGTCATCATTCCAAGGTGCACTTGAGCATCTGCTAAATATTTTATAAATGGTACTTATATTTACAAGTAGCTTTCTGAAAACCTAACAAGAATATTAGAAAGACCATAAGGAGGAAATGTTAACATGGAGCTGTAGGGTGATCGCACATGACTTGGGCCCACGCAATGCAGTGGGCATTTATGAATCCTATAAATAGGTAGTGGACTATTTTTAAAGTATTGCTCTGCCTCTGTGCCATACTGAATATATTACCAAGACTTTGTGGTTGATTATTGGAACCCAGCAATGTATCTGACTAGATCCTTGCTGGGATACCTTCAAGATCTGACATTCTTCTTCCCTTTAGAACGCAAGAAAATCATTAAATATTTCTGCATATCTGTAAATATTTCTGTACTTGCATATGATTCACACAGAATTTGTTTTACTGTCCTGTCTGTTGTGGTCCATCTTGTGCTTAATTCCCATCTTGACATTAAAAAGGAGAATAAGCAGAATATTCTATTCTATTCGGTCCCAGAAAATTGACATCTTGGCTTTTTATTGGGCTGCAGAGTCTTCAGAAAATAGTCCCTCTTTAAAGCAGGCTTCTCATTCCTTAGCACCTTGATGACTGTGTGTTGTACCTAACCTGTTTGACACGGTGTGACCAGCTTATTGGGAATAATCAGAGTGAATGTTTTGTTTCAAAACTCAGCAGTCTTTATTTGGTCTTTTGATTTTCATGGAGAAGGATCAAGAACATGAACAACTTGGAAAATCTTGATTTCTATGGATATTCCTGTTATAAATGATCAAATCGAAAGCCAAATTTATAAGAAAATTTAGCAATGATTTATTAAATTGTCAGCAAAACAGAATTTCAAGAAAAAAAACACCACAGCAAGGCAGCATCAGCCCCGGGGTCGACGCTGGGTGAACCTGGATGTGACCACCAAAAATGTCAGTCTCCCCTTCGGTTCACCCCAACTGCTTCATGCAGCGAGCTTATATACAGTTTACTCTGCCTGAGGCGGAGGTGACCGAATGTTCCTTTGTGTCCCTTCACATGCAGAACCGGGGCCATACATGTGCAGGGTTAGACAAAAGTGGTTCCAGGTGTCTAGATGTTGTCAGAACACTTCGGAGAAGTCCGCATTCACATGTAACCGTGCTGCTGGTGCTGAGTGTAGCAGATGCAATCTTCCAGGTGCGAGATCACTCCTACATTCCAGGGAAGTCGGTGATCATCGCTCAGGAAGGTTGCATTCATACGTTAACAGACTTGATATTATCTGAATGTCCTCCAGGAACGAATTGAATAAAAACAAGGCTCTGCTCCCGGCTGGGGTGGTCAAAAGACATAGCTTGGATTTTACAATATTTTATACACAAACAGCATGAATTATCTCTACCATATACGACATTCCTTAACCTCTTTTCCCCAATAGCCCCTGGCTAGTAATAAAATTTTACCACTTGAATTTACCTGAAAAATATTCAATATAGGAATATGATGAGGCTTAACAAGTAGGCAAAGCCATCAAACTTGGACTTTCCTGCTTCATTACTCCTACAATTTTTTTTCTCTTGTAAAAATACCCTCCTTTTAGTACTGATCTACCCAGTTCCTACCTTTTGTCACTGTGAATATGCAGCCCAGACAATTCACTAATTACACGGCAAAACAGCTGGAAGGAATCTACATATCCTTACTTGCCATTTCTAGGAGATTGCCATTGTCAACTAATTCCATATTGATCACATTACTATTTAGTGACCACCTTACTATAAACTTTATATTGTCTTTTGCATCTTGACTCCACGTTTCTCAGAGCAGGAAGGAATGAGAACAAGTTGGGTCAATCTGTTGTCACTTGTCACCTCGAATTATTGTATAACTTATCATCAACCAAGACTGCCAATATTATGTATGCATTTATTTCTTTCTCATGAGTGTGTTGTTGCTGACACCGCACAAATAAGACATCCCACAGCCCTTTCCACCACTCTGATTCATGCCCTTTTTAAGTCAGTGAAACAATTCACACATCAGTAGACAGTGAAGGAGAGGTGCTTGTGAGTACTTGTGAGTACTTGTGAGTGATCAGAGCAGTTTTGCCTCGCTCTCTCTCTCTGAGAGGACTGCTTTTCTTCGCAGGTGCTTTTTTAGTTGGCATGGTGAATCATAGGCAATCAGCAAGAATGCTCTCAGGTATATAGTCTGCATTTCAAACTTCGTGGGTGTTACAAGTAGGATGACTTTGACCATTCTTCACATCACTTTCTTATCCAGATACTGCTGCACAAAACGTCTAAGTGCACGATTTGATCATTATCTCCTGCTGTGACAGTTCTCTTTCTCTCGGAGCTTTTTCTTCTGCTTATCTGGGGGTTTGATTTCCAGATTATCAAGGACTTCCCTTTCTATTTATGATTTGTACCTGGGCAGTACTTAACCTACTTCTCTACAGCAGGTTTTTTTTCCTCACAGGGAGCACGAATCTGAAAGAAATGAGCCCTCTCTCTTTTAAGTGAGAGGCAGTTTAGATTTTTTTGCTCTGAGAAGAAAGCAGAGTAGCTACTTTTTATTAAGAGAGTGTCTTAAAGTTTACGTTCCAGAAGAAATGATGGGGTTAGAAAGCCTAATAGCTGTGAGATTCCTTCTTTGTTTCTGTGTACTGGAAAACTTTTCATTCTCTGGGAGTGGATGGAAGAAATTATTTCAGAGATTTTTCACCTTAGTGTTGTCCTCGAAATTGTAGGAAAGTAACAGATGGAATCTGTACCTCAAATTCTGTTTAATGTGGGATTACTCTAAAAACAGACAAGAAAGATAAATATTCTTCCACAAAAATTGCAGGGCAGATTTTTCAGCTCAGTGATATCTCATGGGATGTAAATCCTTGTATCCTGGAGTATTTTCTCAGCTTGCATCTTTGTAAGTCAAATAAATTTTCACTCCCACCAAGTTTGTTTGAATTTAATTATGTTTCTGACAGGTAAAACAGGATTTAAGAACACTTTAATATTTATATCTGAGTGTTCAAACATTTTATTTTGTAAAAAAAATTCTTTAAAGTGTCATTCAGAAGTGAATCAAGAGATTAAAAAATAAGTTTACACAAAATATCTTGTGATTGCTGCTTTTCAAGTGGCTTTCTAAATTTAGATTTTCTGTATTCAGATCATCTGATAAGTAATTTTCCTAGTTTCCTAAAAATAGAGGAGTCTACTCTTTTTCTCTGTAAATAGAGCTTCAGTCTCACCAAAGTAAACATCTGAACATTTTGTCCTTGTCTTTTTTTGCTCTTGACTTTGTAGAAAAATTGTGAAATTCCACAACTCACCTCTCCAACAGTTATTTATTATTTGATATTCAAGCTCCTGCTGTAATCTCTTAGAGACTTCCAGCCATTATTTTCATATGGTTGCTTTCACAATTACATGTTGTGATAACTTAGGCAAATTATAGATAAGAGTGATGCCCATAGGTAGTGCTCAAAAATTCTGATGCATAACTTTTAGGGGTTTATATACTTAAATCCCTTTATAAAGGAATTCCTTTATTCGTTGTAATATTTTATGGTTTCTCGTCTCCTAAATAGAGAGGCAATATTACTACACCTTCCAGAATTGTGCACATACTGGAACACAACTGACATGACAAAATAAGTGAGAAAAATGCCTCAAATTTTAATAGACACTTGAAAGAAAAATAGTTGCCATGTTTCTCATGATTTCAAAGTCATGGAAACTGGCAAAGGACATCTCAGTTGGACAAGAACAATGGCTAAAATTTCCTTTTCTTTCTTAGTGCTGCATGGTTTGTTATCAGGTAGTAAATGTGTCATTTTTATTGTTACATTATAAAACTTATCTAGGGTTCAACTATATTGACCTAAATTTTTTCTAATTATTTAATGAACACCTTGTAGTATATATTATACATTTGCTAGAAAAATATTTTCTGGGATATTAATATATTAAAATTAAAATGACCATGTTTTGGCTCATCATATTAATAAGATGTACTATCCCAGGATTGTGGGAATTTTGCAGCTGCTTAAAGGGCTGTAGTTTTTTATTTTCAGTTTGATATAATTCAAGCACAAAGTCATATGTACTAGTACAAAGCTGCAGTACTTAAACCAGCTCTTCTAGCTTTCAGTTAACTGTGATGAAATTGTTAAAAAGATAGCTATTTTTGTCTTTAGGAGGTTAGTATTGGACTAGACTTTTGGTTGATATTAGGAAATATTCTCAAATTTACCTTCTACAACATAAATTCCTAACTAGGTATGGCTGATGCAATACTTCTGTTTTTATATCAGATTATGCTATCTGTGAAAGCAGTGAAATGAGCTTAGCTTCTATGAGCAGCTTCTATGAGCCAGTCTGAAGCAATGAGAAGTACTTCAATAGAGCATTCAAAATCTTATTAATATTTATATGCAGTTATAATTGGATACATAAGACATAATTTCAGCTGAAATCCACTGAAAAGAACTTTCTTGATACCTTGACTGTTACATTAAATCAGCAATAACACAGTGTTCATGAAAACAGACAAAATATGGACAAAAAGAAAATTTAATTACTTGGATCCAACAGTGAGCAGATCTTCTCTGAAGAAAAGAAAGAGCAAAAGGAACAAAACCATCATTACCAGCTAAGCTTTGCCTGCTTTTCCCAGTAATAAAAACAAACAACAACAACAAAAAAAAATCAATAGGGAATAATTGTAACCCGTGGAGAAGAAAATGTCAAAGGTATATGGCAAAAAATAGTCACTGATTGTGCTGAAGTTTAGTCATTGTCCTGAAGTTAATTAAAGATGAAATTAAAGAAAACGCTCTTAGGATGTGTGATCCAAAGGTTTCTAATAATCTTGTGTGCCATGTAAAGTGTGCTTTGTGATACACCTCAGTCTGATCCTGGTTACATCATTGCTATAATGGGTGGTCAGAAATTACAAGTTTTGTGCTTAGGAGAAATTTCCTCAGTACTAGCACATTGAATGCAATTCTTAATTAAAGGTTTTTTCATCTTCCTTTTCTTCTGAAATCACAAGCATGAACAACTAATCCTTATGTCCCCTTTGATCTTTAAATATAATATTTGATAGGAATGCTAGAATTAAATTGTGGAGGATTTTGGGACAGGAATCCCTAGAATTGTACCATGGAGTTCTCTACAGATTAAATTTCTGGTAAAAGAATGTAGGAAGACTTCTTGAAGTTAGTCAAGACATTCTGATGTATGCAAGTTAAAACTCTGACCTTGCCTCATACATAAGCATTTCATTCTGCAAGGATAGTGAAGGGCTTAGAGGGGAAGCCATATGAGGAGCAGCTGAGGTCACTTGTTCTGTATAGCCAGGAGAAGAGGAGACTGAGGGGAGAGCCCATTGCAGTTACAGCTTCCTCATGAGGGGAAGAGAAGGGGCAGGCACTGATCTCTTCTCTGTGGTGACCAGTGACAGGACTGAAGGAATGGCCTGGAGTTGTGTTGGGGGAGGTTTAGGTTGGATATTAGAAAAAGGTTCTGCCACCAGAGGGTGGTTGGGCCCTGGAGCAGGCTCCCCAGGGCAGTGGTCACAGCACCAGCCTGACAGAGTTCGAGGAGCTTTTGGACAATGCTCTCAGGTGTGACTCTTGGGGATGGTGCTGTGCAGGGCCAGGAGTTGGACTCAATGTTTCTGATAGGTCTTTCCAACTCAACATATTCTATGATTCTGTGACTCTAGTCCTATATAAACTCTTGAGATAATTAGGCCATGAATAAAATAATGCTTGGGAAACATTCATTTTTCTATCATTAAGTAGATGGACTATACAGAGATCCAAAAATAGTTTAAGGATGCCAGTACCTCAGTTTCTCAGACCGTGTGCACCATTCCTTTGCTGGACATACATCAGCTTGCTGAGAGGAAAGCTGAGTGATTTAGCCAACACTTAGGTGTAAAGACAGTGATTCCTTTCAAAATTCTCTCCACTTACGGACCGTTTACATGGGATTGCAGGAATATATCTCACCCTCATCTTGAACACCAAATGGGAAAGAAGTAGAAATTTCCAGTTTTAATCCAGCAGCTAGAATGTAAATGAATTTGTAAAGCTTGTGAAGAATAAAATCTAATCCTCTTCTCCTTCAAAATATGGGCTGTTCTAAAGGCATTTTTAAAGAGTGTCTATTTTCATGGCCAATTGGCTAGATTGGCTGGTTCCTCCCAGCAGTTTCCCCTACGAGGTCTTCATGCTAAGGAATTACTCTGTAGTTTCAAATGAGAGGAGTTCCTTTGGGTGCGCAGGAAACAGAGGAAGTATACATGTTCCCTGATGTGATCTCAGAAGTGATTCATTTTGCTCATATTTGACAAATTTTATTTTATGCCAAGAAATGACAGGGTTTGGAAATAAGTATGGTGTATGGACTTACCGTGTGAGTTTAGGTATATTCAATATAACTTTGGAAGAACACCCCTACCTTATTACCAGACAACATATACCAGCTACTCTGGTAAGAAATCTCCTATAAATAAAAGAGAAACTGTGTCTCAACATATTTGATTCTTCTAAAGGTGACCAGTTGTTTAATAAGTTTCTCTGATTTTTTGTATCAGAAAAAAAGATTCATGTTCGTATACTTGACAAAGCCAAGGATTTTGATTACAAAAACAGGTCAAATACATTACAAAGCAGTCTGCAAATGCAGTGTTACAAGAGAGTAAAATTTCCTGGCTTTTACCCAAATAAGTTCTCTCCTCAATTATTTATATTTGCAAGTTCACCATTGCAAAATCTGTCTTCTAGATGAAATAATATTCCTCCTAGACTTTCTGAAGGGGGAAAACAAGTGTTCCGTAATGAAGCCCTTAAGAATATTGCTTTTGGGGGGTTTTGCATGTATGCAAAAACATGCATTTAGGTAAAGTTGAAGCTGTCAGAAAATGTTACAAAATGCAGTAATGTAACATGTCCTGAAGCTACTAGGCTCAATCAAAGCTCAGAAAGGCACTTTTCTGATGTGCTGTATTCCACGTACACTTATGCTAAAATGAAGCTGTCCTAGTCAGTCAGGGAGACAGCATGCAGTAGTGAATGACTCCTCTGTAGCAGTTTCCCCAGTTATGTCATTCAGTGTGATCCAACTGATTTATATGATTTACGTATGAACCAGTTATTTCTAGACTTTGAAGTCTATGCAAATTTCTCTGCTGCGATTATTGTAGAGCCAATTGCAACGTGTTTGAAAAGACAAAAAAAGAAAAAAACTCAAAGTTGTACCCATGCAAAGATGTTACTTACAGAAAAAATGTTGAAACTCCTGAGCTGAGAAACACCTCTCCTCAGGAAACGCAGGTTTTGAGGTTTTGAATACCTCTGAATGAAATGAATATCTGCTTTTTGGCTGGTCTGCAGAAAAGTACTTAAATGTGAGAGGCTCTGAATATTATTTTCTTTTAAGATGGAAATGAGAAATGGGCTTTCAAAATGCATTTCATAGCATTTTCCAGCAGCAAGAAGGTGGTTGAAAATCAACTTTCTGTGATAATCTCCAGATTTCAGGAGTTCATAGCTTTCTGAAATACTCACACTGTAAGTTGTATTCTTTTTGGTTCTTACCAAGATTTCAGAACCTTAGACCAAAGTTTGACTATTTTTTGCACAAGAGATAAGTCAGCTGTTATTGAGGGAATAAAAGATCTAACTGTATTCTTTGAAAACAGAGGTACAGAAAAAACAGCTGAAGCTGAGAACTGAAATCTGGCTGCTCACTGAAGACTAGGTTCAGAAAAGCACTTAACTGCTGTAATATAGCATTTAACTTTTAACCTTCAGATTCCACACAAAGGATGTGCTATTGGTAAGATTTCCCTGAGCCACAGTTTGGATACCTAAAGGCACACCAGTACTGCTAAGTGACAAGTGAATATGGAGCAGGATTGAGAAGGAGACTCATCCCTTGCTTGAGTCACAGCTTAATTGTTACCCCTCTTCACAGATGTGTTTTGGACCTCTCCAACTGTCTCTCCATGCAATGCACTTTAGGCAGGATAGGCACTGTCTCCAGAAACCTGCATGAACCTGTCTTGTTGTGGCCCCCTCCCTTCTTTCAACACTGAGCAGAGCATAGTCTAAGCCCTATGAAACCTCCAGTCTCACTTCAAAACACACAACATTATACTTAGCTTCCTTTTACTCCCACTGCCTGCACTACTGACTCCTATTATTCAGAACACTTTGAGCTGAAAAATAACCACCCAAAATAATAATTGTTTATTTTAGTCACTCAGGCACTAAGTGGAACCCAGGGGAGGTGTAGTGCCAATACGATGTGGTAGTATGGGATGTGGCCAGCTTAGAGCAGAAGGTGTGAGCAGTAAGGGAAGTGAATGCAAGCCAGCAGGCACAGCAATTCATCTGTGCTTGTATTTTATGTCACCAGTGTAGCACATTCTGAAACCAAGTTCTGCAACATCCAGCTTGATCAGCAGGGATCTGCTTGTGCTAGTCTTTGTCAGAGAATGATGTAGATAAGTCAGATGCAGATATAAATAACATGAGAGAGGCTTCTGTAGAAACCTTCTCCATCTGCTCTTTGCTTTGACCCACCTCTTGGCTGCGTCTCTTAAAAAAGACATTACTTCACTCCTAATGTAAGCAGAGCACCTTGCTTTCTTGTAAAATACTGTTAATGATGCCTCCATTTTGTATGAGATATTAAGACATTCAGGCAAGATATGATACACCTGGGTCCTACTCATTCTTTTTGGGTGGTTGGAAGTTATCCTGACTTCTTCACTGTGCAGTGTGACCAGAAGTACTCTGTTAAAGGACTTGTGTAATGTGACAAGAATTTAAGATTCACAGGGCCTGTGTAAATATGCACTCTAACTGGCCTTTAGGGTCCTGTCCTAGCAGATGTGGGACATGATCTGGATCTCTGGCAGAGTAAAGCACGATCACTAGTTTTCTCTCAGATTGCTCTTGTTATAAAATAAGGCTTACATAAATATTGATGCCATCTGCTCTATATGAAGACAAAATAAGAAAGGTAATCTATAATATAAAGACAGGGACTGTCTTCTCTCTTTTAGATATGTTTTTCAAGAATTAGATTGACAGGAAGTTTTTGTGTAAGATGAGGATCTTATAGGTATATGTCAGCATAGTACCAAAGTGGATTTGGGACGGTATGGATGGGAAAATGTGTGGATTCCAGCTGAATTTAGGGGTCAACTAGGTGCTGATAAGTTGACATTGACAAGACTACTGGAACAGGGAAGAAGCATAACTTTAGGCATGAAAGGAACCTAACTGTTAAAACTCTCAGTACTCACAAATGAAAATATCTCTGGCTTTTAACAGCAATTTCAATGCAAATTTGAAGATTCTGTTGTTGATCGTAAATATAAGTATTCTGCTTTCTTCCTTCTGTGGTGCTAGTCTTTTTGTAAAAATTGACCTGTTCTAGGTTTGGAGGAATGCAGCAGTAAGATAAGTGACTCTAAAAAGTAGTTCTGAGCAGAGAAAATAATAAAGTCCACCTTTTGTTAAATTTGGATTTTCTGCTGTTCAATAAGGTGTTCAATAAGGAAGTTTCCCCTTGTGCTTTTTCTAACCAATGGGTCATTCATAACATCATTTTCAACGTGGATTCTTTGATATCTATGAGGAACTGACCTCATGTTTCACCCTTTTCCTCAATAAAGGCAGTAATAGAGCCTCTCTCCTCTTTTTCTCTCAGCTGTCTGTTTAAAAGAAAAAAACTTTTAGGATCTTAATGTTCTGAGACCTGAAGTGCTCAGTTAAATTTGATTGAAACTGGCTGATGGTTCAAAAGCTATTGGAAAAGGATGGGTAAATATACCTTCACACATACCATCAGTGTTCTGCTAGTAAAGTGCAGAAGTTAGTCCCTAGGAAACCAAAGCAAAAATCCCTTCTGAGCACATTCAGAAGCATGTGCTATATCTCAGAACCATTTTAATTTAAAAATGCCCTGTGTAAAGACTATGTTCTGTATAGTTCTCTAAAAATCAATGATTTAACATCAAAAAGGGAGAAACAAATTCCAAAGAAAAAGAAAAGAAACACAATTTTAGTACAATCCAGATAATATGAGTGACATCAATCAGCTCAGCCTGTACCACTGTACTGCAAAGTTAGATTCATGCTTTCAGCACAAGTTACCATAATTATGGAAAAATAGTTTAATCCCTTCAAATTCATGTCAGTAGAGATACATTTATTCATAAACCAACAGGCTGAGTGAAAGGAGTGCCATTGCTTTGCAATCTCCTGTCCAGGAATTTTGAAATCACTGAGGAGCCTGCAGCTCTTTGTCATTGCTCTAGATTGTCAATCCAGCATGAGATGCTTGTGCTCCACTGCACCATGGCAAGATGCTAATGTGAGTAGTACCTAGTGTGCACTTTTAATCCAAGTTAGAAACTCTGGCCTGAAAATGTATATTTTACTAGTACATATGACTTTTAAAGTCTGAGATTAGAAAATTAAATACAGAAGAGAAGTTCACACGTGCTGACGTGCCATGCTGATGTGAAAATTGAAATGCGTTAGATTGTCTATAATGCTTTTTGTCACTTGAGATGTCAAAAGCATACCAAAAAAAAAAAAAGAGAAAAACCCCAAACAAACCCTGTCTAATCTCTTTATGAATTTGTCTGAGAAGAAAGAAGGTTATTTTTGTCTGAAAATGGAATGATATCCCTTTGTCATCGTGTAGTTCAGAATAAATTTATAGAAACCATCAAGATTACCCTGGATTTACTGTGCTTTAATAAAGAGATTTTACTCCAGTGCTGGTGTGACTGACAGTTCTAGCTTACATAGGAAGAGTGAGAAGCCTCCTCAGGATCCTCCATGCTAGGATCAGTCAGTTACTATCCAGCTGATTCCCTGGATGTTTTTCCTTCGCTTTTCCAGGAGATTTTGTGTGGGAGGGCTCGGGAGGCAAGCACTGCTGTCAGTAGGGGAGTGTTGATTTTTGCATTCCTGAAACTCGCTGCTGTGCTAAATGAAGATAATTGGCAGGAGTCGATTAGCTTTATAGGAGGGTGTTATTAAGGGCTGAGCTCTTTTCACAAATTGCCCCTTCTGCATTTACTGCTTGAGAGGCATAATCTCAGCCATCCAGAGATTCACAGAACAGGAGATTGATTCCTCCTTTTTCTTTTTCTTTCCCTGCCTTAAACTCTGCAGGTCAGTCCCACCCCAGGGTGCATCCGGGCGTTAATGAAGATGTTGTACTGCCCTTACTGCAGAGGACTTCCCACTGTGAAACCTTGCAACAACTATTGCCTCAATGTAATGAAGGGCTGCCTAGCAAATCAGGCTGATTTGGATACTGAGTGGAATCTGTTCATAGGTAAGAAGAGTTTCAATATTAGTGGAAGGAAACTCTGGTAATATCAAATCTCTGCAAGGTTCCGTGAGGTTAGAAGATGCTGTTGGTCAATATTCAGAATGAAGCAACTGCAGATGCAGCTCGCTTTCTAATTGAACTTCATGGCTTGCAGTAAGAAATGACTGCTCACCATGCCCTAAGCCAGTCACGTTTCACATTTCATATTTCCAAAGGAATGGTGTGGTGTTACGGCTCCGGAGCTGAATTATTACATGCTATTTGACATGTTGAGAAAGATTTGGTTGAGGATTTGATAACAAGCTTAACATGGCAGAAATAGTATGTATTACAACTGAAAACCAGGCTCTTGCAAGCTGAGAAGATAATAACATTGTATAACATTCAGTCAACATAAATCACAACAGCTGCTGTTCTTAATTCTGGTAGTACACGGTCAAAAAGCTTTAAAAGTTACATATATGAGAAATTATTAATTCCTCATTCTTGCTTAAAATATGCTAACATCTCACTGCCAATGTACTGAATAGTGGTACGAAACATGCAGCGTCATGTTAGAATGGAACATAGAATATTTATTTAAGAAAAACTGCTCCCACAATTTATTCACATAATTCTTCACTCAAATAAATGGAGAAAAAGAAAGAATTGTCCCTTAAAGAGCCATTCATCTGTTCTGTAGCAAAACAAAGCAAAAAAAAAAAAAAGCCAACCAACAAAAAAAAAGCCCAAAATCCACAACCAAAAAATAACCTCCCAGAGGAATAACATATAACAAGAAATATTACTTTTAAGTTGCTTTTGGTGATAGGATGACAATTAGACAAGGCTGATGATAATATGGAAGGGATGGAATAGCTAGTTAGCCTAGACAGTAATGAGTGTCATAGTCTAGACTGGATTTTGGAAAAATAAATGCAGCTGGAAAAAAATGTCCTAACACTTTATTGCAGCTAAATAAAGGAAATTTATTTTCTATTTTTGGAAAGATAAAACATAAGCAATCTCATTCTGCTTAATTTCAAACCCCACTGACCAATGTGACTTTGAAAATTTGACTCTGACTCATTCATGGATTTTTGCTTTACTCAGCAGTGCAAGATGGATAGGGAGAAGAAAACAGGATGAAAAATGAATCAGAGTATGAAAAGTGAAAACAAGCATTGAGCGTGCTATAAAAATAGCATGCAAACAACAATATTAAACAAATGATGCAGATACATTTGCCTTCCTAGTCTCTTGTGCTGCTTTAAAGAGTTGACATAAGAAACAGTGCTGTATGGAGGGATACCCGTGAGATTACTGGAGTAAAAAGGAGACTCTAAATATCATCAGAAAGCTAAGTAGGAGCTGATGGGAAAACAATTCTAACCTGTTAAGGACATTGCAAGCTACTTCCCTTGTCACTGAATGATAAGCAGCGCTGAAATGTCACTAATTCTGATTAAAAAATAATAATGTAGGTTTTTAAGAAAAGAAACCCCAAACATTTGAACTTAAATAAACAACAGAGTTTTTTATTAAGACAAGCACCAGTTTAAATCAAAAGCTGGGAGTTAAAGTTTGAGCTGTTAAGAGAGGATTTCCTTTTCTGGTGCTTTAAATTCAGTGAGAGCCCTGGGCATGGTGAGATGTGTTGGAAAGCGTGGAAATGCTTACAGATTCAGACTTTCAGAATCTTTGCTGCAAAGCCCTTGTCTGCATCAACGTCTCTTTGGTTTTGATTGCTCTTGCTCTCAGAAAATAAAAACTGCGTGAAAGCTTGTATGTTATGCTAAAACATAGTGCTAATTTATTAAATGCCATGTCAGACAGGTTACTATGCAATTATCCCTGCAAGTCAGTGATGACAAGGCAGTATACAGTACAAATACATCGAATCATATTTCCTCTTTCTTCTAACTAAACAACTTTCGCTCTGTAACTTTATGGAGAAGAAAATAGAGGAGATACAAAGATTTTCATGTGTTTGGAAAAGGTATTCTGTTTTATCCCATTTTTCAGGCCTCTGACAGCTTTGCTGAAGATAAGGGTCCTTCCTTTATGAAAGACTGAAATGAGGCAAGTTGTCTCTGTCTCTGACAGCTGTCAGAGGCTTTCTAATAACACATGCAATTCCCTTAGTGGTAAACACAACAAAACTTCTACTCACTGAATTAAAAAGAACAGCAGTATTTTACAGCACCGCTGAGCTATGAAAGATTGGAAATAACGCATGAGTAGTTTTTATCCCTGTTCCAATACTAGGAACTATGCACTAGTGAAAAAAAAGATAATTTTGTGCATTAACAGTCTCTGCCTAGGCAGGAATCCCAAATGTTAGTGCATATTCATACACAAGATAGTTTTGCTTAGCTCATAATCTGTGCATTGCAAAATAGTTTTGCTTAGTTCATAATCTGTGCATTGCAAGGTTGTCTTGATAGAAGTTGGTTCCAGGAGGAAACTCTCAGATACGTTTGCCAGTAACTAAGTAAATCCTGTGGTCTGGACTGCATGTCCTGATATTGTTCTGTAGTTACAGCAATGGTCCAGCAACAGGCAAGATCTGCACCTGAGGAGGAGCAGAGGAAAGTAAATGAGCTGTTTGACAACAGGATGTGTTGCATGTTTCACCTAGCTTATAAACATAGAAGTCAGGACTGAAACCACATCTATATAGCACTAATAAATCTTGCCTCTACTTTCAAAGCTAGGGAGAGTGGGACAACTTCCCCTAAACATCTGGTGCTTTCCAAGATTTTATAGACTGTGAAAATTGGTAGGAGGTGAAACAGCTGCAGCAACATGAAACATGGCTTATTATATATTTCCTGGTTTGTCACCTTAAAGTCTGTGTCCTTTTTGTGTAACGTTTCATTATAGGCTTTTTGTATTTTGTTGCCTATATTACTGCATGATAAAATCCAAATGTTGCATATCTCATTCTAGCAGATCATCTGCAACTCAGAATTTTGCCTGAGAAAGGAAGACAGTCTTTAATATCATTTTATAATTATAAAACTGTAATGAAAAAATGCTCCTTCCAGGTATTTATATAAAATATTTAAGAGGTATTTAAAAGCAAACCCGCCACACTGACTTTAAAAATGTGTATTTTGCAAAGCTTGCTTCTGATGTTTTGCCTGTCAGTTACCCATCATAATCTCCTTCGCACCAGTCTCAAGCAAAGTTAGCAAATGCAAGATAAAAAGCGTGAGCAGAGGAACTGTACTGCTGAGGAAGGAGATTGCCTCAGGGAGGAGTTGACTGATTCTGTGGAGTAGGGAAAAGGGGATTTTTCTCTCTCATGGCCCAACAGATATAGTCAAAATTATTCTTCTCTCCATGGAGCTATACCAATTAACAGCAATAAGAATCAGGCATCCCACTGTTCATTCTGTCACAGAAACAGACGAGATGGATAAAATTATTCCCACTTACAAAAATTTAAAGGCCCTGTATCTTAGGGAATGGCATCCAATTTTAGCAATACTGTTGTTACTCCTCTTTCTCTTACTAACCTGTATTTAAGTCCCTGTTCCTATCTTGAGATTCTTTGACTTTCCTTAACCTTAGCTTTCCCTGTAATTGGTCATTTGTTTCCCTTCAACTGCTCTTCCTCTCCAGCAAAAATATCTGCTGAGGAATGAGCCCACCTCAGTGGACACCACACTTTCTCTTTGTATCCGTGTTCAGCTTCAGAATCAACAGCTGCAAAAAGATTATTTCCATGAAAGCAAGTGCATCTCGTTCTGACAGCTGCCTTAATTACAGGTTCAGGATGGTAAAGTGGCAATAACCTATTTGTATTTTGGAGAATTTCTTTCACAATTAGCCGTAGACCTAAGTTTCTTCTGTCTTGAGACAAAAACATAGATGATATTAAATCTGAAAATCTAGCAAGATTGTGAGCCAAATATGACAATCCTTATAGAAGTAATTCAGCACAACAGAAGAATAAAAATCCAGGTAGTTGTTTTCATCATAGTAATTACTGTATCTGAGCTATTTTTGTGGAAATCCCAAGTAATTGATAAATGCTTTGTTGCTGTAGTTAGTGATGCAGTGTAATGCCTGTGTAGCAGTGTATCAGATGCAGTCCATGAAGGTTTGACACTGCATGGCTATTTTTTTTTCCTTACAAATTATTCAATGATAACTCATACTCACCTCAACCATGTTTTATTAGGCAGGAGATTGTGGAAAACACTTGAGAGGTTGTGCAGTAGCAGACACTGCGCCCCTGCCTGTGAAAAGGAGCCAAGAGTTTATGTCCACAGCCACCCCTCTGCTTAGAGTGGGGAGCAAGTGGCTTTGCTCTGTGTGTTCCATATTTGATAAGCTCTACTGTGCAGCAAGGCAGATCAGCATGCAGGGTGTTCACACTGCAGGATTCAAGGCCCACAGAGCTGAGAGCCAGACACCTCCTACTGCCTCCATCCTGCCAGGCTTCACCAAAGGAGAAAATCATATCTGCAAGGCTTCAGCAAAAGATTCTCCTGCTTTCTCTTATTGTCATTACAATGGCTCTGCATTACTAATTAACATTCTTCCTGTTGTGCTTTAAGAATCCCTTTTTTCTTCCCATTAGTATGACTCAGACACTTACCTTAGGAGTTCTCCTGAGGAAGAGTATACCATGCAGTCTCACTTAAAGCAACTTGGTTATTTTCAGAAAAAGTATGCAACGAAACCTTAACTACTTACTCCTAGTGAAAGTTTTAGTGATGAAAATATGCAATCAACTTCATTTACTGCTTATAAAAGCCCTCGTGTCTCTGTGCTTTCTCTGTTCCACTTGCAAGGATAAACATTTTCTTTTAATGCTTCAAGAGGCTACCCTGATTGGACTTTTTTAATGGCTTATTACAGGATTAACTGTCTTCAAGATTCACTTTGGTTCAGAGAAAAATCAGTGTAATAGTAATCCTTTACTATTTTCTTGTGATTTTTATGAGGTCTCGAAGCAACCTTCTCTTCTCGAGGCTGAGCAGCCCCAACTTACTCAGCCTATCCTTGTAGGGAAGGTGCTCCAGTCTTCTTATGGACTTCGTGGTCCTCTGGATTTGCTCCAATCATTCCATGTTCTCATGCTGGGGACACCAGAGCTGGAGGCAGCACTCCAGGTAGGGTCTCAGAAGAGCAGAGTGAAGGGGCAGAATCCCCTCCCTACCATGCTGGTCACGCTGATTTTCATGCAGCCCAGGGTTCCACTGGATCACGCTGAGGTTTTCATCAACCAGCACCCCCAAGTCCTTCTCTGTAGGGCTGTTGTCAGTCACCTCTCCAGCCAACCTGCAGGTGTGTCTGGCACTGCCACCATCCAGCTGCAGAACCTGGTGCTTGGCCTTGCTGAATTTCATTGAGTTCATGCAGACCCACTTCTCAAGCTTGTCAAGGCGCCTCTGAGGCCCTGGATGGCACAGACCTTCCCTCCAGCACGCTGACCACACCACACTGGCTCCAGCTTGGCATTGTCACACACACAGGCTTGGTGTCATCAGCAAACTTGCTTAGCATGCACTCAATCCCACTGTCCCTGTCACCTACAAAGAAATTGAACAGAATTAGGCCAAGTACCAGCCCCTGAGGGACACCACTCATCACTGGGCTCCATGTGGACAGTGAGGCATTGACCACAACTCTGCGTGTGGCCATCCAGCCAGTTCTTTTTGCACTGAGTGGTCCATCCATGAGACCCATGTCTCTCCAATTTGGAGACAAGGATGTCATGCAGGACAGTGTCAAACCCTTTCCATGAGTCCATGCAGATGATGTCAGTTGCTCTGCTCTATCCACCAATGCTGTAGCCTCGTCATAGAAGGTTGCCAATTTGTCAGGCATGGTTTCCCCTTCATAAGGCAACACTGGCTCTCACCAATTACCTCTTTGTTCTCCATGTGATTCAACATCATTTCCAGGAGAATCTGCTCCATCTTTCCCTTTTATTTATCTTTACATAGTACAGAGCAAAGGCTGGAAGTCTGCTATAATGCTCAGTAGGCAAAAATCTTGTTCTGGCTTAATCATGGTCAGTAAGAGCTAAATCAGAGGTTTTATCAACTTTAGGTACCAGGAACTTGAATATCGTTTCTCTACCACCCTCCTCCTTAATCACTATATGAAAGTATACTGTGCTGTTTTTTATATGTTAGCCTTTCACAAAGACTCTGGGAGAAAAAATGTTTTATTGCTTCCTCCATGGAGAGGCACTGCAAAAGATTCCTGCAGCCCTGGGTGCCATTATCCCAAATTCAGAATTTCTGGTAGAAATTAATCAATGAGCATGGAATGGACACTTGAATACAAACACTAAAAGTTTGTAATTTGCATCTTGTGCTAATATAAAAACTGATAGAATTCATGGTCAAGACAGCCTACAACTCAAACCCAGAATATAAAGCCTTGTTTTCAGCTATTATATGCTTTAAAAGTATTTAAAATTTTAGACTAAAACCATCTTTCCTTGTTTTGTTTCTGAACTAAAGTTATCATGATACCTCAACTGAAACCACCTTTGCCAACTATCAGAATGAAAGTAAGGAAACTTATCTTTACCTAATGCCTTTCATCTTTTCTGCTTACTTCTTAAAACAACTTGAGCACCTCCAGAGTTTGCAGAAGTAATAGTTTCTCTAAGTCTCTTCTCTGTACAGACTGTAGTAGCTGTTATACACCAATATCTATTCCCATTGTTGAAGTGTCAGGGTTTGGTGGATGGCTCAAAGGGTGTGAAGCCACATTGTGGTTATATGGTAAAAAAATGAGACCCCTAGTTCAGAATTATTTTCCCCTACTTTAGCTTATTTTTACAAAAACAAGGGACAAAGAGTAGAGTATGATATGTTATACAACTGCAAATCTGGTTGATCAGAGACTGAGAACAAGATTTGCAGATGTAAATCTAATCTTTTTTATGAGAAAAACTTTTCATGTACTTCAGGCCAATTAGTATCCATAATGCATAGGTAGCAACATGAAGGAATTTGTACTGCTATTAAAAACACAGGCTTAACACCTGTTAACAATTATGTCAGCTCAGGTTAAAGATGTGTAATTGTACAAATGAAAAGTGAATTCATCTTGACAATACCTAATTAAAAGTATTTTACTTTTTAAATTCTCTAGTAAGCAGTAACCTCCATGATCCCATATTTTCCTCTTGTTTCCAAAAATAGTATAATCAGTGCCTACAATTTAAATACAATACCAAGATCTGATAGTTTAGAGTACACAGGAGCACCCCTGAAATAAAGGGGACATCACCATTCAGTAAGGTAAATAATGTGCAGAAGAGGGGAACAGAACTTGTTATTTCCCACTGCTTTTCTTACCTCAGAAGTATAAAGAATAGGCAACCTGGGTGTGTAATTCCTCAGATGGAAATGAATTCAGCCTGAGAGAAGCGCTCTGATGTTGTGGGACTGCCAGCAGAATGCAAAAAGCACCAGCACTTGCCTGCTGCTTAAACTCTACTTATCCTGCCAAATGTCTCTGCTCCCCCTGGGGCAATATAAATTCTTACAAGCAACTCACAGCATCCATTGCCCTGTGTGTTTGCTTTAGGATGTGTCACTGGAGAAAGAGATCCCCTACTGTAGGACTGTGGGGATTGTGCTCCTATTACTGGATCAAAAGAGCTGGGAGTCATCTGAGTCATCTGGCCTGTTCTTGCCAGTGACAGCTTGTTACTTGGGGGTGCATCCTGGAAGGGGGCTAATGGCTTCACTCAGAGTGCCTCCTGAAGACTGCAGCTCCTAAAGAGGGACTGTGGATTTCTGAAAATGCAAATGTTTAGTTGAATGATAGCAGCAGATCTCTTGGGACTGTGAGCTTTGACATGTCCTGTGGAAATCACATATGGAGATTAACTATGCCATCCTCTTTAAGGCACCAAAGATATTAGTGCCCATCACCCATCATCAGCTACAAATACAGGATCAAATTCAACCATTCTAGAATTCTGTCTTTGGCATGCAAACACAATTCTCTTGAACTGTATGATTTCTCCACATGCAGAAAAAGAAAAAGCTTCTCAAAACTTGAAGTGATATGAGAGTCACGTACTCAGCATTTTGAGCAAGGCCCCATGTTGACTGCAGCGCTTAGATGCTACAGCTTCTTTTGAAAAAACAAGACTGATCAGCATTGTCAAAAAGTTTAAAAGATTTCATAATGAAACCATTGGACCCAAATGATGACTCTTTAGTTCCATTTTCATTCCTCATCTCCAACTCCTTCATATTATTTCACATCAAAGGGAAATGTCTGTCTAGTACACATGAGCACAGTTTGGAAGTTGCAGAGAACAGCAAATTTCTCTCTGTTTATATTCAGGGGAAGTGCTGGGAAAGCTGTTTTGCTACTGCCATTAAAATGCTATGAATTAACCAAGGGATGTTGCATAAGATATATCTAGAAACAGGAAATACGTTCATTATTTATTGCTCAAATACTTTGTGGTTCTGGGACTATTATTTCGTACTTTTCCAAGTCCATAGTTATGCCTTCCCAAAGGACACCTTGCTTCCAGGAGAGCAGTAAACTGTGCTGCTATTTCTGTCCTAGGTTACCATGCATATTAGCACCTCAAAGAGTTTTCTCTTCAGTGGAGGATTTGATGTCTCAATTAATTGCATTTATGTAGGGCTGAATCCCTGTTTACCTGTTGGGATATCCCTCAGGCACTTCACTGTGCTGATCTCCCTGTTTCACAGGGAAGGGACCAGCTGTAGAATATTGTGCCTCTTACCTGATCAGGTTTCCCTTCTGGTTTGGGGGATTTGGGCCAGCAGGTCTCTCTGGCATATGAAGCGCACACCGAGACTACAGAACTTGGCCATGCTTTTATAGTTCAGTTACCTGAAAGAGCTACCTCCATGCAGTTGTGCATTTTTCTTTTTTTTTTTTTTTTTAAGGATTACAAATCCAAATGAAGAACATGTGCATTTCATTTTACCCAAAGCAGGTGGGACTAAATATCATTTTCACTGGTTTGAACTTGCTATTTTGGCTGTGCTTACTTGAGGCAATGCTGTATTACACTAGCAAGGGTGAAAATTATGTTATTTCTAAAAACACGTCTTTGGTTAAATCCCCATTTGACTTGGTCAGTATTGATAAACCTGAGATATTCTGAATTCTATTTTTGGCAAACACCCCTAATTTTAACGAAAAAAAATAATTGCGCAATAATTAGAATGTTGCCCAGAAGAGAACTGAGTTTTATTCAACTTAAGTTGAAATAAAATTTATGTCTCTGTCCATATTTTTGCATTTTTTTCTGCTTGTATTTAGCTCCACTTAAAACCTCATATCTGAGGAAAATATTGGTTGCACCATGACTCCATTTTATACATTTAAAGTATTTTATCTTGGAATCTGCATCCATTTTAGAAAACTGCATAAATAAGAAACAGTTTTCATATGCTGAAAATAAACTTGAAACTATATAATATCTTGAATTATATGTCTTTTCTGATAAATTGATTTACTAACTATTTCAGATTCTCTAAACATGTTAGAAACAAATGTCAAATTATTCAAATCTCCATTATTCAGGCAAATGTAATGGAGAGATAAATGTAACTCAGAGCAAATTTGTTCTTCAAGTAACTATCAAAACACTTGGTTATATCTGAAAATACTTTGCTGAGTTTATTATACAGTATCACAATGATGTCAAAGCAAAACTGACATTGATTTGCTTTGTATTATAATTTTGAACCATTGCTTTATGAGGGCTAATCTGTTTATGATAATGTCTTAGGTAGCATATTATCCATTTAGACTCACGGATTTCTTTTTGGAATACAGAAATAAAGTTGTGTTGGCAACCAGCCTTAATTTCTCCTTACAAATAAACCCTAATGCTGCAAATGAACAATACACACATAGATAAACACACGCACACAAAATGTGATTTTTGATTATAATCATTCTGTCAGATTCCATTGACGAGAAGTCTGGGGGCTTCTTAGTATCAGTTCCTTATGCTTTTTCAGTTCTTGAATTTCAGAGGAAGTTTTAATTTTTCTTGAAGATGAAAAATTAACCCAAAACTCATCTCATTAAAAGAATTCAAACGTGTAGACACTCTCAGTCTAAATCATTGCATTTTCTTTACTTTTTGACTGCTTTTTCAGGTCTCTTTTGAGCTATGCAAATATTATCCTAAGCTGCCAAAAGCTCTAAACATTGTGCAAAACCTGCTCGATAATCTTGTAATAATATTACAGATTTTATATATATATGTATAATACATATTATACATATGCATATATAATATAAGTAATATATTATATGTAATATTAATACAAGATTTATGTTCTTAATGTAAACAAAATATTCTTGTTCCTCAATGTCAACAAAATGTTTTCTTTTTTTCTAATGAAGCCACAGAGATATACGAGGGCATTGATTAGACTCAGTCACTTTACTTGTTTTGGAAAGGCTTTTTTAAAGGTAAACTAATAGAAGAAGGCGAAAAGTGTTTGGCTGAGCTATAAATTTCTCATAACTTGGCAAAGAGACTGTGATAAAGATCCCTAGGTAGTAGCCCATATCAGTGCCAGATTTAGTGGAGCAAAAACTTGAAATCAATGGAGAGATTAGAATTTTAGTAAAACAAAAGATTCAGGAAGTAATTATTTCTTTCTGATAAGGGTCCTATGTATTCCCTTCTTGTAATATGTTAACCCTACATTTTTTCTTATAAAGAATGTTTTATCAGAAGCAGGAAATACTAGGAGAAATGTAGATTTTTTTCCTTATCAACAGAAGATCTTACCATTTCCAAAGTCAAAATAAGTATTTTGATGCATAGTGCTATGATAGAGCTGGTATGGGCCAAAATTCATTGAGCATTTTTGCAAGCATGGAATCTAAAAGTGTTCTGATGCATTTGGGAAATTTCAACGAATTTAGAAAGTAATGTGAAAAACTCTGCTCTTGTATTTTTTATTTCTCTGTGTTACTCAGTGGCACCTGCCCTGTAATATAACATTCAACATTCCTTAATGTCATTTATATTGCAAGTTAACCTATGGGAGTTTAAACTCCCATAACATGTATTTTTCATTTAGCCACCAGAACTTTCCATGTCAGTAGGAACTCACCTTCATAATATCAGACTTCAATTTGCAGCAGCAAAGAGCCTTTTTATCTGTCTTGTCTTGTTAATTCTTAAAATACATTAATGAAGGAGAAACTAGCAGCTTGAAAAATAAAAAATGCAATTTTTGTTCTGCTGGATATTTGTTGCTGACCTCAGAAGAGAGTCCAATTTTTCAACTAAATGATGCATCTCACTGTAATGTTAGAAAATGAGATGAAGGTCAGTCTTCACTCTCAGTGTGTAGGTTACAACACCATATTGCACTTAACTCAACTGTAGAATAAGATGAAAACCATCACTAAAACAAATGATGGACCACAGAGAATGGACAGTGCCGAAAAGGCAAGAAATTATCCTGAGCATGAGACAATAAAACATAGAACACTCACAAGATTCTAGCTTGGATTTCACAAATGAAATGATACAAAAATTCTTCCAGTACATTTAGCTCTTTTAATAAAACATGTAGGATCAGATCCACTGGCCTTTAGCTATACTTCAGCTTCCTTATTTTTGTATATTGATGAAAAGAAGGAAATTAAGAGGATATAGACTCTCTACTGCAGGAACAGGAGTGACAGTTCTGGCCACACACAGCTACAGTTTGTGATTTGTGTTTCATCTGTACACTTAAAAGAAGGGGGTTATGTATTTCTTATGACAAACTAAAAATTAACCCATGAATATTTTGTCCGTTGAAATTTTGCTGACATCTGCAGTGCTGACAACATACTTTAAATCAGGTTCTCCTCTTTGAACTGCATTTACTATTTGGTTAGCTTTTCATGAAAATTAGAAAATAAAATATTTGTGTTTTCTTTTGGATTTTTCCTGGGAGACTTTCTGTTAGAAAAATATTTGCATGTAAGAAATAAGAGATGGTTGCTCGAAGTTACACTGATGGCTAAAAAGACATTTCAGTAATACAGAAATCTTCTATTCTAGATATTAATTACTGATATTCTGATTTTTAGAAATGAGGAATAAACATGAGAATAAATATAAGAATAAATCACTTTCAAATTATTAGATAGTTTTGAGGCATCTCATAACATTTAGTTTGCTTTTCTTCTCCATATACTACTAATATTCTTACAGTATCTTTCAATCTTTCATTGATACAAGTGTATCAATCTTACAGTATCTTTCAATCTTTCATTGATACAAGTGTATATTTGGTGGTTTGGTTTTTTTCAGATGCAACTGCTAGAAAAATACATACAGAGCCTAGTTGTCCAACTGATATGTGTTTTGAAGAGTGTAAATATCAATTAATATTTTAAAAATTAAAAAGAAGAAAAATTATGGTAATATGCAAGTCATTTTAAGAAGCCTCTGAAATTTCCATTCTAATCAAACTTTTCTATAAAAGCATAATAAAAGGATTATAAATTACTCAGATCAAAATCCAGAAGGACAGTGTGGCAGAATTTTAACTGACGCAAATAATTTGCTAATGGAAGTATGTCAGCGAAAAATACACGAAGATCTAATTCCACCTATGGAATGTAGAATATATCGATGTAATGTATCGATAAGGAAATAATTCTGAAATTAATTCAAGCTACTTGTTACTGAGAGATGAGAAAAGCAAGTACTTATTTTTCTTTGTGTAAAGCACCTCCAAGCTCCTCATCAAGTCTGTCAGTTTCAAGATGTAGAAGAATTCTCTCCCCTTACAAAAAGAAATTTGTTAGTTGGAATATCTAGTTACATAGGCCATGAATTCTAAAGCAGAATTACTGAATAAAGTCCAATGCATAGGGTAAGGGTAGTCTTATATAATAGGTGAATTCACATTTGTTTGAAATCTGGTGATGTTAAACCCAAGCATGAGTCCAGACAAGAACTGATGTGGAGATACCACAGATTCTCTTCCAATCTGCCTTGTCCAAGCAGAACAGGCTACGGGCCCCCAACCGATAGATAGCTACTCTTTACAGGGAGAGAAACCATCAAATCCATGTAACTTGCACTCTCTGGAGAATAAACATCTCAGAGGGAAGCAACAGGTTACAAATAGCTTTTTCCAAAGTATTTGACACTGAATTTTCTTTTGTTTTCTTGTCTTATTTGGTCTAAATGGTCCAAGTTGTTTTGTTTTGTGGCTTTATAGTGCTCTGCAAGTGACAAGAATGCAGTCCTTTCCAGCTATGCAGTTTCACTGGTGGTGTTTGTGGGGGTTTTTCTAGTTTTGTTTACCTCTTACTTTTTTTAGTGTTCTAAATAAATATGCAAAGCATGTTGCACATGGGATTCATGTAGTATAACTTAATCAGCATTGTAGGAAATGTGTTTCTACTTGCCACAATTCATGGTTTGTTTTTCTAAAAGCATTCTATTTTATTGTCACTTTCACCTCTGTGGACTTCTGAAACAAATGTTTAAACTGAATAACATTCCATTTGTTATGCATGAAAATAATAAGCATTTATGAGGAAGAGTAATACATCTTTCAGCTTTTAAGTTGGTCACAAAACCTGTGTGTTACCAGAAGTCTTGTTCAAATTTTTGAATGCCTCTCCATAAATCTACACCCAAGTTTGAGAGATCTGGGAATACCATACAAAATAAATAGTTCCATCTAAAATGAGTCTTCATTTATCTCATGTGTTATTTTGGTATTCCGGTTCAGTTTATTTGCTGACATCTTTTTCTTGGAAGCTAACTCTCAATATATCCTACACATATGTGCTGAGCTGTTACAAAAGAGACAAAAGAAAGTCAGATCTCTTACTTACTGTGTTTCAGGAGAGGATGTTTTGAGGGTAAGAAAGTAGATTTTCTGAAAACTTTCCCTCAAGTTCAGAGTATTTCTCAAGGTAGACTGCAAGACCTTCAGGCATAAAAGTATTATTCCAAGCATTGAAGATCCCTAATACGAATATGAAAAAACTAATTAGCTTTTCCTGTAGACCAAATTGCTTTTCAGTCCTTGTAAAAATATAAAGTGCAAAAAAAGAGTAAAAATGGCACTGAATTAGTAGTTACTGGATGTGCAGTCTCTGGTTTTCATTACTTCATACTGAAATTCTATTGAAATTAATAGAATAAATAACTATTATATTGCCATAGAACACCTTGCAGAACAGGATTAGGATTCAAGGCAAATAGGTTAGTTATGAAATATCAATATTTTCAATGGAAAGTGGGTAGCTATTGAAATTCCTTTGAGTCTGAATTCCTTAGCTACTCAAAGCTTTGGTTATCTGTCAGACTCCTCTAATTTAAACAGATACAGATAAGAGAAAAATTATTTTGTTTGATTTCAATTGGATGACTGAATATTTCTCTGAAGCATTTAAAAAAGCTCCCCAAATTAAAAAAATTATAGGTGATGTCATTCAGGAATAAATAGGAGAACTTAAGTAATTTTTTATGAAAGGTAAGAGAAAAGGTGTAGAGTTGAGCTATTCTACATTATATACATGGATGTATTTAATTTATACTTCTTATTTAGTGAATGAAGGTATGAGAGCTGAGTGAGCTCCCAGAAGTGTGCTACACAGCATTTCAAGTAACAAAATTTTAAAATGTTAAAATGTTCTTATGTTAAAAAACTGTATTTCAGCAGAGGCAGCTAGCTGTAGTTTGTTTATTTGGGGGAAATGGACAAACTGCCTTCATACATTTTAGAGAAGTGCCAAGAATATGAATGGGCACCATCCCAACCAAAACATCTTCGTACAAAACTATTGTTTGAAAGAAAGAATGAATCCACACTGCAAGTACTATGTGTCACCTTTTAGTGAAGAAGAAAGAAATGGTGATGGATGAAAAAAGGCCATCATAGTTCACAGGATTAACAGGAATCACAATTTTTTCTTTAATTGACCCATGGCCAGTAAAACAGGTGTTATCCTCTTTTTCTAATGTGTAAACAAGACAATTTTCACGGAGTCATCTGGATGATCAGACTGAGTGTTTGGATTTTCACAATATATTTTCTAACTATTGCAGCAAATTTTGGGGTGAATTGCTGTCATTTGGGAATATCATGATGAGCCACACATCCCTTCCTACTGTTTGAACATGAAGTGGAAGATTGTTTGCCTAGTGAGAATGGCACCTTGTTTTATCACCACATGTCAATTTCCAAAAAAGCTTGCTGGAAAAGACAAGTTTGCATGGGTTGAAAATTTAGATCACATCAAAAAAAGCTTTATTGCTAAAAGAACAGTAAACACAGATATCAATAGCATGCTTTGCCACATGTTTTTACTGCAATTAAGGTGCAACTTGAGTTTTATTTAGTTTTGGTACTGAAATCTGGTTTACATACTAATTACTATATAAAATGGTAGTACAGATTTGAGCCTAAGCTTGCTATCTGTATTTCCCTGAGCTCCCAAGTGGGTTCCTGTAACCTGAGTTCACTGATGGCCCAGCCACATCTATTATCTATAAATCTGGAATGGATATTTCCAAGCAGAATACCATCCTTCCTCTTGCTACAGAGACTGACTTTTTAAGGAAGGAAACACACAGCAAGAAGAGATGTTGAATAACAATCTTAATCAATTTGATTTCCAATATGTACAATTCCTGCAAATATAAACCTGAAAAGAGATTAAATATTACAGTTTGCAGCTTATGTTCTCATAAACTGCTACTAAGGAATCTCAAAATTCCCAGAATGATTCAGACTCTGTCTCTATATCAATGACATTCAATCTGAAAAGGCTTATTCAATTCATACTTTTAAGGCCATAATTTTCCATGTGCACTCAGAGAAATTATCATGACTATGTGAACTTTTTAATCACTGTGGGTAATTCTGTCTTTAGGAAGCTCTCACCTGAGACAGCTGAATTACTTTTCTTCTCTGCAGAAACTCACTGTGTACGTGATATCTGTAGCAGTGATCCAAAAGAGCATAGGAAGCAAACAATACAGATCTCATGGGGTCTGAGCAGCTGCTGACCAGTGAAGATTGCACCCAAGCACTGCAGTAGATGTGCATTTTTACATGCTCTTTATGCAAAATTCTGATTGTAGCCTGAAGTGTGGCTTCACTATTAGGTGACCTAATGATGCTGCTTCAGAAAACAGTGATGACAGACAGTCTTCCATGCACTTTCCTGTGTTCCAGTCTCAGCACTGAAGGCCAGAAAGCTGATGTCTATAAAACAACATATACTTTCTTTTCTACTTATTCTATGTGTGCTTAGCTGAGTTTGTTCCCTGATTTGTCTCACCCTGTGACCCAGTAGGTTCTGGCACCAAGGCAAGGGAGGGGATGTGTGGTGAGCTAGGTGATATCAAAAAATAGTAAAACAACAACATAAAATGCTCTGTATTTTCAATGCTTTGTATTAATTATCCTAATTTCACAGAATTCACAGAATCCCCAGGTTGGAAGAGACCTTCAAGATCACTGAGTCCAACACATGCCCCAACACCTCAGCTAAATCATGACACTGAGTGCCACATCCAGTCTTTTCTTAACACATCCAGGGATGGTGACTCCACCCCCTCCCCAGGCAGACCATTCCAGAACTTTGTCGCTCTTTCCATGAAAAACTTTTTCCTGATATCTAACCTATATTTCCCTTGGCACAGCTTAAGGCTGTGTCCTCTGGTTCTGTCAGTTGCTGCCTGGAAAAAGAGACCAACCCCCACCTGACTACAGCCACCTTTCAGGGAGTTGTAGAGAATGATAAGGTCACCTCTGAGCCTCCTCTTCTCCAGGCTAAACACACCCCAGCTCCCTCAGCCATTCCTCACAGGGCTTGTGTTCCAAGCCCCTCACAAGCCTTGTTGCTCTCATCTGGCTGCAAACCAAAACTCCCTTAGATTTTTATTTTAAACCTTTTAATCCTTTTTCCTCACAACAGCCAGATCCTCCTCAGAGATTCATAGGATGAGGTGTAGCCATAGCCCAACCACCTTTTGATACTCAGGAATCAACACAATACCTGAAAACGAACTGAGCTCCCTGGGAGGAGACAAGGAGAGCCTGAAAGCCTCCATCTGTGGTTCCTGCTGGGTGAAGGAGCAAGGAGCTGCCACTACTGCTCCTACCATCATGTACAGGAGGGGCAACTGGGGCTGGTGCCTTGTTTTCTGCTAAGCATATGGTCTGGCACAGAGTGGGAAAGTGTGACAGAAAACACTTCTAGTCCTGTGAAGGCAGTGTGTGAGCAAGCTACATTTGGGGATCACTTTCTGGTCACACTTTTACATTTGGCACCCATCCTGCTTAAGCCAGCCCAGGCAGTCCCCACGTGGCAGCCAGCTGTGTTTGTACCACTGTGCCCTGACCGTGGGATCCTCCACAGAAACAAACAGGGACAGGCAGCATGGTGGGAATGAGCTGCTGGGAGGAGAGCGTCAGGGAGAGAAAAAGGGCTCCCTAGGCCAGTAATGTCAATGGAAATATCAGCCAGGTTGTGATTTAAGAGATCAGTTTGATGCTACAGAGATATGAAACTATGGGCAGCTGCCGTGAACAGGTCAGTCACATTTCTGTCCCTGCCACAGGCTTTTGCCATGCATTTTCCAGCAGCAGCGGGGCAGCCAGCGTGGGGAGAGCTGACTGGGACCAGGACCAGCAGTAAGCTAACCCAGACACAAAACTAGGATAGGCTTTCAACTGGGATAGAGCCTTGAGGTACCTGAGGTAACTCATATGCCACTGTATCAACTTATGGCAGAAAGAAGTCATTCAGGACAAGAAGTGGAATGCTAATTTTATCTTCATCAGTAGATCTTTAGGTGCATTTTGAAGTAACATCCTTAAGGTGAAGGGTCCTGAAGAGCCAGTCTAAGAGCTAGAAGCTGTCAAAATCAGAGAACTCCTTCCTAGCCATGTGTTCCTTCTCCTTCCAATCTGCTGATCTGCTTCCTAAGCTTTCTTCAGCCTACTGACCTGGTAGAAAATGAACTGTGAGGGGAAAGGTTGTTTGAAATTCTCAGCCAGAGCAGCATCCATTCAAGAAGCGGACAACTCAAGTAGAAATGCAAATAGCAACTTTACATAAGATGACTACGGTCACCATTGCTGGAAAGGCGTCTTGTAATTTTTTTCTTCTACATCCCTTTGACCCCATATGGCTGCATATCTCCACTGATTCCTTTGCACTCATTTGGATGCTGATAAGGTGTTTTTCTGTACAGAACCAGTGCCCAAGCATAAAATAATCATGCCTGCCACTTTTTATTTTTCTAATTTTTTTTTGTTGTTGTTGTTTTAAATCAGTTTTGTTCTCAGTGTGTTCATTGAGTTGTCTTGGCTTATTGCCCCCTTTGATCACCCTCCAAGGCATGGTAGGGCCAAAGTAAAAGCTGTGGGTTCTCATAACAGGGGAGCCAGATGAGGTGTGGGGTAGGGGAGTTTTACTACCAGGTAGTAAAAGCTCTTACCTGTTGCTGCATCTTGAGGGTTTGCTTTTAGTCCTTCATTAGATTATATGCAGCACAATAGTGAAAAACATGCATCTCCTTAGAGAAAATAAACTGTCAAATAATTTAAATGTTCACTATATATACCACTTCGTTATTCTAGTTTTAATAATTGTTAGATAACTAGTTCACAGCTTCCTTTTAAAAAGGAGAAAATTAGTTATGTATAAATTTCTGCTTTTGCATTTCTGTAATTTGTATAGTTTCATGCTCTAGTATGAAGAAATTGTGATTTGGTTTTATTTTCATTTTCAAGTGATCTTATTAAAGGTTTCTCACTATACTGAATGATGCAAATATGATGTATACTACATCCTCCTACATGTTATGGACAAAAATATTTTGGAGACTTTAATCAAAATGCCTTAAAGGCCTAACTATATTTATGAACTGGAAATAATTAAGAAATAGGTAAGAAAAAGAGCAATTAAAATAATGGAAAATGATAACATAAAAAGTTTTCTTCTGCAATTTAGAACAGTGGGCTGCTAAGCAGAGATATGTAGGAAAGCTGACAGAGGTGGTAAAAATCTCTCTTTAAGAAGCCTCCTGCATGAATAACAGTAACAAAATGAAAAGGAAAAAAAAGATAATAAAAATGTATTAGACAGATGGAATGGTGAAATATGATGCGCAATCAAAGTCTGTGTGGTCCCTTGCAGTAAATGTGTCAGTTTATTACACAAGGTCAACTTTAATCAGGATCCTGAAATTAATGCCATTTTTAATATATTTTCATTTCATTGTAGCAATGAAAAAATAGCAAAGTAGTTGTGAATACAGGTCAACAGTGCAGAAAGCTCTGTGAAATGCAGCTTCAGCCCATCTCAGAATTACAGACAATCCTTTTTCCTTGTGTTTTTGAGGTATCTTAGCAAGGAATTCAGAACCCTAATAACAGGTTTGGATGATTGGTGCTGACAGCAAAACTGAGAGAAGGCATTGCTAAAGGAGCTGAAAATGAAAACTATAATTAAATGCACAAGAAAAAAGGTTATAACTTAGAAAGAAGAAGTCCTCTCCATCTTCCATATTATTACTATTTTGGGTAATTAAATGTTATTTCCTCATAGGTGTGCTTTAAACAACTGTGTTGCTGTTTGGATAGCTATTAGGGAGAACTAGAACACCATGGCAAGAGTCTGTACACATGAGGAACTACCATTTTCAATGAAACCTACCCAAGAAAGATAAAGCACAATTTCTTGTCAAAGCAGACAATGTGCACTCCTGAGTAGTTACATTAACAATCTCTCCAGGGATGGTTAAGCAGGAAATGGAGATTTCCCATGTTCTGTAGGAATGACCTAGACCATATTGATGCCTTTTTCCCCCCCTACTATTAGCATATTTTTTCTCCACTTTTTAAAGCCACAATTTCAGCCTGATTTTAATAGGAAAAATTTTAACATTTCAAGGTTTCTTTGAGACATACACTGTCTTTAAAAGTTTTTGTACAACTGAAATGATGCTACAGCCTTTTAAGTTGCAGTAATATTACATTTCATTAATTACAGAGAGCTTCCCAATTATATATTTTAGTTTACAGTATTCTATGTTACCTCCTAAATAAACATGAGGTCTTCTGTTACCAGAATGTTGAACTGTAGCAAAGTTCTGAGAGAAGAGTGAGCACAAGGAGGACTGTAATTACAGCAATTATGGAAAAGTAATTTACTAGTTGTGCAAACTGAACAGCTTTGAAAGAGAGTGGATCGACCATAAAAGGAAGTTCAATATTGAAAATAAATATTTTGGAATCTCTGAAATGGTTGTAATGCGGATAAGCAAACTGTAAACATTTTATCTAAAGTGATATATTTTCATTTTAAAGGCCTTTATAAATATAACTTTGTGTTTTTATAAAAACACTTAAAGATGTCAGAATTATGCATAGATATGCAGATCTGTCATTTCCCATCTGGTATATACTCAGAGCTAAAAAAACAAATAAATACAGCTGAATTGACATATCTTTGGGGAAAAAGAATGAAACCCAAACTTTTACATTTTGAAACAGGTAAAATGGTAATTCATTTAAAAGGAAATAGGTTAATGTCAAAGGATGCAGTAATGAATAGAGTTAGCTAAAGAGAAACTTGATCAAAATGTCTCCCAAAATGTAGATGTTATGTTTTAGCCCAAGAATATTCATACTTATTTCTTCAATGCTTTGTCAAGACAACAACAGGGCTTTGTCAGCTGTTTCTGAAGACTCCACAAAATGGGGTTAAGGAAAGCCAGACCTTGTATCCCACATGAAATTTCTAAACAGTTCTGCCCTTTCACCAAGTGTCTTATTCAAATTTTAAAGAGTATATAAACAGAAGGATGAAAACAATATGCTACCTTAAGTTTTTTTATCAAATCAGGCCCATTTTTGCAATAGTAAAATCTAGGACAGAGTGTGGGTAGCTGTGCTCTGCAGCACACCTCTGTGCACTCTGCCTCCTGCCAAGGTGCCAGAATACATCTCTGTGCCTTCATCCTTCCTAGGAAAGTCAGAAGTTAGGGAAAAGACCTTTGTATCTGCAGTCCATCCCAGATGGAGACATTGCATGGGCTGGCTGCATCCCCACGGCCTCAGGGAGACTCTCCAGCACCTCAGGTTTAAGCAATACACTTGCAGTTAAAATGGCAGCATTTAGATCTCGCTTGCCTGTCAAGACAGAGCAGCTCAAAACCTAATGTAATTGAGTGGATAATAACAGCAATATTTCTCTGATCTGATTCCTGAGAATGGATGTTCTGACTATCAGTTATTACCTGCACTTTGTGATTTTACATCCACATTTGTCTCTGAATAATAGCATCCATTACAGGCACTGGCTGTATTCTGCAGTCAAATTAAGCCACATGGCAATTGTATGTTCCATTACTTTGTAGTAAGTCACAGCACTTAATTGCATTTTCACAATACTAAGTCATTACAAGCAAGTCAGAAGCAAATAACAAGGCCTGAATAAGTATTTATAGTCATTCAAGCTTTGAGGACCATTACATGAGAAACTGTCACTTTTGCTTTGCAGGGAGAAAGTTAAGACTTCTGTCTATGAGTTAAATGCTTGAAAACTAAAGGGCTGGGCCAAAGCCATTATAGAAAATAAACTGCTTCTGTAACAACCCTGCTGCTGTAAATGCTTCTTTTTATATGAAGCATTTGACTTAAATGGATTGCAGTTACTCTTGACAGTATGAAAGAAGGTACCCTAAAACATTTTAAAAAGTTCTTGTATTCCACCTTTAAAGCTTTGGTGTATTAACTTGGCAGAAAATGGCTTACAAGAAAACCTTACTTATATGAATGACAAAGCTGAAGAGGCCTGTATGCTGGGGAAAGAATACATCACTTTGTCAGTGGGAAAGAACACAGGTACCAGCTGGGGCTCATAAAATAAAGACAGAGGATGCAAAAGGATAAAATACCATAACCCTTGGTCTTTTATTTTGTTACAGGTCCAGAAATCTTTCACTCCTGTTTATAACACATGCTTTTCTGTGGGAAAAAAAGGAAAATAAGTAAAAAGCTTACCTATTTGTACCTTGCTAAAAATTCTCATTTAATACATCTGATTTCATAATTTCTTCTTTCCATAGCAATAGGTGTGGAAGTACCAAGCAAGGCTCTGCAGAAATCTAGCAAGTATTTGTATGCAGTACTGAGATCCTACTTAATACGATCTGCAATATAATGTTGCTGGGTTTAAACTGGAGTTAGATTCTATACCATAGAAGGTAAAATGCAGTTCTAAAATGTATAGGATTACTCAAAGCATTTATGATTATATCAGAATAGAAATTCTTGTGTTGCCTTTAATATATATGTATGTATATGTGTCTTATTTAGTTGATTTGCTTTGAACTAACTTAATTCAAATAAGAAACTACTCTACTACAAGAATAGTTTTCTAATTAAACAAATAAAAATATATACCAGGAAGACAAGCCCAGCTCTATAGTAGAAATAAGCTACTATGAAAACACATAAGCATAAACAAATCTCCTTTCATATCCCAAAATTTTATCATTATGTTCAGAATACCCTCCCTAAGTACTATTTACTTAGGGAGTAAGTAAATATTCCAATTTTTTCCAGAAGTCTGGGGCTCAACAGGCCAAAGGTATCCATAATAAAGTAGAATTTTAATTTCTCTTGAAGAACCTGAAAAACAATCACATTATTGGCAGCCTCTTCTAACATTTAACAAGTTTTTCTTTACAGGTTTCTGTGATGGAAGCGAGTGAAAAGGATTGCTATACGTTGCTTTTGTAGACAATGTTTTTGCATAAAATTCTGATGTGTTTTAAGTCAACTGAAAAATAAGACAGTGGAGAATTAGAAGATATTCTCATTTTCTATTTCTCCTTTAAGCAGGAGATTTATGCTGTAAAATCTTATTAGAAGAACCACTAATGTAAAGATAATTTCCATGTTTAATTTGTTGTAGAAAGCACAAACAGTAATATGCCTTTGTATCATTTTACATTCAACTTTTTCCAAAACATTTATTTTCTTAACAATGCTGAAGTGTATGTACCAAAAATTGCAGGAAGCTGTTGGAAGGTTAGTTTGAGGGTGTCTAAACAAACATTCATTTGTTGGATAAATTATAAGGAATAAATTGAGTCAGGTTATTAGGAGACATATATGAAGGTGAAAAAATTCTGATGAGGTTTAGAGAGGTATAAAGTTGATGAGGCGGAAAAATGCGGAATGCTCTGGTAAATGCTAGCAGGAAGGGATGAGGACAGATTGTGAATGCTAGCGTAAACTGAAAGAAATACAGTCTGATTGGGATAATAGGGAAAAAAAAACAGAAATCAAAAGCAAACAATTTAGCTCCATGATGAAGAAATCTTTAAAAGAGTAGCTGTGACTCTGAAGGTCACAGTTCATCTGGCATGAAGGAACTCACTGCTTTGTTTGGAGTTAAGTCTGATTATTTCCATCTTCTGTAGGCTGGACAGGTTACTTCTGCTCCTTCTCCCAGACAGAATTTTTTGAAGAGCCAAATGTCTGCTGCTTTCTTTTCACATAGGAAAGACTATCAAATGACAACCTCCCAGAGCCTGGGAGGTCAGAGCTCTGCATGGGTCTGAGGGTGAGGAAGGGCAAGGCTGCAAGCCCAGGTTTCCTCCCATCCCGGTCTGGCAAGTCAGTCACACATCTGCAGATGGAAAGGATTTCCAGTCCAGCAACATAGACCATACAAGATAGGACAAGTGAAAAACTCAAAATATGGATGAAATTAAGGCTTTTACAGAATTTGTGGATGACCTAAGTAAAAAAGTCCATCTGTATACTGAAAACACAATCAGATTAAGTAGTGTGAGGGGGATGATACCCAGGCGATGCAGTAAAGAGGCAAATTAGAGGCAGAATAGATTTCTAAACTATTTTTACAGTAAATGTGTGGGGGAAAGATTGTGCTTTCTAATGCAATTATGAGTTATCTTCCTTGACATCGAATTATATACTTGTAGAATAAAATTCTTACAAAAAAAATGAATAATAAGAACAGCAGCATTTACAAGATGATTAGAGCACTCCAGAGGCATATAAACAACCAGCCAAAAGCCTTTCTTTCTATAGAGTCAAGGTAGAAGATTTGAGTATAGGAAACTCACGGTGGCTGGAAAGAGATTTCTTATACATTTCAGACTTGGTCAAGTTCATAAGAGTCACAAGCAGTTTCCTCAAGGGCTTATTCTCTCTAATGGAATTTTACTGAAGATTGATTACACTACCTTAATAATTAGAAGGTCTTAATAAGCGGTTTACCTTTGATAAATAGAATTGTTAGAAACTACCATACTCTTGTAGTAAGCTAATAAGGTTGAAGTGTCAAGTTTTATAATGCATTTTAATCTTGGTGTTACATGGTAATTAAAGGTAATTAATAATCCAGAAATAATCACCAGCGAAAACTCCAATCCCTTTTCCTTGTTTAAGAAATTCTTTACAGAGGGTTGATGAGGAAAAGACAGTTTCCCTCTTTTTTAATCAGCCACAGGGAGGAGGGAAATGAGCAATAAGACCATGACCAAGGGCTCAACACTGAAAGCTCTCTGGAGGAGCAGGGAGTGCAGAAAGACCCAGAGGCAGCAGGACCATGGGCTGAATCCACACACTCCCACACTACAAAGCTGTGGTGCCATGAACCACCTCCACTTCCACAAAGTAGCTGAGCTGCTGCCGGGATGAAAAACCATAGCTGACGACATGCAGACTGTGCCACAGACTCTCGGCTTCTTCTTAAGGTGATATGGTGATTTATCTGCCTTTCTAATTTTGAAGAAGTAGAAGAAAATGTACATCATCTTGTAGCTGTGTAAAATAAAAGTAGTCCCCTTCCTCACAGCCACACCAGGTCTCCTGTGTAGTTCATAAAGCAGGTGGTCACTTTTTGCACTAATACAATATGTCTTAAATATTGAGTGAAGAAAGAATCCATTGCAGGGTAATTAAATATGCTTATTCCCCTCGGCGTCCCAAAGGGATTGATTATGACTCTTAAGTGGGCAAATTTCATTTGCTTTATTTAAAAGCAGATGCAGTATAATCAATGCTAAATTTCCTGATTAACCATAAAAGGCCTGTTTGAATAAGTGATCCTTGGCATTTTAATAGGTTCTGATATAACTACAGTGTGTAAGCAGGGTTTATTAATACCATAGGACTGGAAGCATAGTGTGATATGGGTAGAAATGGCTCCTGTTTTGTAAAAATGTTAATATCCTGTGTAGATGACCTTGCACCTCCTTTCACATATATTTTAGCTCAAGGCAGCAAGTGAAATTTAAAGCCTAACTGCAAATAACAGCATGGCAGAAAAAGTAATTTTGATTTGTGAGGAGTCAAAGTGGGATTTTATGTCATTATGAACATGGATATATAATTACATGTCTTAAAAGCTAAACCCTGCAACAAAGATAAGGTAGCAAACATAAAAAGAGTTAGACAGCATTACAGTTTCACTAAATATGTACGCTAAATATGTACATAGTGTAACCCAGGCAGAGAGTTCTCTAAATCTTTGGGATTTGTGGGCAAGCAAGGCAACTCACTTTGCATTTTTTTTCCCACATAAAAGCAGTTTCAAAAACAACATTTTATTTTAAAAGCTTGCTAATTTTTTTTTCCTTCAGTGTTGCAGAGATATACTCTGGGTGGCATGACTGAAATACAGCAGCGCACGTTGCTGTAAAAGTTGTTTTGCCACTTGTTTGGGATGACCTACATAACTCACCGGTGACGTAGTGGCAGTAAAGCCTTTATGGCTCTCTGCTCCATTATTGATTCCAGCCCTATGCTGATACTTGCACTTGTGTACACTGTAAAGCACAGGCCTGGCGTGACCTTAACGAGACAAATGGTAGCGGGACTTAAAAATGGCGGCAAACTTTGCCAACAGAAAATCTGCAAACTTCTGTTTCACACTATAAAGTCAGCTGGAAGAAGAGCTGAGTACAAATAGCTAAGATTAGTCGGGCCCTTGCATGGAACGAAATGTTTAGGTAGACTATCTTAAGCATTTTATCTGCTCTTGCTTCTCCTACAAGCCCTTATGTCATTGCAGATAGATTACATATTTTAAAATAAAATATTTCAAATGTTAGCAGTCCTGTTTCCATTCTCACAGCAAAACTGATCCTGGGAAGATGAGGCATTAGAAGTGCTGATCTAAAGCTTGGCTTATGGAAATGTTGAAGAGCAAGGATCTTTGAGTCTCCATCCTTGCCACAGAAGCAGCTGCAGGAAAAAAACTTGCCTTCCCTAAAAAGTGAATCTGTGGTGTGGCAGAGCACATGCAGCCCCATCTTGTCCTTTATAGCACTCCACGGCCTCATAGATGCATTTGAGAACATAATGGAATTACTTTTACTGTTTTTTTAATCAAAATATGTTAATTCATTACAACTGACATGTTTTCTGGGAAGATGCAGCTTTGCTTTAAACTTCACCAGCATGTGTTCTCTCAGGAGCACTACATCAGATATGAGGGACTGAAGTCCATCATTTGTAGAGGCACTTAATAACATGGCGGTTTTGTTCTTTTTCTTTCTTGGTGAAAAGTGACATGACATTTCAGGACAAACCCAATACAGAGTGATGAAATTTTTGAAATAATTAAATTTTACACATGATGAGGAATTGATTTCCTATGCATTTCTAGTTACCTCTCCTCAAATTGTACCAGGAGGAACTGATTAGTAAGGGTAGAGTTTTCACAATGAGGGATTTCCTTGCCAGTAGCATGATGATGAATGTCCTTCTAAGTGGATGCATCCTTAAGTGAATACATGAAGAACATAACCATTTCTGGAGCACTTAAAATGGCTTGTTTCAATATTTGTGTGTTTATACCATAAAGCACCTTAGTAGTGCTATCACTTGTTACTCAGTACATACTTAACAAGACAGACAATCAGAGGAATGGAACAGCAGCAACATGTTTCATCAAGGTTATCAAGAAAAGTTAAGGAAAAGAAACCTAACTAAATTAATTGTGCATCTGTTAACACACCACAGTTCCAAAGACTCTATGCCTTTTATCTTGTACAAATATAGGTAGAATTGCATTTATCATTACTAAAGGGAAAAGAGACACAGCTGATTTGGAAACCTGGAGAGCAACAATGACCTAGACTATTGCTAGGGTCTTGTTTTGGCCTTTTCATACTTTCATTTAAGTGTGTAGCTACATTAGGAATCCTTGCTGTCCTACTGGCTCAGTCTTAGTTATTTAGACCATCAGATTTCAAGGCCAGCATGTAATCCAAGTAGAATGTGCCCAACCATGCCACGAACTCATTTATTTCTTCTTCTGCTAGCATGAATATGTACCAGTAGTCAGAATCATGTTTTTTTCAAGAAAATTAAAACAGTAAGGAACGGATAAAGTTAGTCTTCTAGCTTTATGAGTTTGTGCACACCCATATTGCATCTTTGGACTGTGGCATATCTCATGTTCAGTGGGATGTCACACAAATAGGATTAACAGAAAATAATATCTGAGCAGAAGTAAAGAATTGCTGTATTTCCTAACTGTAGTTGAATCAGAAATAACAGTGAAATTATTAAGTGCATGCCTTCATTTTAGGCACAGAGTTTTTCTTTTCATAAAAAGGATGCTGGCATGCCTCCTCTTCCCTATTTACTACTTGATATAATTCCTTTTAAGGTTAGAGACTGTGGTGGGTTAACCTCAGCCAGACCCCCACTCAGACTCTTTCTCACTCCCACTCCTTTTCAGGACTCAGGATGTGAAGCAAATTTTAAGGATCAAGATAAAGACAGGGATATTGCTTATTAATTACTATCATGGGCAAAACTCAAATGTGGAAAATTAATTTAAGTTACTGACAACTAAAATAGATTGGAAAATAATCAAATAGAAATATTTAAACAACTCATTTCTTCCCCACTTTCCCACATTCAGCTCCACTCCAGACTACAAACTCCTTTATTCCCATCATCCCCAAGGAGCACAGGAGGAGTGGGGAGGGGCTATATTCCATGTAAAAGTTTTGATATCTGCCGATACCTCCCTTTCATGTGGTTTACCTGCTCCAGTGAGGAATCTTCATGAGATACAGCTCTTCCAGAAAAAGCCTTCTCCAGTGTGGGGGTCCCCCATGGGCTGCAGGGGACTTTGCCCCAATGCTTGAAGCACATTCTTCCCGGCTGCAGGGGGCTTTGCCCCAGTGCTTGGAGCACATTCTTCCCATTCTCCTTTCCAGGCCTTGACCTCCACAGAGCTGTTTTTCCCTTTGCCTAACTGGCACTTTCAGCCCTCCTTAAATCTGCCTTACCCGAGGTTCAGCAATCCCAGCTGAGGAGTTCAGCTGTGCCCAGCAGTGGGCTGGTTGAAGACAGCTGTGTCTGGCATGGGGAAGCCCCTGGACACTACCCACAGGAGCCACCACTGTCACCACCAGCAGCACAACCTTAGCACCTACAGCCAATGTAGGTATAAAGCTGATGAGTCTACTTTAGCATGTTGTTTTCCTCAATGTTCTGTATAATCAATGGAGACAGATGGGCATCTCTGAGGAGTAATTCAAGTCTTGGGGAATCACACACCAGAGGTATGCATGTCTCTCCTCTTTTTCTATAATAGGGCAATCATTTCTTTTAAATTGAACAAAGTAGATCTCCAGAGCAGAGTACACAACACCTTCTGAGATCTATTTATCCCATGTACATATTCAGTGAAACCAAAAGAACAAAGAATTATAGACACTGAACTAGTTGACACAAATATACCACTAAGCTACCTTAATCAAACATAATTATATCTTTTTATTTGCTTTAAATTTGCCTAAAGGTGCAATAAAATAAAAACATGTATGCAGTGGAAGGTATTTGTAATACTAGCAGAGATGGCAAGCAGGCTGTAACAAAACCATGTAACAGTTTTCAAAGCACTGAGCCAGATTAGCATGGATTACCACATTTGTTTGAAAAGCCATGGCAGGAACCATTGTGTTTGGTACATCACCCCTTGTTACATTGCTTATTTTTTCAGCAAAGTAAGCATTGCACAAAAATAAAAACACTTTTTGCATATTGCAGTTTCCCACAAAAGGAAACCGTTAAACAAGATGAGGAGGTCATTGTGTGCAATACTGAAAATACAATAGTGGCATGTTCATATTTTACAGTCCAGGTGCTTTTTAATGAGCACACTATGGAATGCTGTTGTGGTTGAACAGAAGGAGTTTGTATTCACATTTTTTTCTTCTTATTTGAAAAAGAAGCAACTAAATATAAAAACATAAAGGATATTTAGAAAGTTGCAAAATGAGAAGTATCAAGCCACTTGTCATCAGAATGTAAGTTATTCATACCATCTGATTTTTCCCACAATTTTTCATCACAAACTTCTTTCCAGAGGAGAGTCTCATGTTGTTCAGAGTGTGGGAGCCAATATGACCAGGGACAGCCTGTAGCAGCCCTGCTTCATTTGCTTTAGCAGTTAAAAAAGGTTCAATATAAGTCTTAGCAAGTAATTTAAAGGAAAGAAGCATTTTTAATAGGTGTGCTAAGTATGTTAATGTTGCAATAATTGCACTAATTCATAAATTTTGGTGCATCAGAGCTGTTCTGGTAGGATTTAACCAGCCAACTTCAAATGCAGTAGTTGTGTGTTCATGTAATAGCAGTAATTTGCATTCAGTAAAGTTGTGTCCAGGCTAATAATCCCAACAAAAAGCATGGTGTGATGCTGAATGAATATTAATATCTAGCATCCAGACTCAAAGTGACCTCAGGGTCCCAGATAAAGAGGCACCAAATGGCAGAAAGCAGTAACAGCAAATAAAAAATTAAGGGTATGTTCTAGGTTGATCCCCTTTTAAGTGTTTCTTTCTATCCCAGTAACTTTATCTGTCTTTTCCCTGTGCAAGGTGCCAGAACAGTGAATCAAGTTTCTGATTTAAAAAAGATTCAGCACCCATGGTTTTGTGGTGAATACAGATTTTAATCTCAGTTTCACCAAGGTCTTTTTTCGCATTCAGCTCTGGAAGCTCACTGAAAAATTTCATTTATCTGCAGGCGGCAATTACCCCATCATCCTGTCCAGAAATTCTGTAAACCGGCATTTTTTTCAGGTTTCCAGATTGTGTCTTCAGATCCCAAGTACTTATTTTGATATCTCCACTACAGAAATAAAGAGCATACGCAAATTCAGCTCACTTTACTAGGACATGAGATATTGTATGTTATCAAAAAACACACAGGATCAATTCATAGAAGAAAACTGGTGGCCATTAAGTATAAAAATCCCATCACTCCTGTATCAGGAAGTCTCAGAATCAGACATCACTCAAGACTGAAATAGTCTCCAGAAAATATTACAATATTTACAAAGACTATGTATTTATATGACTACAGGCTTTGCCTGTCCTCACAGACTGTCCTGTTGGCTCCCCAAGGTCAGAGACAGGATGCAAGCTTACAGTCTGATCTAAACATCCTTCTGTTCATCACATTTGAAAGAAATGTATCATGTCAGAACACATGCCTGGCAGTCAGGTGGTCCTAAATTATAACCCTTCATTTACTGCTGAGCCCATATGTTGCCCACAAAGACTTTGTCTCTGTTCCTCCAGCTGTGAAATACATAATGTCATATTGGAGATGAAACGATTGGTCACAGTCTTACAGGTTCTTGAGTGATGGGCTGAAAAGCTTGTAAAGGCTGACTTATAATTTTACAAAAAATATTAAACCACTTCCTGAGTGAGTATCTTGAGCAATATCCATTGTGCACATTAGATGAAGCAGGCCTGCTTTGGGAAAAAGAATGTGTAGATATGGCATTAAAAATTGTCATACCACATGTGCACAGAGGGCAGCAATAGATTTAAAGTTTTATGTGTTCTTTTAATTATAAAATTTCCTGGTTTTCAAGGTTTTGCCTTTGCAGCTTTAATACTTTATAGCATATTCTTAAAAAATCAGAAAATTAACATAGAATCGTGCCTTTAGAGTGTTGCAGAGAGATTTTAGAATCAACACATGTAAATGCAAGGAAACCAACAAATTTTTCCAAGTGTGCAGCATGGGTCAGTACATCGCACTTAGGCCAATGGTGTACTTTCATTTATCCTTTTCAGCCATTTGTGTGACAGCTACAAATATGTCTTACATACTGCAGATGCTTGATAATACCTCCTGAATAAGGAAGGAAATGTAAAATTAAATTATGGTATAAGCAAAACTTACACCAGGCTGTTTTCTCTAACCTGAGCAGTAAACAAATATCCTTCTAGCAAGGTCACAAAGCTGGCCTTTATGTTTAATACTAAGGAAATATTTTGTTAGATAAGTCTGCTCTCTTCTTTAAACAGAGCCTCTCCAACTCACTTGTCTTCACTCCTTTGGGAAGCTGTAAACCCTGCTTTCCAGTGCTGCACATTTGCATAACTCCTTTGTATCACTCCTAGTGCCCCATTTGCTATCCTATCCAGAATGGTCGCTTTCTCTCTCTTTTTTTTTTCCTCTCTTCACTTTGCTTACTGGTGTTCTATAACAGTCTCCATGTGCGCCTTTCATATCTGTAAAATGTGTAAAATGAATTTCAAATACAATTCTGGAAAGGACCACTGGGTTTTGGAACCACTGTCCTACAATCCCTGGCAAACATATCCTGTCATAGTCACAGAAATTAAGAGCACTGTCCAAGTTCTTGGACTCTCTCAGTATGGAAAAACTGAAGAAAGAAAAGCTTTTTGGTGGAAAATTTCCCCATCCTCACTCTGTCTGTAAAACACTCATGGTTTTCCAAGTGACCTTGGAATAGGTTGCAAGGTCAATAAACTAATATTTAGTTGCTTAAATGCAACCATTGTGATAGACCTGTCTCCTAATCAAGGTGTGTCCAAAGAATGTTTTCTTCAGTTGCAAATGTCTGTATAATGGCATCACAAATTAAAATGGATGTTAAAATGCATTAATCCACTTCCAACTGGAAATAAATTTTTACTACTAGGGAGGGGCCCTGACTCTTCTAGGTTTTCTGAAAGCAAACCATGTTTCTTAACTTAGAAAAGAGGCTGGTAGCCAAGCACTACTTTCCTTAAACCAACTTGTAGTTGTGACCATGCACACTATTTTGAAGCGCCAGTGGCCATAAATGTTTTCGTATGGCTGGGAAAAGCAGGAGTACTGGCAGCAACAAAAGTGTATTTTGACAAACTGTTGAAATCAAAATCAAAGCTCTGGTAACTTTTGGTTCTCCACTACTGTAAACTGGCACCTGCTCAGGGCCTCCTACCAACATGGAGAACCTGGTTTAAAAGCACAGGCCAAAATTTCAAAAGGTTCTGCAATGTTTATAGAGTTCCTAGTAACATGAGACCAACTCATAGCACTGGAAAGTGTAGTACTTATTTTTCCAGTAATAATGAACTAACTCTAACACCAAGAATTGGACTATAGGTTACTATAATTGCAAACACAGTGTAGCTTTGGCAACATTTCTCTTTCCATCCCTGATCCCCTTTCCTTAGTTCTAATACATATTTATCCTTTCACCTGTAAATTAATCCTTTTCAAAGGCATACTGTTAGCACTTCATGAATTCTTCCCAGTAGAGCTTTTATTTAATGTAGTGTCACAGACATCCTTTTCACAAAAATCCTTTCTTTAGGATTTTTTCCTTCTGGGAAACTGAGGCCCCAGAAACAAAAGGTAAACAATAGGTTATCTGCTTCTGTGGAATGCAACAGGTCAGTTCTGGATTGGCCCAGATTGAGTGTTTGGAAATAATGGCCAATCCAGAACTGAGCTCTCTCGGACACAGTCTGAGAGAGCAAGGTTTGTTGATCATTCTTTACTTTCTATTCTTAGGTAGTTAGCAGCTTCTGGAAACTCTCCTTTTCTTTTCTTTTTAGTATAGTATAATAGATGTATATATCATAACATAATAAATCAAGCCTTCTGATCATGGAGCCCATCTCGTCTCTTCCTTCACCCCGAAAACCTTGTGACCAACCGTTGACAATGTAGAAATGATAATTTTAATTTTTAAAAGGCAAGTTCAGAGATCCAGTATTGCAAGTTGTAAATGGTTTGTCAAACTGAACCCGAACCTATAATTTCCTTTACTGTTCTCAAGATGAAGGAGTTTTAACTGTATTTATTTTACTGCTAGAGTCCTAAAATTTACAGATCAAATGCATTCGAAGAAAAAAAAAACGAGAGATGCCTTAAGAAATTTTGTGATTCCATTTAGAATTGTGATTTTCATTAATTGGATCCCCAGTTTAATATTAATTTATGTTGTCATTTGATCCCAGCCAGCAGCTAAGCATCCATGTAGCAGCTCATTCCCTTTCCAACAGTGAGACAGGAGAGACAATCAGAAGAGAAAAAGGGAGAAAATTCTGGGGTCGAATTAAAGACAAGTAAAGGAAAGAGGAAAAAAGCCACCACAATTGTTGCAATGACAATCAGTCACCACTCCCCATGGGGAGCCTGGTGCCATCCAGTCTCCAAGCTATGGCCACCACAGCAGACAAGCACACTCAGTTTTATTGCCAAGCACAATTAATATGGAAATTGATATCCCCTTGGCCAGTTCATATCAGCTGTCCTGGCTATGTTGCCTCCTGGCCTCTTACCCACCTCCAGCCTCCTCAGTGAGGGGCAGACTGAGCAGTGGAGAAAGCCTCACACTCTGCAGGCCCTGTTCAGCCACAGCCAAAACTGTGGTTTGTGATCAGCACTGGTTTAGTTTCAAATCTGGAATGCATCATCATAAAGACTGCTACCAAGAAAGTTAACTCCATCTCAGCTAGACTCAGAACATTTAGCTATTTAAATAAATTAGAAATATATTTATTACTATTTCCTGATAGCACATGAGCACTTTAACTCCTACATTGCTTTTTTTTTCCTTTGAAAAGCTCTTTTTCTGAGACTAATTGGTAGCAGTCTATATTACTAATTTGCTTAAAGAGTCAGAACAGACTGTACCTGCAGTCCCATCTGCAGCTTCAGCAATGGAAAGGAAATCTGTATGCAGAAATATAAATATTATATTGCATATATTTTGATTGTATGTAATTTCATGTCCATGAATTACTTGTAGACATAAAACACATATTTTTAAGAGATTTGGAAAATCATACAATAATTTAAAGGAACGAGACAGCCAAACAACTGGAGGTGGCATTTTTTTTCTAGCACAGGTGCTCTTTAATTTTTTTTTACAATTTTGCATTAATTGAGGAAGAAAAGGTGGATACTGGAGCCCTCATGTAAAAATGCAAATTTTTCATATCTTTGATGCTGTTCTGGTGTGGCAGGTAGAAATTAAAGGACAACCCAGAAGTAGAATAGCAAAAGAGCAAATGCTCAGACAAAGCACAGCACTAGGAAAGCACAAAGCACTTGAGGGTTTTTAAAGTAACTGCGCAATCCAAACCTGAGGTAGTACAAGATTTTGCAGATGAATTACTGAAGACAAAATTCCATCACAAAGATTGCTTCTATTACTAGTTGTGATCACTTGCTTCTTTTTCATTTTTCCTCTAAATTGTGGCAATATTCTCAGCAATAATAAAGAATTCAAGGGGACAAATAGCACTGAATTGTACAAAAGTTGAACCAGTTAATATACAATAAGCTACCCTAACAGATTTCCAGATGAAGCATTTGAATGGATTTTACTTCATTTGAGAAGGCCTTAGGGAGCTGAGAAAACAAGTTCAGGCATTCATTCTCTGGGAACTCAGGAAATCTAGCATAATTTTCTTGCTTCAGGGTTAGTGAAATTATCTAAATCCATCCTTCATAGTGCTTTCAACAGTGCTGTGGCAGATGCCACTTGTTCTTGTCCTTGCAATAAAAGCAAACTTCCATCACATCCATTTGCAATGAATCATGGCATCATAGAACCAGAGACACTTAGAGCATCCTGAGCTGGAAGGGACCCACAAGGATCAACAAAGTCCAACTCCTGACCCAGCACAGGTCAGCCCCAAGAATCACACAATGTGCCTGAAAACATTGTCCAAATGCTTTTTGAACAGGATTGTTGCTGTGACCACTTCCCTGGGAAGCCTGTTCCAGTGCCCAACCACCCTTAGATGAAAAACCTTTTCCTGATATTCAACCTAAACCTCTCCTGGCACAATTTCAGTCCATTCCCTCAGTCCTGTCACTGGTCACCACACAGAGATCAGTGCCTGCCCCTCTGTGAGGAAGATGTAGACAGCTATGAGGTCTCCCCTTGGTCTTCCAGAAGATCTCTTGATGGGAATGGGATATTACCACTCAGCCCAGGAAATGCATTTGCTTGGCTACAACAGTGAGGGTTAACTGTGTTGGCTGTGACACTTGCACAGTTCTCCCAGGTTTAACTTGTGTCAGATTGGCAGGTTGTCTTCCTGCATTCTGAATTACCTATTCACTTTTGCACGAGTCTTAACATTTGGGAAGCTGTGCAGAGTGAACAGAACAAATGCCCTGCACATGTCAAAGAGAATTAGAAAAGTGTCTCATGTTAAGTATTTTGATGAAATATTGGACACGTGTCTGCATTTTTCTTTTTGGTGGAAAACTTCTTTGTAAGTGAAAAAAAATGGAAGGAAAGGATATGGAAAATTTTCAGTGCATGCAAAAGTATCTCTGAATTATAAGCAATAAGAAAATAACACCTTTTCATGCATTACTCCACAAATACTGTCTGGACTAATGGTGTCTAAAATTGCATTCAATACATTGTAACTTTTAATTCATTTTTAAATCACTGTTACTATAAAAACCTCTTGGACCATGGCAATTATCCTAAAATGGACACTTTTTTCTCTAGTGTTTTCCCAGATGGATTTTGCCATCAAACAGCATGGATGTACCATAAATTCTTACATGTTCTCCCTGGTTTTTAATGGCATTTTAAGCTTTACATAACATAACAGTTTGAATCAAAAAGCAAATATAAAGAGGTAAAGAGGTATTTAGAACAGTCCCAGCCTCGCTAAAGTGTACAAAGAAATGGCCAGATTTTCAACAATACTCTGCAAGCAATTTTTAGTAGTCTTTTTAGGATTTGCTGGACATGTGAAATTAAATGATAGGAATTCTAGAGGTGATGAGTTCCTGGATGGATGGAAGGGCTGGGCAAATGTTGGTGCTTGCTTAGCTACCAAAGCTTGCATCCAGTACCTATATAGGCAGCCTGATTTTCCAGAAAGACCAATCAATATTCAAGGCCTCTGTCAGGTCCCTCTGACAGCTTCCAGACAGCTCAGCACTTCTGTGCATCACGGCTGTGGCATTGGGCAGAGGGCTCCTTCTCTTGTTAGCATCTGTAAATGGCACATGTTTATCCATTCAAGCTTTTCCATTTTCCTGCCCTCCCCTCCAAATCAAGCAATCATTTTCAACTCAGGCTAATAGGATTTTATCTGGGATATAGTACTTAATCAATGCACAGAATCTGTCTCACACCAGACGGCAAAGGAGGTATCTACTTGTTTTTAATCCAAACTCCAGCCTGATGAATGAGCATTTTATAGTGTATTTTATTCTTCTCAATACAAAGTTTTAGTGCAGGATGTTCATCATGTGACAGAAGAACAGGAGGAACAAAAGGATATCACTGTTGGAAAAAAGTTTTTTTAGAATAGACTTTTTTAAAGTGTGGCATGCTTTTGCTATTTAGAACACTATATAAAATTTCTACTTATTAGATAATCATGCAGAATCTCCACTATTTTTTCTTTAAAAATGAAATATTAAAAAAAATATATTCTTTTTATGCTAGAAGCTGCCCCTGTAAATGGAGCTTCATCACATTGGTATGTGCATGCTACTGCTAAGCTGTGCTGAAAACCAAAGAGGACTCTGCATACAAGCCTAATTATACCAAGAGCAGTGTCAATGACACCAGAATAATCTTGAACAGAACACTCACAAAAAAATGGAGGTGTTCTTCTGGGACCTTCGATGGTATTAATAAAGGCTTCACCAAATCAAGAGAACTTATTAAAGAGATGTGCTGTGTATATCTTAATGACAGACTATTTAGGAGCCTATCAGGATCCCAAATGAGAACAGTAATTGCCTTAATGGGATGCTGGTTCTTTCCAGACACAGGACAGTAGCTGTTGAAAGTAATGTCTTTGTCTCTTAGGGTTTTTTACTTTCTATAATAAAATAAGAAATGCAATTCCTGTTACTATAAAAATAAAAATAATTAATCCTTTAAAGTTTAATCATTACAGTGTTCCATTAAAATATCTGACCTAAACTACTATTTACCTTTGTTATTTAGCCTGAGTTGAGTTTAAATAGAATTTATTGGATGGTATACACTACTAAATTGGTAGGGGCCAAGGCTGTTGCTTCTATTCTGTTTTTAATCATCTTGATTCTGTGGTAAAGAAAATTCCAATTTTATCCCAGGAGTATATTTTTTTTCCAATTATGTATAATGTCTGTAGTGAAATTTAGATTACTTGAGAAAATGTCAACCAAACATGTGCTAGAGAGATACTATATGGATATTTGCAGAAAAGGATCTACAAAGAAGAAGAAGATAATGCTTTCTGAACTCCAGTTCACTAGTGCAATCTTTTTCTCTGATTTGTCATTTGCTGAAGTTATGACAGTTTTCCTAGCATTAAATGAGCTTTAAAAGAAATCCTATATAATATCATAACTGTGCATGGGACAAAGGAGGAAAATAGTATAATTAGTGTTGTAACAGTAAACACACACTAACTCTTTTAAGGCCATGTGTATATAAAATATCTTCACATCTAACCTTTAATTCTGAAAATGTGCTGATTTTCCCATTCTTCTTCATTATTTCTGAAGGCCTGAAAATGAAGGGTAAGGGTAGTAGTAGATGAGAACTTGCACTATTAAGCTGTGTTTTGCTGTAAAGGATCTTCATCAGCTGCTGACAGATGAGAAGACCAAAAAATGTTTCCTTTACATAACCCTTAATAACAGTACAGTATCTGAGATGGAAAAAAAGAGCTGGTCTCAAAATACTTGTGCTAAAGGCTATGTAACTACTAATTCAAAAATGCATGAGGTGAAGATGCAGCATCATTTTAACTGACCTCAGAAATGCCCTCATTTAGTTTAAACCAAATATTAGAAGTCAAGCAATTCATTATTTTTCCACATGTCCATGAAGCTATTGACCTGTGACATGGTTTTTATTAGAACATCATTTACATTTCATCCTCAAAATTTCATGTAGTCATTACTCATTAAAATATGAAAGAAAAAATGATGATCAGAAGAGGGAAGAGCATGTTTTTACTCCAGGTATTGACAAGATGAGGTGAGCTGAGATCCTTTTCTCCTAATCCCAGTGCTGCCAGATTCTGCAAGGAGTCACTGAATTTCTAAGTTCATAAAACAAAGCACAATTCATTTTAAAATATCTTTGGCAGAGGAATGTTCAAAGCTGCAAAGAAAAGTGCAATTTGCTCAAGGTGGCATTACCTCTGCATTGCTGGGCTTGTGGGGCATTCTTGGGCTTACTTCTCACTCAAAGTTGTCACTCAGTCCCAGGAAGTAAAAACTGAGGTGATAAAACTGTGTGAGGTCCCCAGCTTCTTCAGCTTCCTCCTTTACACTGCTAGAGCTCTGCTTCCCTCTTCCCTCATCATTTTCCTCAGGAAGCTTTATGGACCATGTACTTTTTTATCAGCTTCTTACTTGATTTCATTAGCTTTACTGTTTTGTTGTGCGGTGTGATGATTTTTTTTTCTGAAGTCACTGTGCATTTATTTTGAAGCTATGCAGAAAATTGATGTGAATGATTTTCCTTCACCCTCTCTCAGCTAAGGCATGTGTATATTGATAATGATGGAAAAAGTGGTGGTTGTCTGAGTTGTGGGGTTGGTTGGTTGGTTTTTTCACGGATTTGGTTTTTGGATGCAACAGATATCTGTGTATTGATGTTGTCACAGCTTTGCTCAAACCTTGTACAGTCAGTAGTGCAGGCAAGATTACAGGGGGGTGTTTGCATTCAGATAACCTATTGAGCTAAGCACCTATTACTTATCTGCAGGCTAACTATATGTCAGGAGTGCTGACTTGGTTAATCTAAAGACTATTCTGGAAATTTTGTGCTCCTTTGTTTGCTGCACATTCACTGACAGACAGAATGGCACTGATGGATATTTACACCTATTTAACTGGGGCTGCTAACCTCACCCTATAAATCTCACCCATCCTTTCACAATCATTAGATATCATACCTAGTTACAATCTCTTGCTAAAACCAGAATTTTCCCATATCAGTCTCTTCCATGGTCAACAGACAGAAGTTATATTCTGGAAGTTACAGGGTTTTTTTATTATTATAATTATTTTTTTATTACGGTTTTGAACCATTTAGTAAATAATTGGATGGATAATTACCAGT
>NW_005054363.1:394702-442023 GCF_000277835.1 Geospiza fortis
GAGCAATGATTAATCAAATCAAAAGAGGAGTCTACCACAGACAAGTCAACCACATCCCAAAAATCTGGCTAGAATATGTTACTAGTACAAGGACAGGTCTATGTTCAGTGCTTGATCAGGCAGAAATGCACAATTCCTTGCCAGAATTACCGTTTCTCCATCTTCCATGCTTTGGGGGTTTGTGCATTATTTTTACCTGTAGTTTTGTGGGGAGAATATTTTGTTTGGTGAAGACCACTTTGATTTCACATGACTCACATGGTATCAACAACCATAATTTTTCTCAACAAAAAGCTACTATTAAGAGATTCTGAAAGATGGAAAAGAAAACTTGGTTATATGAATCTGCAAGGTATTTGGTTCTTCATCTTTATTTTGACCCTCTTAAGAGCCACTAGGGCTTTCCTGAAGTACATTTTTGCTTATTTGCAGTGGAGGATACAATTACAGAGCAATTTAGTTCTTAGGCAGCAGAAAGATGTTGTGTAAGCAGAAGGCAACGGCAGCTGAAGGTTTTTATGCGGTTCTGTAATTCAGTAATTAAAAAAGATCATTCTAGCAAACAGAACTGCCTCTTGAGATAATGCTTAATGATCATTTCAGTGACTGGATACCTTTAAACTCCGGTCAAGATTGCTACGGCTCGTAAGATTGCATTCAAGAAGACTGAATGATATAGCACACAAATTAGTTTTAGCTTTCATCAAAGAATTTTGAACTGCTTAGCATATTTATATCTCTTATATTTACATTTGCTGAAAAAAGTGAATTTATAAGCACTGAAAGCCCGGGCAGATCTCCTTAACGGTGTATATTGATTTTTACACAACATCAGCTTTATCTCATTAATAATAGAGTCTTTTGGCATAATGACTCCTTATAGATACTGTCTGTCATTCTTGTGGGAATCTGCTGTTTTGGAAGATATATCCAGGACTTCTTACACTGTGACACGTACAATGCCAATGACTGAATCTTAATCAGCTTTCTAGGGGAGCAACCAGCAAGTTTGGGAAGACTCCTTGCAGAAAATGCCTGGTAGGGTTTGATGAGGTGAAAAAAGTCTTCTCACAAGCACTCATAGAGATGACTAAACTTTCTTGATGATTTTTTTAGATTCCTCTGTCTCTTGGAGGGGAATTAAGAACAATATGCTGCCTAAATTAAAAACAGAACAATATAATGCCGGGGCCATTAATGTGCCAAAGCAGCTGTTCTTCTCATCTTCTGGGATAAAGTCTGGGGCTCAGCAGCTAATTGCTGATACTGCACCACTACCAGAAGGAGCAGGGGACTTCTGTTTGCTCAGATTATAGAATTCCTATTTAGGACACAATGAACTTTAGCATTGAGGAGCTGAGGATTTCAAAGCATCATGGACTGGTAGCTGCTGCCACAGTGGAGCCTCACCACATGCTATGCCTCAGCAACAGGCCGTGTAGGATGATGCATATAGCAAGCCTCCAGTGAAACAATTGTGGTGTGATTTACACTTCATCAAGGGGGTTGCAAAAAAAAAAAAAAACAAGCTTATTAGGCACAGTATATGTAGAAATTTGTCAGATCAGAAGTGACTGAAGATAGCTGTTATGGAAATAATATGATACTAATGTAGTTGTTCTTTCTTTTACTGTCAGGATAATTGGAATACTTTAAAGAAAAAGCAATCTCATGGGTATGAAAGCAATGCTCCAATTTTAACACTGTATTATGCCTCATCTATTTTTTTTCTTTTTCCAGAGCTCCTTATGTCTGTGCCTAGAAGGATTAATACAAACTTGGTATTCAGTAAGGAAAGTAGCACATTTGAGATAATTTCCTTTCTAATTAATTTTTTATTAATTTTCATCATAAAGGTTGCCTTACTCCTGCAGTTTTTAAATAAGGGTTCTTCCCATTCATGGAAAAGTAATCTTCATATTTTGCAAATCTAGCAGTGAGCCTTACAAAAGCACACAGGTTACGATTCCCAGAGTTTTCACTCAACCATATGAAATTTAAGTTGCACAAATAACTTCAGTGCAGGGAATATCATTATATCTGATTTTCAGGTGTCTGGCTCCCCGGATGCCACTACCTATACAGAGAATACAGGAAAAGATACATGGAAAAATACTCCTCATCAGCCAATGTGCTAAATGTCTGAACTGCCTGAGATGCCTTTCATTATGGATAGTGCTTCAACATTGCATCAGGTTTGAGATTCCTCCTCCCTCCAATTTAAATGGACCATTAATTTCAACAAGATACAAACATCTCAGTATCATTTTTGGATTTAGGCCTAAGTGGAAGAGTGTTTTTTGTATTGCATGTTTTGCTAGATGTAAAGCAATGGCAGCAAAAAAACTATTTACCTCTGCGGTTTGGCTTTGGTGGTAATATGGAAATAACATTTGGATTTGAAGTTCCCATTTGTTCTGGCAGGGCTTTTTTGTTTTTCTTTCCTGTCATATAACTTTAAATCACACTCACTTAGCTTATTCTGCCTTTCTCTTTTCCTTATCCATGTATTCTCCACATAAATATCGAATAAAAAAATGCTAATTCCAGGCTTAAGAAAACCAAATTTAGGGTAAAACTCCAAATCTCCTTACTTTCACACAGGCTTTTAATTCATAATTGTTTTACCATTAATAATTTCAACAGAGCTGGAGATTAAATAGAAAAATTATTAATTAAAATGGTATCAATTATAAATGCATAATGTGCCTTTATAAAATAAAAAGTATGAAATAGGAATGAAATATAATAATTGGAAATTATTCTTGTGTCTGCCATATGAAATTATCCATTTTACTAAAGCCAGGATGGAAACAGCCGGAAACTATGTGAAGCAATGAGCAGCATAGGGACCTCTACAAAAGTGTAGAAGCACTGTTGGTGTTGCTTTTTGTTTCTCACCTTGCAGATTGCAGGTTCTCTGGGGCTGTGATTTCTTAATTGGGCAGGTTATTCTGCTTTTCACCCAAAGATGGAGATGGCTTATTTAAACTGGAGGCTGAAATGAAAAGGAACAGGAATCACCCTTATGGCTGCATTTTAGGAGCATGCAGAGCCCGATTTTCTGCCCTTGTTTGCAGTCTGACGCTTGACATGTGGGCAAAGCGCACTGAAATCCAATGTGCATGATTTTATACATCTGTGCCTCTTGCTCTACATAGCTGACCACTCATAGATCAGTGGGCATTCAGATCTGGTTTTTGCATGACAGGGTGAGTGATAAAAAGACCAGATGAAGTAAGAAACCTTGCCTGCATTTTGCTGCTTGGGATCAGGTACTGTGTTCTCTGTGCTGCTCCAGAGCATCTCTCCCAGGGCCTCCAGAGGCCAGAGGCTTTCCAAGGCTGAGGCTTGTGGTTGATGAAGCACAGATTCTCCACTCCTGGCAGAAGCCTCCTTTGTTTTTCCTTCCATTAATAATTTCTAATTTCCTACTTTGTTGCTTTATCTTGTTGCCCCAAAAAGAAAGTTTGCTGTTGCTTTATCTTGCTGCCCCTAAAAGAAAATTTGTTTTTTTACCTTTTGTTCCCTTTTATAGAAAATGGGAAGGGGGGAAAAAATACTCTTCTACCTTTAATTGGCCTCCTTGTCTTCCAAGTAGACAGGGTGATCATGAAGGTTAATGACTCACCATTGTGCGTAATCTGGTGAGTGATAAAGGACTTTTCAGAAAATGACAAAATTCTACATTCCCAGATTGTAATAAAGAAACCACCGAGTTTTTACAGTAGTATTAAACAAATGACTAGATCTCATAACTTGTACATTGGCAGAATCCCAAATCATCAAAGCAAAGAAATTGGAAAGCATTTATCCAAAATAAAAGGATGCAAGTGCTTTCTGCACTTCAGCTCTTCAGGGTATTTTGGGTCACTGGCCATTTCCAGTGTTTCCTGCTGCCTTTTCTAGATGTTCCATCTGTAAAATACCACAAAACATATTTTGTGTGTCGAGCATAAAGCAGTGTAAGTTAACAGAGTATGGCTGGGTTGATTCCCTTTTGTGGCAGGGTGCTGGATATAATTATGTACAGTGAACTCAGCATCTATATAAATTAGGAGACTGAAAATTACCTTTGAGATTCAGTTTAAACCTACAGGGTCTTGAGGGACTATACTGAGAAGCACTTGTCAGTCTCAAAACATCTGCAGCAAGGATGCCTGAGCAGAAGGGCAAATTACCATATCTTCTGAGAGTGTATCTGAGTAGCTGAAGAAGAATAGTGTTAAGAAATGCTTAATAAAATTCAAACTAAACTTGTGTAATCCGTTAATCTTCAGAATTTGCCTTACTTAGGTCAGGATGAGCCCTCAATGTGCTGAAAAAAAGTTTAGTGCTTTTGACTTGAAATTATGTGCCAGTGACCCAAGTCAAACAAATGAAGAAAGGCCTTAGTGAGCAATGTCTGAAGATAAGTAGTTTGGATTCTGCTTAGGATTTGGCAGCTTTCAAAGTTCAGATCCTTTGCTGTTTGGAACAAAATAGAAGGGCTGCTGTTTGAGCTTAAAAAAAAATCTCATAAGAGAGAACTGCAGGCACTGCAAGACAGTCAGATTGATGGCTTGCACTCATCAGAGACAGTGTGTGGGATCTTTGCCCTGGCTGCTGCTCCAGGGAAATAAGCCAGGAGAAGGGATTGGTCTAACACCTCTCGCCAGGGGCTGACAGTGAGGCAGCTCCTGGTGGTTCTGTGCTGGTCCATGTGTGGGCCAGCCCCACCTGATGATACTGTTCACTGGGATGGCCATGTGGAGTACAGGAGTCATGGACAAACTGGAGCAAAGGGATGCTAAGGTCATTTAGTGTCTGGAACATGATGAGAGAAGAGGAGAGAGAACTGAGACTGTTCAACCTGTTGAAGAGAAAGCTCAGGGGAAAACTCATCAGTCTATATAAATCCCTAAAGTGAGGGTAGTTAAGAAATTGGAGCCAGGCTCTTCCCTCTGGTGCCCAGTCATTTAAGAATAAAAAGAAAATAATTTACTATGACAATGGTAAAACACTGGCACAGGTTGTCCAGAGAGGCAGTCTCTATCTATGGAGATATATTCAAAACTCATCAGGGCAAGGTGCTGGTCAGCAGCTGACCCTGCTCTGAGCCAGGTGTTGGACAAGGGCATGTCCAGAGGAGCTTAGCCATCTCAGCAATCCCCTGGGATCCGCCTGAGCAATTCCATAGGGAAGCACACATGATTTCAAACACGGGTCCTGTGCAGGAGGGTGACCAGCCTGACCCTCTGCAGTGTTACAGACAGGCTTCAGTCAAAGGGCAGAGTAAACATCAGCAGCAAGGAAAGAAAGGTGCACAGGCACATATCCCCCAGGTGCTGCAAGTGCAGCAGTTTCAGCTAAAAAACATGACCTGTGGAGAGATTTTGAGAAAGCACCTAAAAACAGCCCTTCTCTTTCCTAGAGAAAAGCTGTTGCTCTTCACAGAACCAGTCTGTAAATATGTCATGCTAGGAAGAAAGCAGTGAGTTCCTTCTCTCTACTTCAAATCTCTGCCCCAGAAGAAAAACACTACAGGTGTCGGTGTTCTGCACATACGTACATTTTTCAAGTTGTAAAAAGTAAACACATTTTTGTTACAGCAAGAAGGTAATGGTGAAATCTTTAAGAAATTGCTTCTTAGAGAGAGAAATGGCACAGCAGGATCCAGCAAAATCCTAAAAGGATAATTCAGCAATAAACATTCTGGGGCATGAGAGTTATTTAATTTTTAAATTGCTATCATAACTTCTTTGAACAAAAAAAAGCTTTCATATTTTCAATCATGTTAACTAAATCTTTCCTTTCTCTCATGGAAGTGCCTGGGAGGTTTTTCAAAGGCTCCTTATAGATTTACCTGTTCCCTGATAGAAATCTCAGTGATGGGATGCTGAAACTCTTGCCCACACAAGCTGTCATAATGCTAGCAGCAGAGCTATCTGTGTGTCAAAGGCATTGTGCTGAGGTAAGGCTTTGCAGAACAGGGTCTCCTGAGACCCATGAAAAGTGATCCTTTCCAAATGATCTATAGAAAATTCCTTGACAGGTACGGGGAATGCAGGTTGTGATCAGTTCATCACCCATTGTCTCTGCCGCTCTTTTGTCCACAGGGGGAGGACTCCTTACACTCTTCCCCTGCTCCAGCGTGAGGTCCCTCCCACAGGAGACAGTCCTGCACAAACCACTCCAACTCATTCATTTGCCCCCCAAAATGAGCCCTCTTCATCCTTCTCTCCTGCATCTGCTTTTTTCATGATTTATCCCTTGCTTCTTGCTGCAAAGGAAATTCTTCCCCCCCACTCTCTGTGTCCCAAAGCAGAAGCACCCATAACAGCACATTAGAAAGCAGAATTAACAGATGTGTGGCAGTGTCATGAAATAATCCAAACATCATTCTTCTACAAACTGTGAGTAAAATCCTAAAACTACTGAGTGTTTTAGGAAAGGAAATTTTCCCTTTGACTTCAGCTGAGCCAAGATTGTAAACCAGGCATTCCCACATCCATTGGTTAGATTCATTACTTGCAGAGAGCCACAACCATTTAAATCCATTTTTAAAAAATGAGGGATTGACTATTTTGCCAAAAAAGAATAGGGAATACCAAACTACGACATAATAGAAAATGTTGATGGAATTGCTGGAGTTTTAATTGCTCAACAGGCTTTTTAGACCATTTTATTTTTGTGTGTGTTAGTTTTGGAAGAAAGTGTTAAAATAGTCCAGCTTCTGGCACTCTAATTTCTTTATGCTTTTGATTATGCAGGCGTACATACACAATGCTATTAGGCAATAGATCTCAAGGTGCAACAAAACAACACCAGGACCTATTTGCACAGGATACTTTTGCATAAAAGAGTGAAACATTGCAAAAGGAAAGCAAAAAGATACATTATTTTTGTAAAGTATGTTAAAGCATTTTTGTTTTCTTATAATTAATCATATTTCACTTTGGTCTATGGATTCTGAATATCATTACTGAATACAGAAATCTTGGATGTTTATGATTAATATGGACTGCCCAGAAATAACCCACATTTAACAAGCAGTAGTTTCTCCCCTGTACTCTCCAGCTGAAGGGTGAAGTATACTTAAAAGTGTACCATAATCTAGTTTGAGTATAAATAATAATGAAAAGACATACATAGTTAATTACTGTTCTCAATCTTTGGTTTTGAAGGTTTTTTTTCCCTATCAGTTAGTGTATCCACTTGGAGAAACATAACCCCCTCTGTACTCAGAAATTATGTTTCATATACTGCTTTTCTACTTACAATAAGTAGACCATTGCAGTGATCTGGCATTTGAATTTGGACAAATTAGGCTAAATAAAAAATATAGCAATTAATCAGAGACTTCCTTAGGAAGCAAAAATTGAGGATAATCAATCTTCAAACATTCTACCTTACCTTGCAGTTTTCCAGTTTTGTTTAGCAAACGCACTGCAAACCCCTGTTGTGCCTAGCAAATCTGTATTTCCAAAGCTATCTAGCAGAAATCAGACAAAATCTCAAAGATACATGTTTATTTGTGCATAATTCAACACCTGTTGCGGCTTCTGAACAGAGAGTCAGGAATCTTTTTTAGATGTGAGTCACTTCTAGAGAGAGATGTGTTTCTAGGCTGTATTCCTGAATTCAGTAGGTTCCTACAAATTTGCTACAATTCACTCCATAAATTTAGTTGCAATAAACTTGGGACCATCTTAAATTGCATTTGCAAATCCCACCTAGTCTCTGAGTTTCAGAAAGTCACCTTAAAATTGAAAAAACCTGGGACTGACCCGACTGTAGAGATACCTTTATTAAACTTAGGACTAGCTTTCTTGAATGAGACTCAGTCATCCAAAATTGCCACAGCTGGCATTTCTGTTCTGCATTGTAGTTTTTACTTAGAAATTGTGTAAACTGAAGCACATATTTAAGAAGAAAACTTCATCATGATGTAAAAATTCCTCCAAAGAATGACTTGTGAGACAGAATCTTATGGAAGTGACTCCAGTGAGCAGAATGGAGGAAACCACCTAAAGCTGAGACAGTGGGCATTTGGAATAGATATTTGAAGAAAAATTTCACTGTTATGGTGGTCAGGCATTGGAATATGCTGCCCAGGGAGGTTGTGGAATCACCATCCCTGGAGGTGTTTAAGAGGTGTCTGGGTCCAGCATTGGGTGCTTTAGATGTTACAGATGTAGTGCTGGGTTAATGGTTGGCCTTGATGATCTTAAAGGTCTCTCCCAACCTTGGTTATCCTATGATTCTATAAAATGCTTATGAAATAACTCATTTATATATACCCAGTTACTCAAATATGATTCAGGCTTTACATTTTCGAATTTGCATATTACCCTTTTTCAAAACAGATTTATATTCTATGACTTGCATCAGATTCCAGAAAAAAAGTGAAATTACTGATGCAGCACTTAACAACCTTAGCCATTCTTTCCTTTAATTAAAGTACCAAGATAATAATGATTCTCTTTGGAGGCAGCTGTGACCTCAGGTTTTGTTAGCAGTGTGTGATTTTGCTGAAATTAAATTGAATCTTTGACAGTAAATAATGACCTTCAGTCAGGAACATTCCAAAGTCTTTGCTAATGACGATCTACAACTTATTCCTCATGTTAATTATTCAATTTAACGTCTTATATTCCATGCCCCACAGTTCTCTTTCTTAACTTGTGAGCTATTGTGTTTTTTTGTGTAAAATATTTTGTGTTGGTTTCTATCACTCTGATATCAGCTTTTACTCTGATATCTGTGAGATGTAGTGTATCAAAAGATATTTGAAGTAAAAGGCACAAAGCAGCAGCTCTTCTATTTTTTTGCTTGGAAAACAATATATCCAAAAGCTGTCTTGACTACTCATTGTTCATGCCATGCAGTTTAATGTTATAATTCACAGTTATGCCTCTAACTGAGAGTGGGAACCCACTGAGTATATATTTATACTTTTGTTTAATGCAAGATATGTCATTGCCACTCAAGCTATTAGTATTTGGCAATGCACAAAGTCATGATTATTCATACTTTTAATGATTTGTTCTTCTGTTTTCAGTATTTCAATTACTTAGACAATGTTTCTCCTGTGCAAGTAAATAGTATAAAAAATTCTAAAAATATTACACATTTTTCTAAAATGCTTCCAAATTTACATTGAAATTAAGTTAGGGGTTTGTACACCACAGATGATGTAATAAGGATTATAAGGAGTTGTGACAGAGAGGAGGGCAAGGGAGCAGAACTCAAAATAACCACATAGGTCAGGAAACTAAACTCATCAGAGCTTGAAGACATTAGCTCTCTTTTTCTATGCTGTTGTACTGTTGTAGATAAAAAAAGAAATATCACTTGAATGAATTTGCTCAAACTGATTCTTCACAGGAATATTTTGGGGGAACCACATGTTCCGATGAAGAAAAACAGTAAAAAAAAAAAACAAAAAAACCAAAGTATTCCATATTGGATATAAAAGAGAAGAGAAAAGGAGGAAAATCACCTTCCTTAACTTGCTAGCCACACTTTTTATGCAAAAGTTTTTTCTGGGCTGCAGGTGGATATTGCTGACTCATGCCCGATTTTTCACCCACCGGTATGCACAAGTCTTTCTCCAGAGGGCTACTTCTTACACTTTAGTTTGACCAGGAGATCCTTTGTCAGCCCTGCTGATCTCCTGCCTTCCTTTCCTGATTTCCTCCATTTGGGAATTGATAGCCTAAGAAAAACATCCCTAAAGAGCTGACGGCTCTCCTTTATTCTACGGGAAAATTCCCAGGACAGTCCATCCACTAATTACTTTAACAACTTAAAGCTCAGTCTCCTAAACATCAAGGTTCTAACTCTACCCCTCACCTGGCCCATACCCCTCAAGACTGGAATCCCTCAAGCCCAGGCTGCCACCTATCTTAACATTTCTAATTAGCTCAATCATGTTGGTAAGCAACTGGTTTCCTCTCTTGTGAAGACTTTATGGGGCAAAGATTATACAATCCAGGGATTGAGAACTGAACCCAGAAAAGCATATTAAGACATCTGGAAATACTTTCCTGCTTGTATTTTCAACATCTGCCCAGGGCTGCATTACAATGCACACTGGAAAAGCCTGGTCTCAGAGCTGTGTCACTGCACCCTCCCCACTGGGAGAAGATAGGAGCTATTCCATGTACCAGGCAGAGAAAAGTGGCACATAGAATGTATGACTGCATGTTGGGTGTTTGCTGCTGAGAGGTGGTTTATAGTCAACCTCCTGCATAATGTGTTTATCTCAATTTCTCTTCAGCTTTTTCTCATTGGATTACTTTATTAATACGTCATACACTTTCTGTATCTGAAGTCCACTTGTTTATACTGTTCTCATTCAGAAATGTTTTTAAAAGAAATTAATAGCATCAATATTTCTTTCAAAACACTACATATAGCTAGACTGCATGATTTGTCTCTTCCTACCTTCACCAATATTTTCTTTATTAAATCCCTTTAGAGAAGGTGGCCAAAAAGCCCATGCTGACTTTTTTTTCCCTGTTATTTCTTTGCACTCTGTAGTGTTGAAGTTATTATTATTATTAATTTATTGCATAGTTTTATTTGTTTGCAATTACTGGCATTCAAATTAGTGCCATGATAAAATTATTAAAAATAAAAGCACTTTTTGTTATTCACTGGAATTCAATTATTTTTTCTTTCTTTGCATTACTCTAGTCCTTTAAATTTTCACTTCTGTTTCCATTCAATTGTGGTTTTGCTTTCTGTTATTCAGTTTGCAAATCAAATTACGCTTGTGTAAGGACTGGATGGCCAGAAGCCTGATACTCAAACAGGTTCAAAACTGACAGGACCAGTTCGTAGTCCTGTGCTACGAATATAAATAGAAGAGGCATGCTGACCTTTAAAAAAAAGAATACATTAAGGAATATTTGAGGGTATCTTGAAAATTATGAGATGGCGCAAAAAAAATTAATCTTCAGAATTAAAGAAATACTGGCATGAGGAATTGATATGTCAGCCTGTACACCAAGATTTGGATAAGAAAGAGGTAGCAGGCATGGAAAAAATGGACAGTTTTATCACATAAGGAATTAGAGGGCTCTCATGTTTCACTGACCGTGCACATTTTAATTGTATCTGAAAGAATTAACTGCAAATCAGGATATAGCATCTCCAACTCACTCATTTAGATAAATGTCTGAGAGAAATCTGATCTAAAGGGAGTTTTTCCTTCAACTTGCAAACAAAGTAGAAACTATGCCATAAATTAAAAATAATGACTACGAACATTTAAAAGTAACCTTAAACTAAAATCTTCCCCTAAAGAGGACAGACACTTTCCTTTCATGAGTAGTCACATGGAGAGGACAAGAAGAAGTGGTACAAGATGCACTAGAAGAATTTTTATCTTTGTGTAAGAACAAAATTTTTATACTGAGAACAATCAGACATTGGAACAGGGAGGTTTTCAAGACATTTTTAGATTTGGTGCTAGATAATCTTATCTAGGCTCCCCTTCCCATGAAAGGTTGGGCCAGAGGATCTTTCAAGGTCCCTTTCTGCCTGGGCTATTCTGTGGTTCTGTCCTTTGATTCTTGCTTTCTACTTTATATTTTTCCTTACGTGATTAAAACTTTTAAAAACCTACAAACTTTGGCTCACCTTAACGATATCTTATTCCCTTAAGGGCTTTTCCTGGGATATTGTCAGATCAGAGTCAGCCCTAGGCAGTATCTGGATTGAATATCCATTGACCATTTCAAATACATTCAGTAGACAGGTGGTGATGGGAAAAGAGACAGAGACTGAGGATGTGGAACACAGCACAAGGCACATTGTTGTGTAGAGAAATTCCAGAAAGTGACTGACAGACACACTGACCTCATTAGTTCTGCTACTCATGAAATAACTGTTGATAGCAATACATTTTCATAGTAACGTATTGCTGTTGAGTTCAAGAGCTACACAAGAATCTCCTTGTTTGTTTTGAATTATATATACAGAATTAATGAGTTGCAAATTGTAAAACAATCCAGCTTCAAAAAATACCGCCAGCAGCACTAGGTTTACCTACAGAAATGTTCAAAGCAAAATTACTCTGTGAGTACAATAAGATTTAGAGCAGTTACGCTCCCTAAAATATCAGTAATTAAGGAGAAGCTTACCATGTGTTTAAAATTATCTGTAGTTGCATTTGAGATCAGCGATAAAGTGCATATATTTTCTGGATTGTAGCACTTTAGAGGTTTTCCATTTTATTTTTATAGTGTTAGTGTAAAATTCACCTCTAGCAATTTATAGTAAGGCTCTAAAAATTCAAATAATAGAGAACTTCTTTCTATGGCTGTGAGTAGTAATTTAACTATACATTAAAATGTTCACTACAAAGAAGCCAAACATAGCTATTGCTGATGAGTTTAGTAAATTGTATTTGTGCTTCAATGCCATGCTAAATTCCAACTAGTGCATCCTCTTCTAGGATCGTCAGTGGTGTTATTTTTAAAAACGCTGCATTTATGATAACATGTCTACTCATGCACAATATGGGACTTTCTTTTCTTCTCTGAAATCCACGGAGAAATGTAATGTACTGGTAATCTGCAGTTTCTAACTTCTCTGAGCAATCTGGGCCTCTTCATAGTCTGCTATGATTCTCCTTCTCTTTTCTCTGGTAACTCTGCACAGAAGCAGAGGTCAGCAAACATTTCCACATGAATGAAATTACTTGCAAGTGCTTCTACTCCACAGAAAGACAGCTATTGCCAGAGAGAAAAACCATCTATCTATCCAGATTTAGGAAGGCAATGGGCAATTTACATCAATGCTCCTTGACTCAGTCCACAAGCCGTCCATCTCATAAAGCTGAGAGGCAAGCAGGCAGTTCCTTGACCTGACTCCATCAGCGTTTGCCATGCTCAGTGAGCTGTGCACTGCAGCACCACTGGAGCCTTGATGCCAGAGAAGCCTCTCAGTGAGAGAACACGACTCAGGAAAGTAAATTGTGCTGTACAAAGATAATCTGCTTTGCAAAAATGACATACAAAATTACTACTTTTTTTTTTTCATAGCATCAGTGCCGGTCTACACTGTAAACGTACTTCTCTGTAAATTCCACCTAAGGCATCCAAGAATGTGCCTGAGTGGTACAGACCAAGAATATGAGGAAAGATATGTCAGTGTGAGATCTGCCATGCTTACCAGCCTGGTTTCCACACTGCCTACTTCAGATCTATTCAGTTTGAAACCATTCAAGAAAGATCCTGGATAATTTAAAAATAGGAATATGCAATATTTGGGAATTGAGAAACCATAGATTCTCTAGATTTGTTACTTTTTCACTTACAAAAATTACCTCTTGTTTGTGCTTATAAAATCATGATTTTTTAAATAATGTATTATTTTCTGCCATATATTCATAAGCTACTGGGCTGAAAATGGCACTCTATCTTCTGACTGAAAAGTGAGAAAGAATATTTCTTAAAAAGCATGAAGTCTCTTTAAAAGATTCAGTTTTCTTCTGTAAAATATCCAACTATGTGTGACGAAATGACGTGGCAAGAAACTTTTATACTTACTTGTTTGAGATGATGAGTTTACAATGCTTTCCTGAATTTCCCCTGAAGAACACATTGATCAGGTCATTATAATTGAACAGATTATGACTATATTCTATGCTATATCTTTTTAGTATACTATTACTGAGCAAAGAGGCATGCAGATTAGATATGTATTTATAGGCACATCTTTATGTCCAGGTGAAAATACCTTTTAATTCTTGTGCAGGCACACAGGGGTTCTTTCTTCTGTAGTTAAATAACTCTATATAAACTAAAGGTAAATTATTTTGTCATTACTAATGAATAAGGTTATAAAAACCTCACTGTCCACCTATGGAACAGACTGCCTTCTATGCTTTTCATCATCCCTGAAATTCAGTTCAGCTTCTGCCTGGGAATTTTCCCCTGCAGTATATGATTAGAAAGAACAGTGTTCTGTCAGTTATTTAAATTCTCTGTTTCAACTTTATTGGGTGATACCAAACAAGTTCAGAAATCTTTAATATCCAGTTTAAACCTTTAAAATTGTTCTCTATGAGTTTGAGTAGTTCTGTAGTTCTCTCCACAGGAATTCTTCAGACATCCCAAGGGCCAGATTAACCCATGTATTGATAGAAGTCTTCACCTGCCACAGTGTTTAATAGTGCCTCATCAAAATCAGAATGTGTAGTGGGATATTTAGGAGACTATAAAACTATGCCCTTAGGATGAAACACTCAATCTATCTTCAACTATACCTATTATGTCCCTTCCTCATCTCAGCTACCTGATTCCTCCCTGTGAGCAATGTTTTTCTGGTGTTTTTCTTGGAACCATGCTAGGTACAAAAATCTAGATTTGAAAAGGCTTTAATTGTACTTCAAATCTAACATCAGTGTTTGTCCTTTTGTTTATTTTTATTTCCCCCTCCTCTACTTTATTCTTCATTTCAGAGACTCTCACATATAAGAAACTATGCTGGTTCCTAAGAGGCTAGATTACTTCAGTGAAGTGATTTTCACTGAAGTGCTTGTGCCTTCCAGCCCCTACAATAAATGCAAAGTATAGAGAACTATGTTCATTTTCTGATGAACAAATACTTTTTAATATAAAATAAAATCACAGAGTGTCGAAAAAAAATAAGCTTCATTCTCAATTCTTGGTGAATCAAAGTAGACGTAACTCTTTAACTGTTCTGAAAACAGGGTCTTTGTCTTGAGTTACAACAAATTCCTGCAGTTTTAGTAGATTAAGATCTATGTTAAGGGAGATATTTATGTCAGTATAGTTCTGTTGGTGTGTGTAACTACTGTATACATCAGGGTCCTGAGCTGGCTGACTAAATAAACATGGTTTTAAAATCAGGTCCAAAGTGACTTATTCCCTAACATAAGTGTTAAAATCAGAAGGATCTCCCAGGAGCTCTACTTTAACGCCCTCTGTAAAGTTTCTGCTATTGTTTTCCAGGATCTAGACAGCAGATTTCTTTTGTTTGTCACCTTTTGTAGCCTCCTGCACTCTTCTTCCCTGAAGAATATGAAAGCTCAGATGTATATGCACATTCCTCATTATCTGAAATTAAGAGAAGGTTTTCTCTTAGCATCACTGGGATGCCTTTGCTTTAGGCATCCAGATTTAGGAAAATCATTGAAAAATGATTCTGTTTTTCTGCATTGATGATTCTCTTTTTCGCCAGTGCTGATTGCAGGCTATTTTAGTGGCATTTCATTACAGAGTCAGAAGGACTTTTTCTCTAAGACGCCTTTTTTTCTTTGTATCTTTCTGTTCCAGAGCGGACAGTGGGAAGATAAAGGGGCTGAATGCTAGCTTGATGTGAATATTTCTGAAAGTCACATCCACCCTTGCCCAAACTGAGACAATGTCCTGGTTTCAGCTGCAGTAGAGCTAATTTTCTTCCTAGCAGCCAGTATAGTGCTGTGTTTTGGATTTAGGATGGAAATAATGTTGATAACACAGGGATGTTTTATCTGTTGCTGAGCCGTGCTTATACAGAGTGTAGGATTTGAAAGTTTCCCACCCGACCCCACCAGGGAGAAGGCTGGGGGTGCGCAGAAAGCTGGGAAGGGTCGCAGCCAGGACAGCTGACCCAAACTGGCCAAAGAGGTATCCCATATCACTGTCAGTACATAACCATGGGGAAAGTGGAGGGATAGAATGTAAGAGAATAGTGCAGAAGGCAATCTCACACCTGAGGAGTTGCAGCTGTACTAATCACCAAAGATTAGGAATAGCCCTGCCCTTAACAGGCCACAGCTGTGTCCAATAAGAAGACAAGTGCTACAAAAGAGTGGGTTAGCTGGGTGAGGGGAGTTGGAGTTTGTTGGCTGTGCTGCGAGCAAGAAGGAACCAGGGCTGCAAGGAGCTGCCTATAAGAATTTGATGAGAAGGTATGGAACTTTTGCAATAAGATGACAACACAGGCCCGTGGCAGCTGCTCAGGAACAGGCTGGGCATCAGTCAGCAGATGGTGAGTTCTCTTCCCAGGAATGCTTCTGACAATGTATTTGCATTGTTACATCACTTATTTTGCAGTGTTACTGTTCATATTATTTTTCCTCATGTTTCTCTCCTGTTATACTGTTGTTATCTCAAACTGCAGATTTTACTTTTTGTTGTTGTTCCCATCCTCTACCCTGTCCTACTTGGGGGCAGAAGTGATTGAGTCTTTAACCACCCACCCAGTTAAACCAGGATAGACAAGCAGCTTTTTTCCAAGAAAAAAAAAAATGCTCTTAGGACTTTAGACTGGTATTGATAATGAAGGGGAAAAAAATCCTGAAGGAAAATGTGAATGCATTAACAGAAGAATATATGGAAGGAAGGCTGCAAACTGGAGCTAGACAATACTCTCAAATGCAAGCTAAAGTGTTTGGACTGTCACAGCAGGTAAGAAGCCTGGTGATGAAGTTGCTTTTATGGTTCCTACTAGTTTTCTTTTGAGAAGTCATTATGTAGGACTTGCTTCATCCTCTTTTTCTACTCCTTTTTCAGCTGAAATGTCATGCTGACATCTTTTCTATTTATAGTTTTTTATTTTTTTTATTTATATTTAGATGAGCAGCTCTTCTCTTTTTTTTAAATTCATTTTCCCAGTTACATGAGTATTTAGACAGAATGCAAGGGACAAGGTTTAATTTGATCACATCATTGCTATTTAATTAATTTGCAGTCTGTCAAGCAATGAATTTTCCAGGGCTCTTCCTTTCTGACTGGCCTCCAGCTGGTGGAGCTCATCTGTCTGCTCACAGCCCACTGCCCTGTGTCCTTTCACAGCTAGCCTGGTCTGAAGCCACCTTGCCTTATTTCCAATTTTAAGGTTAACAGAGTGAGGAAAGAAGATTATATCAGACAATGAGAACTCATCTCCTTTCTTGCCTTCTCTAGGGGATGTGTTATCCCAAATCCACTGCTGTCAGCTAACAAAGTGTCTCATTCTGAAGGCCTCTCAGACATGGGTGATGACCTTGAGTTCCCCTATGGCTCATTATAGTTGTGGCTTCTGCTGTCTCGTACTGTATAGATTTATAATAGGGTGTTAGGAAGGGTTGTGATGTTGTGGTTTGGAAGGTAAATGGAGTTGATGTTATATTACAGCATTGTCTTAATCAGGGCTGGGGGAGCACAGGACAACAGGAAAGGATTCAGTGGCCCGAGAAATGCTTTTCCAGCTGAACACACCTCTATCAGATAAATGCCTATCATGAGCAATAACACAGCTAGGACAACAGGGATCTCAATTTAAGTTACCACAGTTTAGCTGCTCTTCAGAGCTTATTACAGGGTGATGTAATGGAAAAATCTATTTTTTATTATAAAGAAAATCTGTTGCAACCACTAAAATGTACTGTGACCAGTAATGTCCGTTAGGATAATAAATACATCATTGTACAGAATAATGAGAGACTTGTTAGAGTGTATTTTCTGCTTTGATATCCTCTTGCTTTTTTAAGAATAATTTATGAAACGCGGAGGTTTGCACAGGGAGGGTCCTATCACTCAACATAAAAGACACCTTAACTCAGTCAAATGCATCTGTGTCAGCTCAGGGCTTCTGGTCTTCTATAGCTGAATCACAAGAATACAGAATCATACAGTAATGTCCTTACATAAATTGGTACAAATAGTAGTTGCACTGGTTGGAGTGTTTTCTACTGGCTTTGATAATTATGCTCAAAAAATAGAACCTTGGGCCTAATGATTAGTTAATACTAAATATCATTCTTAGTTTTCACCTTTGGAAAGCAGAAATTATTCACTTAGTCAGACACAAAACTATGCTATCTCAGAAATCCCTTGGCTGATATGTTCCCAGCAAAAGCTGCTTTATTCCAGATGTTACAGAACATATGTGTATATGCCCAGTGCAGCAGAGAAGATTTGTACAATATGTCACAAATTACCAGTGAAGACTTAAAATGTTATTGCAGGATATCCTTTGACCTTTCTGATTTCACCATTAAATTGTTTTAAGTGTCTTCTATGAGATTTTTTTAATACAAAATCAACCTAGATAATTTATTTTGAGTTTATGTATGTACCTCAATGTTTGACAAACAAACGTTTGTCTTTTTTTCATTTATTAATGCTACTAGAAATGTTAAGACTCAACTGTATTGTAGCAGGCTTCACTCATACATTAGGGCTCTGTTTATTGTCTCTATGCATTCATAGCAGGACTTAAATTAATGTTTTTGGACCTGGTGATTTGGCACAAGAATTCTAGGGTATGTGATTACCTACAAGCCTACATATGTGTAACTCTGTAGTCTTAACACTTTTGTCTAGGTTTCCATGCCATTCACTATCTGTTTTTAGTCCAGCTCTGCAGACACCTACATATTAAGGAAACTTCCCAGTCTGACCATTCAGGGGCTCCCTACCAGTCACATTCCCCAAGGCCAGACTTCCACTGCTGGGACTGAAGCCCCTTCCCAGCAGGCAGCTCCAGTGACCTGATGGGAGCCCTGCTTAGCTCCCCACTCACACAGACCAGGTTTCCATGCTGTCTCAGATGTTTTGTTCCATTTATTCCTCGCACACTACCACAGACACAGCCCAAGCTGGTGGCTCCAAGGAGGGCCTTGAACAAGGGACCCTCTGGGCTTTTATCCCCTCCAAGTCCAAGCACGCACAACTCTCATTCATCTTCCCAAGCCTTTGGCTCCTGCTGTGTCTCTCAGTGTCCGTTCACCTGGCTGGCAGCACCCGTCTTCTTGCCCTTTGTTATCCTAAAAGTTGGCAGCTCCCAGCTTCTTGTCGCAGGCTCCCAACCAGAACTCAGCCTGCATCTCAACGTGCAGCTTGCAAGCCCAGCTACCTGCATCAGATGTATTCCTCAACATATAAGCTTTTTTCCCTGGGGATCAACAAGTAATTAAAATAGTGCCTGAAAGCTGCATCTTCAAACAAGGCAGTGGGTGATTCTGAAAGGAAATTTTTCATACACCAATCAGTCACCCCCACACCCAGCCATAACAGATGTATTTCTAATCTGGAAAAGCCCAATTTCCTCCAGCATCTTCTCATTTTCTCTGTCCTTGCCAATCAACTCCCAATGACAACAACTGCCTTGTTCCCAAGTCACTATAGGAAGTTTAGGTTTAAGATCTCTTACCTGCTCCTAGGAGTGAACTACATGAAAATAAATAGTTTCCTAAACTAACAACAAAGGCTTTATTGTTTCTTCAAAAAATAATTCCTTTTTCTTATTTTCTTACTTGTTCTTTCAGAAAACACTATGATCTAAGTACAGGCATTCACCCTAAAAGATGCAGCATAGATAAATTGGAACATATATTACAATTATTTGAAAAAACATAACCCTATTCCATATGTTTATGAAGATGAGAAAAAAAGCAAATCCATATGTCTAAGTCTAAATATTTTATACTTTTCTTACTAGTTAAATTATTTGACTAGTTTGTGAGCCTATTCCTTGAAAATTAGCAAATAAAATACAGACTGTATTTCTGAATCTGATTTTGATCTGATATTTACAGTCAAGAAGTGAATCTACTGAAGTCAGTGAAGAGCCACAAGTGTAGATGAAATCAATTCCATTTTGGTCGCCAATTCTCTACATTCACTTTATAATTAGTTTATGCTAAAACACATCAGTTTATCTGCACAAGAAAAAACTTTTAATTTGAGAAAAGGTGCTATCATCTTATTGCAGGGTTTCCATACTGTTGTCTCCTTATCAGAGAAGTTTCATACCTTCTTGGTGTTTCTCATGGGCAGCTCCTCAGAGCACTAACTCTTTCTTCTTCACAAAATAGCCAACTGACTCCAGCTCCCTTCTCAACCAGCCACGCCACTCTTTTATAGCACTCATTGGTTACAGCTGTGGCCTGTTAAAGTCAGGCCTGCTCCTAATCTTTGATAATTGGCCCAGCTGCGACTCCTTAGGGGTAAGGTTACTTTCTACACTATCTTTATTTTCTTATGTTCTATGCCCTACAAAAAGGAAGCTTCATGAATAATATCTGGAAATGTTTAATATCCTTTTTTGTCTAGATGAAAAAGTAAAGCTTCATATAAAGAAGTTTAGCCCATCTGAGTAGAATTGCTGCTTAAGCTCCCAGAGTGAAACACATTATTCTATGAGCTTGAAAAAACTTGAAAGAGTTTTCCCTGACTACAGCATATATTGACAGCTACTGTGCATTGTATTGGCCACTGTCCAAACATCTTAATGCATACAGTTAAGGCTTTTTTCTTTCTAACTGTATAGAAATTGCTCTAAATTAATTATTGCGAACCAGAGTCTACATTATGTTACATATAGAATCTGACTTTCTTAAAGCAGCTACTTTTACTGACATATGGGAGAAATAGGCTTAATTTTGGTAATTAAATAAGTCATATTTCAAATATGTTTACTGGCCATTAGCACAAATTTCCTTGGACTGGGTACATTTACAAAATAGAGATTTTTTTGCCAGGAGAATCCAAGAAACATCTCATTTACTGGTCTAGGAAAAACCAGCATCAAAATTATTTGTATTTCATATAAAACAAGTAAAATCCAGTTAATATGACTTGGTGCCCATTCTCTGATGACCAGTAAAACAGTATTTTGTGTGTGTGGTGTTACTCAGGACTGTTGAGTGCAGGGCCATGAGTTGGATTTCAGCAGTCCTTGTAGATCCCTTCCAATTTAGGATATTCTATGATTCTATAATTCTAATAGAGTAGTAACATGCAAACAAGTCACAATTCTAGTCTGAACCCAGTTGTTGCAGAAAGCTGAGTTCAAATCATGCGAGATGATTTGAAAATTGTCCACTGAAGCTGAAGAGGTCAATAAGAAATGCTCTGAAATTTGATTCTTAGCAGATTGTTCTAGATTTAGATCTGCTGTACAAATATATTTTAAAGATGTTGTGTTATTAATCATCAAGTAAAGCTAACTTTCTACAGATTTTAAGAAAGCTTCTTAGTAATGATGGAATTTTGGAGTACTAAACCTAAGGCAGATAAAAAAATGTGTGAATTTACAAACAGGCTTCTCAAATGATGCCAAACAAAATGCCCTAATAAATGATACAAACCATGGAACTGCTCCAGCATCAGCCAGAGACACTGGGAACATTTCCATTCAATTTAGGGGGTGTTAGAATTGAGCTCATTTGCAATTTAGGAGCAATGTTAGACAGTAGCAATGTTAAATGAGTCAAGGCAGTTAACCAAATTTAACTAAACGAGTCAGACCCCTTGGATGATAAAAAATTTCAGCAACAAAAAAACCATTGAAAGTGATCTGATTGCTGATATCAGTGTGCCTTTCTTTTTATGTGAAAATTTTATTTCATTCACATCTTAAAATGCTTTAAAAGTCATGCTTTATTTGGGAAACTAATTGGACTAGCTAATTCTTCCTTACAGATACTTTTCAGGGTTTGTCTCACTTTCAAATTCTGATGCAACCATATGGTATGAAATGCTTGGCCTGACCTGCTCTTTCCTTGTCTAGAACATTATATGTTATATGGCATTAAGTTGTCTTTCTTCCTACATGATTAAGTAGCATAATTTGAGATACTTAGAGGTCATGACACATTACTGGAAAGATTAAAATGCAGTATTATTCATTAAATCAAAGCTATAAAAATCAGCTTCGTTTTACTCTTGTTTTTGACCAAAACTATAAATCATAACATTTTGGCAGAGCCAGCATAGCTATACTAATTTAATTTTTAATCACTGTATTTCAATTATCCTTGTGAAGAGAGATATGTAACAAAAAAGTGTTTCCTTTCCATGAAGGACAGAATGGTGTTAGAGCATAACAACTTCATTCTTGTGACTAATCAATTCTATGAAAATTTATAGACCTAATGTAATAAAAGGCCGAAGGTAAGAAAAAAGATCATAAACTAATGAAACTAATAATATTAACAAAGTATTAAGGCAATCAATTACTAAAGTGACATAAAGGTTAACTGCCCATGAAATGAACATACTAATTCAGTGTTATTATATGATGTACTTACAATTTGTTTCTAAATTTACTTCAGTAGCTCAGGAGAAAATTTACTTACTCTTACTTGTGTCACATTAAAAATACTCACCTTCAGTTCAGATCTATGGTAAGCAGATACACTGGTGATTGTGACAGCACCTTCTGTCAGGATACAATTTTGTCCATATTGCTACCTCAAGCTGAGCTGCTTCCCAATCCCTTTGATATCCAGGCAGCCAAACTCAATTTTCTTTTAATTAGGTACCTAACTTTGTGTGAGGTAGACAGAGGCCCAAGCTCTAAAAGCTTCCAACACCTCCACCTATGAGCCATGTTCCCAGAAAGTTGATCACCTTCCACACAGCAGTAAACAGACTGAGATACTTGAAAATACAAAAAAAAAAAAAGGTGTCCTTAAGTAAACTTATCTTCCTGCATGAAAACTGAAATCACTTACAATACTATTCTCCCAAGTTAATTTATTTTTTTTCTGCTTGGGACAATGACACATTTGAAAGCCCAAGTATAGTTTTGTTCATTTTCACTGGAGATGCTGTTATCTCAGGTTTGTGAAGATTGATTCAAAGACAGACGATGACCACATACAGTAAAACTGAAAAGCAAAAATTATAATCTGTCCTTGTCAAATTAATGAGGTATTGAAAGAAAGATAAGAATTGTGTCTGGCTGCTTTCCCAGCATTACCCAGACTGGGAAGGACCTCAAGAGGTCTTGCTCAGCTTCCTGATAAGCATGGCCAGCTGTGAGATTATGCCAGATTGACTTGGGCTGTAAAGGGCTCTCATATGTGTGCAATATACCAAATATTTCTGTCTGTTGAATACACTTTAGCTGTGAATCCATTTCTTTAAAAAGAAATGTGTTATAAAATTAGTATGTTCTGGATCCATAAAGAAAAATAAGTGGTGTGCATTATTATGTAGTTACATGGATAGATAAATACATACATGTATGCTAAATCAATGCAGCAGATTGTAAGTCTGATCCATAGTCCACTGCCCTTATCCTGCAGCCTGGCACTGCACAAGTGTGTCTGCTGAGGATGATATATGGCTGTCAGTGCTGCTTGAAGGAAAAGGGTCTGTGCAGGGCAGGTGGGTACACATTTAATGGACCATGGCAGATGAGAGGATGCAAAAAGGTAGGAACAGTTGCTAAGTTCAGTGTGAAAGGCAAGACTGTTATCCCTGACCAAGGAAAATGTTCACCCACCGCACCTTCTTTGTTATCTGAGGGTCATTTAGCTGGGCACTTAAGAAAATTAAGGCTTCCTGCATCTGTTTTCCCCAAAGATCTATGGTGCTACATTTTTTTTATAGCTTGGATCCAATCTTTTTTGTCTCAAAAATATCTCAAAAATGAGATAAATACTGCCAAGGATGGTGATTAGAGAGGACCCAAGTGACTAGTGTACCTTTGCCATATAATAAACTGAATTATTGCTTTGGCTTGCCTGTGTTTTTTTAGGTACTTGAGAAATAGAAAACCAATGAGTGCTTGTGTCTTGGGGCCAAGCAGAGCAAAAACAGTACAGATTAGTGACAACTCTGGGAAGCCTATAATTGCAAGTGGACTCAGTTTTCGAGTACCACCCATTAACAGCAGCGCACATAGGTACTGTTGGTTTCATTTGCTATTTCATTACAAGCAGTGGCCAAGAGATGCACCTCCCAATGGCCACAGGTCTGGCAGCACCACCATTTTGACTGTTTTTCTCTCACTCTATATCTCACATATTACTACAAATTTCCAGCCTGTACTAGCTTTCCTGTTTCCATTCTTTGTCTGACTCCTGTCCTTTCAAAACAGAGGGAGCTGATTCCCATCTCCCTCAGGTGATGTCTGCTCAGCATTTCTTTTTTTCCTTCTCTCTCCATTCTTATTGAGAAGGATTGCAAGCTAGCTCATGTTTTGGTTCATCCACCACTTTGCTTCCTGATGCGGGAGCATTTTCTCATTCAGGTGAGAACATTTGTTCAGCTGAGGGGAGAGGCTCAGCACATCCCTGCACTGTTCCTGCAGTTTAATGGCAGGGCACTTGCCCCAGAGGAAAGTTACACCTCACCAGCTCCCTGCTGTCAGAAATCACACAATTTGTATCCTGTCATGGGATGCTCCACTACCATAAGCTATTTATCACACCTTCAGTGTCATTTTGTTTCCTGTGGTGATTGCCACAGAAGGTGCTTCTGTCTTCACTTCCCTCCCTCCCCAGGTCTCATTATTCATTTGATCCAAACCACATTCCTGAACTGCCCTACTGGACCAGGGAAAGGGGAAAAAAAAGGCCAAAAAGATGTGGTTTGTGAAGAGGAGTATGTAAAATCAGGATAATCTAGTTTCTGGCAGGAGCCAGCATCTTTTCAGCCTGCGTCTCTCGTGCTGCTGTGTGAACTGCACTAATGCCTGCATAACTCTTTTCCTACTAAGTGTAGAAACACCAGGTCTTTGAAAGCTGATATAGCACGATTTGCAAGATATCATGTTCACCCATTTGCCTCCTTACTGGTCATTATTTGAAAATAGATATGCAAATCTGACAATTATACCATTTCCCAGTTACAATAGGAGGAGATCAGAACTGGGTCTTTGCTCTCTACACCTTTTACATTCTCACCTACCACAGAACTTTGCAAAAGATTCTCTCTTGCAAGTACACAGAGGACAGTGGGTGCTTTTCCTCAAAATCTCTTGCAAATTTACTTTCTCATGACTGAACTATATAATTTTTACTGTACCAGTAGACCTGCTAGAGCCAAAGTCAACTCAATTAGTACGTTTCATCAGAGATTGTGTTTCCAATGCAGCAGCTCCTAGGTCTGGTAGTTCCTGCAGCAGAGACAGGTGGATTGCACAGGCACAGATGTCTGGCATCTGGCTTTAAATGTGCTTGTCTATTCACGTCTGAGCAAGCAATGCATCCCAATGAATTGGCTTCAAAAAGAGCAACTCTAAACAGAAAGATTGACATTTCCTCCCATTTCATACTGCCACTGTCTACTGCAGAGCTCGCTGATCTGTACCTAACACCAAGGAGCTGGCACTGGCAGGTTCCGGATGGTGGAGTTTGGAGCTACAACCTACTGAGCAAGACCTGGGAGACAAAAGCAGTGAGTCTCTTCAAGTTCCCCAATTCAGCAAAAACAGAACAATAAGTTAATGCCAGGAGAATAGATCCTTTGAAAAGAAGCATCTTTTCAGCCCCCACCTAATAAATCTCTGATGTAATCTGGCATTTGGCTTCTGAAACATTGCCAGCTGTCAGTCTTCTTGGGTTAGCTGTGAAAATTGCATATTTTTTCCAGTAACTTAGGGGGTTGGTTGTTTGGGCAGTTTTATGTACTAAGGAAAGCCTTTTCGTTTGAATTCAGTGGGTTCTATAAAAAGCCTGAAATCACTTTTTTCAACAGGTTTTTGACCTGTTCAATCAAAAAGCCCTTGAATGACAAGAAAAAGCTTGCTCAAAATGAAGGTATTTCTACTATCATTGAAGTATCTCAGGGGGAGAAAAATAAAACTTACCCATATTTTTCTGTTTGTTTACTCCACACAGTGTTTAAACTGTCCAGTGGGGTTTTTCTCTAAGAAGGTATGGCATAGGCTTTTTGTAGACAATTAAGAAAGAAATGCACAAAGGGGTCTACTTAATTTCTATCTGATAAAAAAGGCCTAGTTGCTTTAATAGTGAAGAGCAAGTGTAAAACCAGAAGTGATAGCTCATTCATGATGGTCAGTAGGTATTAGTTTGCACTTTATAGCAGGATTTTTTTAATCAAACAAGTGAGGAAAATGTCTAATGCAGCTCCTTCTGAAGAACAAACTAATACAAGACGGGAGTTTCAGGTATCACTGGCAAAGTTAATTGAATTCACGGGTCAGTCACTGTATATTTCCCATATACCTTGTAAGAAGCAACTCAAACTAATTATGTGAAAAAGAGCACAGGCACTGCAGTTGCATAGTGTTTATGAAAGAGAACTTTACCTTAGAGATGGTGCATAGCACCTTTTGACAGCGGCTGCAGAGCCAGCCAATGGTCTGATTTCTGCTCTAGTGCAGGAACTTTTGGGAACAACAAATATCCCAAGGGGAAAAGCTCTGACCTTTGATTTACCCACTGTTTGACTGACAGATTTCTTGATCCTATGCCTCAGAGGTGAACAAAGGCTATGGCAATCCTAGGGGAGGATTCAACTACTTCAATTTCTTCAGCCATCTAAAACCTGGATATTTAATCCAAGGTGTCCACCTGGGATGCCTTCACAGTAAATGGAGATAGATGGGTGAGTAAGACTAATGAGATGGATCTGCCCCTGGAACTGCTTGCTCCTCTGCTTCATTCTTCATGGTTTTGCAGAGGATGGTGTTTTTATACCAGGCACAATTTCAGACTATAAAAGTTAATCTTTCCAGAAAGAGTAAACAGTTTAATATGCACAACACCAAATGGACATTTGTTATAACCAAGATTCTTTTTTTAGTATTGCAATATACAATTGCCCTTAAAAAATCTTCCTCAATATCCTTTGCTGTTGGAGCCAGGGAAGCCTTATGTGACAGCTATGTTCTGTATTTTCCCATAATAAGAACAGTTTATACATGCCAACATTCTAATGAAGAAAATGGTAGGAATCCAAAGTGTCCATAAAACCATCTGTGCATGTGCTGTCAATCTGGACTATACTATATGTGCACAGATCTGCTCATGCCTGAAAGTCCCAAATGAAACCAGTCTCCATGTGGGCTGGTATGAGATATCTGCACTGAATTCAAAGTGTCCAGCTTGTGTTTGATTTGGTACACAGAGAACATGGATATAGTTTGGGTACAGAGAGTGACTACTAATTTTAAATTCCTGGATGACCAGACACCCAGTGCACTGCACAGTCACAAGCCTGGTAGTTTGTTGCTGAAAGTCATCAGATGGTACATTATTTCTAAGTGTAGTAAAACTGACAGTAAACATGAAAGATAAATTTCTATCATCAAATGATAAGATTGTTTGAGCACAAAAAACTGTGAAGAGCCGGCGCTTTGCTGGAAAAAAAAATGGTCCTGCAAAAAAATAGTCCTGCAAAAGAAACGTTCAGCTGTATACTGAAAGTGTGTCCGATCTGTGAAGGGCTGCAAGGAATGGCATGAAGGATAGAGACACTGAACCTTGGTGGGCTTTTATGAATCCAGGTGGAATAAATTCACAACATGATCCAGGAGGAATAAAAATCTGAGTGAAGTTTAGGTGCCAATTAGGCATAGAAAATGAAATCTACATATATGCTGACATTTTGCAAAAAAAAAAAATTACTTCCTGTTAAGTCAGTTCAAGTCCAGCACATCAAAACCAAAGGTCACTTCTGAATCCTGCATGAAATACAGTGCCCAAGTCAGTACATGACCTTCTTTACCAAATAAACCAATTTTAGTAAGTAACGCCTCTTCAATTCATAGCAAATCTCAGAAGTGATGACTTGTCCTAAAACAATTACTCTAAATTGCTCAGTGGTCGCTGCTGGGATTCACCAGTTGACTGCAGCCACCTGAGACAATTTGTGTTGCTGAGATGGGAAAGCATATTGAAAAGGGAAGCTAAGGATACTCATGCAGTGCAGTTCAGCATGCTAGCCTGCTGTCTGCCCAACATGTCACATGGAGCAGGTCAGGAGTGCAGAGCAGATGACATAGGCAGCTACAATGGACGGCACCTCTGCACTCAACAGATGGCACCAACAGGATGCAAGAAAAGCATTGGTGTCCTTGTGGACCTGGGAGTGCAACAGGACTGGTTTCAAGTGAAGCACCAGTTAAACTTTTCTGAAAATACATTCTGAGATCATCTCACTGTGATTTGTGGGAGGGAGTGAAAATGGAGATAATAAATAGAGTAATGAGAAATTAAACAAATGCAAATTATTTTATAAAAACATGGTGTTCTAATTACAAAGATTTTAATTGCAAGTGTTGGTAATAAGAAAAATAATTAGTGGTGGAATTCTGCCTGAGGATAGCAGTCAGAAGTTATCTCATGATGTTATCTGTTTGCAAGACAAGACTTAGGATAAGTGTTGGATGCTCAGTGCTTTTCTGCTTTCCTTGCTTTGTGAGGTGTTAAAACAGACAACTTTGCAGTCAGACCATATAGCATCTACAGATGCAATTTCATATGCAGATCAAGAGGATAAAGATGCAATCCCTGCCTCAATAAATATAAGATCTACATTCCAGTTATGTAGGAAGTAGAAGGGTGTGATGCTTTGTGCGCTTGGTAAATACCTTGAAATTACTTTTTGGGCACACTATTATCTGCATAACAAATTCCTGAAATACATTTTCATAGATATATGCTCACAGCTCCTCCCATCTAAAAGAAGTTTGGTAGGATGTGTGGGTGGTCTTGGTAAAGGAAATTTGGATGCTTGCTTGTAAACTCTGTACAGATATATTTCATTTAGGTTTTTAAGTTCTTGTGGCAATTTTTTTTAATGACAAAGTGCTCACAAGTCACTTAACAAAGTGACACTGTAGGCTCACATTGAACCAATGTATGAACAATTAAATCAGGAACAATTTTTGCAGAGTCAAATATCTGCTGTTCACTGAAAACTTTCAGGGGTGAATTCACCACAAGACTGTGATGGCCTTTGGTTCTCACTGGAGCAAAGCCAGTGAGAGTAGCTGCACACATCAGCCTTTCAGGGAACCTTGGACTCATGACTTTGCTCTTGGAAGTCTCTGTTGTTCTCTCACTCTGTGACCGGTTTCAGGTGGATAATGTCATTGTCGGCTAGCAGCAGAGCAGGTATTTTATAAATACTAAGAGTTGTAAATAAGTAATAAAAGTAAGAGTAAAAACAAAGTTGTCTTTCCTGCAGCCTGGAAAAATGTTGCAGTACTCTAATCAAGGATCCAAAAGAAAAATATAGATTTTCATGCTTGATGCAGACATCTGTGAATATGGGGTATCCTCAGTCCTTCCATGACATTGGGACTTGTCACCCCAGTCACTACAATAACACTTTTAACACTAAGGCAGTTGAGACCTGCAAGTCAGGTTGTTACCAGTGCCCTAATGTTTGAAGGGGAAAGCAGAGTGGTCATCTGCTGGTTTTATTACCCCCTGGTCTTGTTTTCTCTGAAGTTCATTCTGAAATGCAAGACACATTATCAGGTTTATGATTTTTACAACATCTGCCTTGACAAAAATATGACTGAAATGAGAATAATATGGACATGGTGCCAGAACACTAAGAACAGTAATAATAATGGCCTCTCTGTTCATTATGATCATCATTTTATTCTCACTATTACACCAAACAGTATAATTTATTGCAGTAATATGGCCTGGCTATGAGTGATTATATAAATACATATGTTATCTTTTTCAGGGGTTTTACATATTCATGCTTTCCTGATGAAAATATATTATTTACCAACAAGGAGAAGGTCTTAGATGAGAATAAAAGCAAATTTATTCTCTTTGGCAGCTATCCATTTCAGATCCAAGCAGGGGATGAGAAATGCATGCAAATGTGACAGCTGCCTGTTGATACTAGGATTCCTATGGATCATCTATTAAAGCAGCACTTTGTTATAATCTTCTGCATTCTGATCCTGAACTGTGTGAATTTACACTTCATAACAGATGAATATAACTTTAAAATATATCCAGCTGCTAAAGACAGAAAATAATCCCTGAGGTAATTCATCTCAAATATTCAGAGCAAAAAGAACCAAGGTTGATTTACCATCTAAATAGACCTTAAAACACTGAATTCTTAATGATATTCCTTAGAGTTTGGGGACGTTTCTTTCTATAAAGAAAGTCAGCAGTTGAAAAAAAATTAAATTTGTAACTGGAATATATTTTCATATAACAATCTCAGCTTGGTCTCCATTTCACAAGAGATGGACCCAATCTTGAGGATATTTGAGCATCCAAGTAATTCTATTCAATGTCAGACTGTCTGCAGTACTCAGTGATTTTACTCATATATGTCAGAAGAAAGAATTTTCAGTTGATCAAGAACTTTAGGATCAAAGTATCTAAATTGCAGAACACCTTACTATAGTAACTAGAGATTTTTACTTTGTCTTTTGGAAGAAGTCAATACTGATATTTTTTTTAATAGCAGAATTTTGCAAATTCATTTTCCATCTAAGAAAATAAATTTAAATTTAAGCTTTGCCAAGCCTTTATCTATTGTGTGATCATTATAACGAAGAATTAGGAACAAGGAGACTTCAGTCAAAGTTCATGTTAATGCAGTACATATTCTAGGCTCTTCAATTATGTGAAGCATTACATTTCTTGGGCACATAGTGTCTGGCATCCAAAAGGCAGATTCTAAATATTTTGAAAGCAATTTAGAATCTAGTTCTACCTGACACAGATGTATCAATTTATTCTAAGTAATATTTGGAAGGCTGCTGTAACACAGTGCTGAATTAAAAGTAAACTACCAATGATAAAGTTATTCAGCAAGCTTATAAGTAAATATTGAGCTTAAACAGAAACTAATGTTTTATATAAATGTGACTGCTGAATTTTGCTTTTTGCTTGATAAATTTCACACTTATCTGTCACTCTAGCAAAGCATGAATGACGTGCTTTATTGTTCCTAAAAGAAAATTGTTAGTTTGGGTTTTTCGGATTTTTTTGCTTGTTTGTTTGTTTTAATTGTTAATCTTGAGAATAAAATTGTGAACTTTGTGCAAATCATACAGCTTTGCTGCACTCATAATTTTCAGGCATACTCATCCAACTTTAACCTGACCAAGCTCTCCTTGTTGGGAATTGTATAGTGCTCACTGCAGCAGAGCTGTGCTGGCCCTGTGAACAATTGAGATATCACCTGAGAGCTGTTTCCCACAGAAAAAGACCAGTCTCCAAGTGATGAAATGAAAATAAATCAGCTGATTTAATAGTTTACCTTAAGTATTTCTTGAGGGCCTGGTAATAAGAGAAGAAAGGGATGCGGCCCATATGTTAATTAGCTAATAGCTTTCTCTTCGTTCCACTGATTCCACAGAATCACAGAGTGATCAGAGAGGGGTGAGTGGCAGCGCTGCTCACTGGGCATCTGATCCCTGCAGAGCATCCAGAGGCAGACAGCATGGCTGGGACAGGCAGTTGGACTTTCCAGGGAGACCAGAATCCTTCTTGGCTCCCACAGGCAGTGAGGGGAGCTTTAACACATTTTTTATGCTATTGTAAAGTTGAACCGAGGTGTTTACAGTGACATTCATGTTTCCAGTAGTGGTGTCTGCTCTGTTTTCAGTTACAAACCCTCTCTCTTACGTTATTCCTGACAAATTGTTTGTTGGTGATAAATATGTTCCCTAACGACTTCCTAAACACTGGAAAGGGAACAGTGACAGCAGCAATTTGGAAGACAAAAGAATGTCATAGGCATTAATTGATATCTCTTTGATTTTGAACACTCAAAGGGACTTCCAACTGCAGCTTTCATCAGGCCTCCCTTTTGGTCTATAACTTCCCATAATTTATTGACTTCGTTTAAAATAATAAAAAAATCTCGTAAGATATAAGAACATTAGAACATTATTGATTGTGTTGAGATTAAAGGGAATTTAGCAAATACAAGAATCTGAAAAAATGGCACTCCACAATTTCTCATTAAAAATGTCATGGGGTTTTTTGAGAACTTTGCATAATGCTGAAAAAATAAAACTATAACATGCTGAACACTAGTTTTAAATATTGATATTCACATAAACTGAACTTTGCTGATTTACAGTCATAGCATTAGGATTTATTTTTACGTAATCACACAACTGCAAATATCAGAAAATTAAAAAAACACAGAAGTAATGTTCTGCCATAAATGCTTATACAGGCCATTATACTATTTAAAATACATCTGCATTTGAAATGAAGTAGACTGCTCCCAAAAGAGAAAAGTTATATGTCCTTTCCCTTCTATTTTAGGCCAGTGCTGCTGTTCATTCTAAGACTTCTTCTATAGGGGACAGATGTTGGGAAAGGAAATATAATATTCTAGCCTACAGAGAAATGTAGAGGAAACACTAATATGTTTCATTTAAACCGTATCTTTTAGGACCTTTTCCCTGATCCTAGCTGTGGGTTTACACCCTAACTGTGCAGATCAGGAGGAAAAAAATCATTCCCTTTCTCCTGCTTTGCTCTGAGTGAAGGAAAAGGCTCTCCAGGTGACAGAGCAGGTCCTTAGCCTTGGGAGGTCAAGACTGTGGGATGTGCCATAGCATGTCCTGCCCTGTGGCTCTTGCTTGAGTGACAAGCCCCAGATTGCTTCATCTGGAAGTTAGCCTTCCCCCTTTTTATCGCTCACCCTGGCTCTAGTCTTCCTCCCACAGTACCAGTAATCATTTTAAAGCTTCTTAAAGATCTTCGATAAATACATGATGCATCCAAGTGCCAAGAAACAGTCCTAAGTGAGTTCAGTGAAAGGATTTGATGATGAATAAGAACACTTTCAATTTACACTGACATTTTGAGACCTATCATTTAGCCATCTTTAATAATTTTAAAATAGCCCTTGCAGAGCTTTGCAATAATTTTTTAATTAAAGTGTCATGTTACATCAAGTCAAATGCCTCCATAAGTTTAATTCGAGTTTACCGTCTTCACTGATCTTATGACTCGTGAAGAAAATATTTAAATTTGATCTCCATAAATGCACTGACTGAAAAGCTATAGTTTCATCTTTTAGCTCTTTATTTACTAGGTCTGCAGCACCCACAAAATTATTTTCTCTGAAGTGTTTCTCAAACTACCTTTCTTTGTATGTTTCATCTCATTTAAAAACAGCTTAAATTTATATAGAAGTGTCCATTTCTGAATTGCTTCTCTACTTCTTTCCCCACTTCCTTTATTATCGTTTTTATAGCCTTATTTATTTTATATTTCTAGTTCAAATGTTTTTAATTTCTTAGTAAAATTTTCATTTGACGTATCTATAAAATTAGGCAAAATGTGTTATAGCATTGTGATTATTAAACATTAATTGTGAAAACTACAAATGTTTTCTAAAAGAAAACTAGAAGTTGGAACTTTTCCAACTAGAAGTTGGAAAAACAAAATTTCAACTTTTCAGATTGGTTGTGACCCTTTAATCAATATACACAAGCAATTGCTCTTTTTAAAGTTATAATTGCTCTGAAAAATATGAAAACAAGTCTTTACAGTACAGAAAAGAAATTATGTGTGCACTGCATACTTTTGCACAGGAGGAAGTTGAGTTATATGGACTCTTACTAGTGCAACAAAACCTTTTCATTGCCAAAAATGCATAGTCTTGAAAGACATATCTGGATTTACATTTGGCATCAAGTTTGAAAAATTGCAGCTCTTCAAGTAAATTATCACCAGCTTTGTAATCTATGATGTGCTGCTTTTAACCTTCTTGGACAGAGATCATAACTGAAGTTATGCCTTGAGGCACCTGAATTTTAAATCCAGAGATTAATATACTGCACCAAGGACTATTTTTTTTTATGTAATATCATCTATGTTTAATTTATAGCTGTCATTAGCAGCAATAGGAGCTTGATTTTCACACTGAAAATAGAAGAAATCATGTGGTTTTAGTTCTGGCTGTGTGCAAATAGAAAAGACTAAATTATTAGTAGATAATGAATATCACTAGGAAGGGAAAAAACCCAAAACTTTCTTGCATCCTAATTAATTTTGCATTTAAACCAGTGTATTGATTTCCCTACTGTTTTGGTGTTTAATTTTAGTACTACAAAAGCTTGACTTAAAATGTCTTGTGTACAACAACACAAACCTTTCAACTTTAGAGCTGTCTGTGGGTATACTGAAGCAATGCAAGATACTGTACTATCCAGCCACCTGAACACTGTCCGGTGAATGAAAATTTCATAGCAGGACTAAGTTTCAGCATTTCATTAAATGACTTCTCTATTGCTGTCATTTCCAGATGACTTACATGCACCAGCTTTGGCATTCCACATTTTGCAAAGATGTCAGGTCAGGAGTTGTCATAGCACTTCTAAGGAAGAAAAAGATGTTATTTGAGAGGTGGCATGTGAAATTTCAGGGGATGTTACAATCAAATGCACAAAGTCAAATCAACTTAGCATAGAAAAACAGCTCTGTTGTTATTCGTAAAATGGTTGCCTATGGTTCAGAGCAGATTTTCAGAAGGTGTCTTAGAAGATAGGACTACAGACAGGGTGAAGAAATGCTCTTTCCAATTCACTACTTAAACTGCAGATAAAAGACCATCTGCTAATGTCAGCTCAAAACAATTCTTAACATATGCTTAGGTATTCCAGTAATAATAAGAAAATTTTGAAGATCATGTTCACTTCTACTAAAGCATAAGGAAATTACTTTTAGGACATGAAACACACAGAAATAAAAACAATATTAAGAGAAGCAAAATTAATCTTACTGTTAGTTTTACCAATATGCCTCTTTATATACCAAGGCTAGGCAAATCCTTTTCTCTCACTTTAACATATATTGTGAATTTTCTTTACCTAAGTCTTAAAAGGCACATTAATAGACCAGATTTAGTGCCCATATTCTGAAATTGCTTTGTCCCCCCTAACTATAGACCCCTAAGGGGAGAATCTGACAATTCAAGGCATACTCTGGGTACTTCCAGTGGGCAGTCCAGGCCTTGGCTTTGCTGAATGGTTTTCCAGAGTACCTGTTTCTCCGCAAGGATAACTTATATTCCGTCTGTTGACTGCTCCTCCAGCTTACAAAAATGCTCCATCACTGGAAGTGTTCAAGGCCAGGTTGGATGGGGCTCTGAGCAAGCTGGTCTAGTCAAAAATGTCCCTGCCCATGGCAGGGAGGTTGGAACTAGATGATCTTTGAGTTCCCTTCCAACCCAAACTGTTCAGTGATTCTACAATTCTAAAATCATTTTTATCTGCAAATTTCCTGACAACTGATTCTGCTCAGAGTGGGGAACAGATGATGACAGAGTGCTGAGGCGCTCTTCAGACACTCTGAGACTTCTCCCTAAGGAATCTAACTGACACTCCAATGTTGGAAAAAAAATTTTAAAAACGTTGGGAGATGAGAAGAGAGGATACAAGCTGAGAAAAGGGTGGGAAAGAGAATATTGATGATTTTCCTGCGTTGCCTTGATCGCTGTTGCACAACTATCACTGCCCAGCATGAGCTGATTGCTTTAGTGCAATTTGGGCATCTCTGCTTGTGTACAGGTACTGTGGTAGCATATTGCATAGAAACAACTTTAGTGCTGGCTGCAGACTTTCCTAAAGCAGGGGTTTCAGAGGCACAGGGCTAATAGCATTGAGAAAAGAGAGTTCTTTGGCTAATCAGCAGATATCCTCTTGTGGACACCTTGCTACCATTGGGTTAATTAGAAAACAGCTGGCACTGACTGGGGAGAAGAGGGAGATATAGGGTGGTGGAGTTTGCTGAATCCCTATGATGCTTTATTATCTTTCTCTAACCTTTTAGCCTTAATTGCCATTTTAGGAACTTAATGAGATGCATGTTTTCAGAGCTATACCCCTCAAGTGGTAGGAAATGGGTTTGCTTGGGTAAGTGTGTTTAATCCTCTGGGGTTTCCTTTGAACTATTCAATTTAATTGGATTACACCAGGGGTCTGACTGGGTGTGATGAGGGCCCTCTTCATAAGTCCTTGATTGCTTCATATTGTGTTCATCCTCTTTTACTTCAACCCAGTGAGTTGTAAAATGTGACAAACTGTATATCTTTAGACTTAGTAAAATCTAAAGCTTGCAACTAGGGCAGGTTATGCTGATTTCTAAAGGAAGACAGTTAAAGAGAAATATGGATACATAGAGTATCTACATTAACTGAAGTATCTGACAGGAGTAAAGTTTTTTGAGCTTGTGAACTGAGTTATCACATTCCCTGGTGCCTAGAACAACCATTTCATAGCAAGGATATGTGGAAAAGATGAGGAGAGTAAGAATAAGATCAAGAGTTCCTGTGTTTAGAGCTAGTAAGAGAGGACAGAGCAGCAGAAAAAGAGGGAAGATGCTGAGGAAAGATCTTAATAGATACCAAGCCATGCAGAAACTTGCAACTCCCTGTCAGTGTGATGGTCAAAGAGGTGCTCTGCTGGGAGGGAAACCTGAAGAGGTAAAGAATTAAAACTTTCTAGAAATAAGCACGACTGTATACAAGAAGAAACATTACGTGGACCACAAATTCATGCCAAAAATGCTTGCAGGTTACATGGCTGTTAGTCTAACTCACTTACAATTATAAGAGATATAAATGCTTTAGAACCTGGTGCAGAAAGAGCTGCACTGAGAACATAAATGGAGTGAGCTAATGTGGTGTGGACAGACAATACATCCAAATTTTCTGAGCAGGATTTCAAGGAGAAAGTCACACATGTATATACTGCTTTCTTCCCTCTTCACCTCCCAGAGTTACCCCACTTTCCTGGGGGAGGTCACTGCATGAATAGCCATAGTCACACACATGCAGGCCCAGTCGTACTGCAGAAATTAATAAAAGGAAATAAAGACAAAAAGGCTGTCACTGAAAAGAACAAATAGTAATATTTTGCTACAGGACTGGATTGGGTCTTGTAATGAAGAGACTACAAGATTTCAAATTGTTCTTAGTATTTTCTGAAATTCAGTTCAATGCTGTTGCAAAGTAAAGTTAGCAATGAAGTTTCAGGTGAACTGTTTTGAAGTTACTGCATCATTAACTGTGAGGTTAAAGTGATGTCTGTGGGAAGAAAAAAAAATCCCACCATTTATCTCAGAATCTGTAGGTCTTGGTGGCTAAAAAGTAATCTGAAGAAAAATGCAATAGGATAATTTTCTAAGAAACAGGATCATTTTCTGGACAGACAGTCATAAATATGATTGAGATATTAAATTAGAAAATATTCAATTTCTTTAAATCTTTTTCTGGTCTTCAAAGTTGTAGTGGGTGAAAGAACTGGCAACTGGGTGGTTGAAGTGCATTAGCCTGAAATAACAGCAGGAAGGAGCTGAAGACCAAGAACAGTGTGCTTGTGGAACTGATCTGCTTTAAGCAAGGCGAAGTTACTTAAATGAGGAGGCAGAAACAAATATGAAGACACAACACTGTGGGGTTTTTTTTGCTCTAGCTGTGCATAACTAGATGGTATGGTGGTATAAGTGACTGCAATTTAAATAGTCATTACTTTAAAGTCATACAATACCCCAGAATATTCCTGAAAATTTTTAATTTTGCCTGTACACGGCAATAAAAATGACATTCTTACCATGGCAAAGACTTTTGGGTGCATGCAAATAAACAAGGCGTAGTTAAAGATTGATCAGATGAATGATGGGAAAGTCTACAAAGGATTGATATAAAAAACTGGCATAAATTAGGAAATCAAAGGAGGATGAGAGGAGAGGAGAAAAATTTCATGTGAGTGTCATTTGGAATGAAGAGCAGATTTTGAATAACCATGTAAGACAAATTTTAAATATCTCAAACAACTAGAAATATTTTAAGGGATGTATAGTTGTAATATTTTTGTTAATAAAAGTGCAAACATACTTTATGTTTGAAAATGTCACAGTAAAAGTAATTTATTAGATTTTACAATGAAACCAAAGGGAAAAAAATAATAAAAACTAGACAAATTTATATTTGTCATTTGAAAAAATATATAGCAATAGGTAGGACTTGTAAACACGACATTATCTAAAGCAAATTAAAGTCATGAATTAGTACATTCAGGCTCGTTGCATAAGATAAATAAATCAAGAGATGCTTAATTCTGTGGTTAAAGCACAGCACTATACTATATATGCAGTAGGGAAAAAGGAAGAATTTAGAAGAAAAAAATCAATCTTTGGCTAGGTCTGTGTGTGGTAAATATAAAAGGATTGCAGAAGTGCAAGGGCTCTTTGCCATTGTGTTCATAACCTAATTAGGGTGGTAATTAGGACACAGGTAAAACCACAAAAGGAAAAAAAAAAAGAAGGATGTTAAATTTCAAAGAGTGAGTTTCAGAAGAATGCAAAAGCACAGGATGAAATCAAGCAGGATAAATCAATAGAGATAAAGGACACAGAGGGAAATGGAAAACATTCAAAGATAAATTAATGTATGCCCAAGGGTTGTGCATGTAATCTAGCTAAAAATACACCAGAAATAAAGAAGGCTAATGTTGATGAACAAAGAAGCCCAAACCTGAAAATATACACTCTAGCAATAGCCAAGGGACTGTATGAAATGAATACATCTGAAAAACAAAAGGTCAGAGATGAAGCTAATAGCACATTCAACAAATTTTAAGAGTTCATTTTCCATTAAAAATTTTAAGAGTTCAATTTTTTCAGGGAAAAAAAAATCCTCTTAAATTTGTAATCAGTAAAGTAATCAGAAGATAAAGAACAAAATAATTACTAGGAGAGATATATTAAGTGCAAGATGCTGAAAGAAAGAACAAAAACTGTCAAAGATGTTTTGGGTTCAAAGCAGAGTTTTTCGTGCTTGAGGACTGCAACTCTGATATTTGCTGTTTACAGTACTTTGTCAGCATACTGCCAGGGACTCTATGAATCCTAAAATCAGTTCTAAATTTCTCTTGTAAATTTAAGCCATTTAAGCTGCCAATTTGTGGGTAGATTTATAGGTAGCAGGTACATTATTAGGAGATTGACCTCTTGCAATTATTGATTTCTATTCTGGTTTTTGGCCCAACATCCTCATAAAAATAACAGTAGAAAATTACGCTTAACACAAATCCTCAGAGTTTCACGCATATATGTTTTCTATGTAACTTTGACTAACATCAGAAGTTGTGAAAGCTCAAATCTTCCAAAATTTCAACCTAGAAAAGGGAGTAAAACTAGGAAAATTTAAAATAAATTTCAAGAAGTGCCACATTTTCCAGAACTGGAATTCAAAACAGTGTGTAGTTATGTCTCTCTCTGGTAATGACCATGGCCAAAACCAAACCTGCCTGGTTTAAGTTTTTCATGGAGGCCTCCCATTGTCCAAATTTCCCTGACAGCTCCATTTCTTCTTCCCCCAAGTGTAAAGGGAATATCTGTACTGAGAAGACCGAATAGGATCACAGCTTACACACTTACTGAGATGCCTAAAGGAGTGGGAGGTTTAATCAGATCTAAATATAGTTTTATTACCATAATTACAAAAAACAATTGCTCTCTATACAGAATAATGAAATGAGAAAATCAAATGACTTACTGCCTGAATTAAGTTGATAAATGCACTACAATATAGTAGGTGGAATGGATCCAGTGAGATAGCTGGTTGAAAATGAGTAATTGATAATCATTTTACACCAGTAGTTCTCACTTGCTACAGCCCATAAACTGTCTTTCTGTAATTTTCCCACGTATATGACCTTCTTTTTTTTAATTTTTTTTTACCCACATAAGAAAATATTTTGGCTTGACAGAAATTCTGTTCGTCCCTGATAAAAAGTAATTAAAAAGCTAAAGTACAGGGCAAGAAAAATTTATGTTCCAGGAAGCAAGAACTCAGAAATCTCCCTAGCAGCAGGAAGAAGGAGAGGGAATCAAGTTTATGCTTTCATTTTGAGTCGGTTACTCTTGGTCCTTTCTTTACCATTTCATGTTAATATGTCCAAAAAATTAGATTTATTCTCACATCTGAAAAACACCCCAAATTAAACATACTAAGCTATCTAATAAAAACTAGAAAAAACCCAAGGTGGAAATAGAGGGTCTTTAGAAAACCCTTCCCAAGTGGTAAAATAATCCGAAAGAACTATTCATACCACCTAATATTAAGAGATTCAGATTCAGACAATTTAGATGTCTATGATGTAAGTGTCTACATGTATATATGTCTGAATTTTGAGCTGAATCAAGGTTTTATCTTGGGACTGAACTAACCCCGCATCCCTAAAAAAGAGACAACTTTAATCACTTACATTAGGTGAGATTAACTCTGCTTTAGCAGTGCCTGTCTTTCTCTATGGACTAAGGGAGGAAAACAATGACAAAAAAAAAAATCTATATTTTGTCAGAGGTATCTCAGCTGTACATTTTTTGTGAGACAACATACTCAGGTCAAATTCTTTGTGACAAGCAAGTGTCCAGACCCACTGACTAAACAACCATGGTTCATTTTGGAGTTTGTAATCGTTCCTAGTAGCCGCACAACACTTTTCCCTTCACCATAAGATTTGTGTTATCCCCTATAAGCTTACCATTTTTCACAAAATCTGACGGTTAAAAACCTGAAGCACATGGTTGAAGAGTTCATGCCTAGCTCTCTCTAAAGCACCACTGTTATGTGAGAGATTTCAATCCTGACCTCACTGTACAGTTCTTTCAAAATGTGTGAGCAAGCACCAATGTTTCCTTCAAAGTGTATGCCAGTATAAAACAAAACAGTAGTAAATTATTTGACTTTTAGTAGAGTGAACACACCTCTGATGACATAAACAATCAACATTTTGCCTTTCTTTGAGCTGTACTGCCCAGAGAAGAAATACTTAGCATTATTCACAGTCACAAGAAGTAGCAATCAGAAACTGAGTGGGATTCATATAGTGCAATGAAAAATAAAACTGCACCCTGGGGTGTATCAGTAGAAATATTTTCACTAGGAAAAAATTAAATAAAATAAAGAAAGAAATGCAGTTTGTCATCAGGACAAAGGGTCCAAAATGGAATATGTAGAGAATGGCTGAATATGTTCCAGTTTTAAGAAGAGTTACAAAAATCAAGCGTGGAAGAGAGTAAGAAAATGCTTTTGTAGTCAGTCTTGGTACTTGGATGACATTGGCCAACAGCTGAGCACCCACCCAGTCACTCATGGAAAGAGAATTGGAAGGAAAGCTGAAAAACTGGCGGGGGGAGATAAAAACAGTTTAATAGGGGAAGCAAAGCTGCATGAAGCAATGCAAAATAAGTTATTCATTCCCTGCTTCCCACCAGGAGGAAGATGGTTGGTCATTTCCAGGAAAGCCAAGCCTCAGCATAGGTAGTGGTTACTTGTGAAGACAAAAGCCACAACTGTGAATGTCTCTTTCCTCTCATTTCCTTGAGCTTTTATTGCTGAGTGTTACATTACAGGGCCTGAAATATCCTTCTGGTCAGCTGGGGTTTGGTGTCCCAGCTGTGTCCCATCCCAGCCCCTTGCCCACCCCAGCCCCCTCACTGAGGAGGCAGCGAGAGAAACTGAGAAAGCCCAAATGCCATGCAGGCACTGTTCAGCAATAGCCAAAACACTGGTGTGTTATCAGCCCTGTTTCAGTCTCAAATCAAAACAAATCACCATATGGGCCACTTCAAGGAACATTAACTCCATCCCAGCCAGAACCAACCAGTACATTATCTCAGACAAGAATAAGGAAAGAAGATAGAAATTTAAGTTGGAGGAAAATTCTTTCTGGGACTTAAAGAAAGACTTTGCAAAATTAGAGCAACGAGATTCTGGAATTCCTCTTCATTCAAATAGGAAGGACAAAATTAGTTGTTTTTAAGGTGCAGCCTCATAATTTTATGAAAAGCTTTATATCATAAGAGACTTGCAATACCAATTCTCAGTGACTCACATCTCTTCCAGTCTATTGTTGCTTGTTGTTTGGAGAAGTTTTTAAGAAAATATATTTACATTAATAAACTGCTTTTACTCCCTTTTAATTCCCAATTACCTGCATAGTCTGCAGGTAATTTGGAATTAACTAAGCCATTTTATATCTATTTTCTCTGACACTGATAGCTGTTTAGCTGAGGTAGCATAGATAGGAATGGCCTGGGAAGAGCCACCCATCAAGAAAAGTAAAATATTCTATCAGCATGTGCTGGGCTCCCTGCTGCTGAAGACTGCCTCTAATTTAAAATATTTTAAGTGTATGTGCAATGACTGCAGGTCAGATATAACCAAAGGCAAAAGAGAAAAGGAAATTCCTTCCCAGCCAGAGTGTGACCAAAACCCTCTTCCAGGCAGCTGAGGATAAGCAGCATGCAGCAAGAAGCTCCTTGAGATTGCACATCCTGGCACATGTCCTCACTGATCCCCAAAGTGGAGATGGAAACTCTTCTTTAATCTTCTGAAATGTGCAATTTGTCTCCAGTCATTCTACACAACTTCATTCTATGCACTCAATCTATTTACAGTAGTTCAAATAGGCTAAAGCAATTTAGAGTCTCTGAGGAGGAGGGAAATTCCTATTCCTCATTGCAGAGAGAAACACTTCTAAACTACCCCCCAGGCTCTCTGAGAGCCTTCTCACTCCTCCCCATTTTTTCAATGGGAGGTAGTTAATGACATAATTTATAAGTTGTTCTAATGGGGTATCACACTCTTTTTAAGAGGATATTTGGAGGAAGAGAAATCTTTAGGGCAGCCTTGTGAGTGAAACCTGACAGCCAAACCGAACAAACTACACACATGGAAGAGGGTTTTTTTCATACTTGTCAGGCTCTTATATTTTTGAAAAGCAAAATTCAACAATAAAACTTTACAAAGTAAAAAAGGTTATATAGCTCTTCATCCTCTTGTTTTTAAGAGCTGAATTCAGGTGAGGTGGGAAGTTCCTATGAAGTCTGTCTTCTGTTGAAGGACTTCATTAACATGCCTCAGATAAAGGTTACCACTGCTTTCTTAGAAAAGAGCATTGCAATGACAGGAGAAAATATATTATTACCATATTCACAAACAGAAAATAAGATTGTCAGTCTGATTGAAAATGAATACAACAGTCTTTTCCTCAGGATTCTCTTCTGGATAAGCCCTCACAAAAAATATTTGGGTAAAAAACAAATAGCTCTCTGAATTAATTTGAATTATTTTCCCCTAGCAGCTTTCCCTGTATAAATACTTTTCTCCTCAAAGGTGCTATACATCTTCATAGCTTTGGAAAACCTTTGCTGAAAGAATAAGAAGTTCTGGAATTTATGGCCTGGCACTCTTCTAGAGATGTTGGTACTCCCTTTGCAGTGCACAAAGACTGGCCAGCGATTCAGACAGACAAATCCTTCTCTTCACCAGGAGTACCTTTAGCAGATACTCACTTTGATGTTGCTAGTTCTTCACAGTCAGCATGAGGATTATGTGCTGAGAAGGGATAAATCAGCTTTTGTTGACAGCTGGAAGAAAAAGGCTGAAAAATCTGTCATAAATCAGTCATAAATCAGTTTTTCATAAGGAAAACCCCTTAATTTAATTTTGGGTTTTCCCTGAATTTCCTTTAATCTGGAACTGATAATTCCACAAACCTGAATTCATTAGGCATGGGTAATGCTTCTAGAACTCTCTTCTTTGCACTAGGATGCATCAGTTTTAAGGGGTATAAGTTTTACTCCAAAGGAAAGTTAAGATATGCCCACAAGAAGAAAAAAGGAAAAAGCCTTCTATATATATAATGAATAAAATGCATTAGAAAGTTGTCCAAAAAAATGTTGAAAAATAAGGGATTATCTTAAAGAGGTATTTTCTAAGGTCACATATGTCATACAAAGAGAAGGAATGTCATACAGCACATTTGAGATCTCAGATCTCTCAAGATATATGTAGAGAGATCAGTGTTGCAGAAATACCTAAAATTCAACATTACAGTGTAAGATTCCCGAAGCTTCTTGTTTCCCTGCATGCATGGGATAGATACTCCAGCCTCTGTTACAGTAAAATAACATTTAAATTAATGTTAGGCTTTGTTTTACATAAACCTTCCCCTTCAAGTGTGTCATTTAGTTTTGTCAGCACTCATGTAGGACCCATCATTCAGTGACTGAATTTTGCAAACCTAGTTTTGAATAAACTGGTGTTTTTTAATGCTCTCTCAACATTTCAGTGCACCAAAGATTCTATCAGAAAACCGACAACATTAGAAAAATGAGGTATGAGAAGAAGTCTCCCAGCACAAATGTTCAAGAAATAACATACAGCTGCGGATGTGGAGTTTGATAAAAGAGTTTCATGCAGTAAGATGTAACCTTTAAGATTCTTTTCAAGTACATGCGTTTAATAATTTAGTTTGTCTTTTGTTCTGGTACTCCTAAATGGGCAGTAATGCTCATTGGCAGTCAGCAAGCAGCAGGTTGTATTCCACTTTCTCTGGGTCTGCTCTGGGATGACCCATTTATCTCCAGAAACACTATAAATTAAAGACCACCTGTCATATGCTTCTCTTCAAAAACATTTTAAACTTATTTTCAAAAACTAACAGTATAATTTAGAGATATTTTAATGTCTCTTGAGCAGCCTTCCGATACATAATGGGGGTAAAGGAATGCAGACTGCCCTCTATGGGGATGAGGAGGCTCCCTTTGTAGACTCCAGACCAGTAATGGCTAGTTCCCCTGAAGCCAGATATTTTATGCAATCATCTTCAAGTTACCCCTGTGCTAGACAGCTATTTCAAGGCAAGAAATATCACTGCCTATTGCACTAAGTCTGGATGCCTTTAGTTTGTGGTAGCAAGCAGCCTCCCATTAAATTCCTTGGCGCAATTTGTCTGACAGGGTCCACAGATTTTTCCCAATTTGCAGGAAAGCATAAAGGAAACCTTTGAGATAGCCCTTACTGTGCTGGCTGGTCCCACTCACTACTGTTTCAATGTCCCAGAAACTGGAAAATTGGAGTTTTTACTCAGAAAAAGCATCTCTTCCCCAAACATTAGTTGATAAGTATCCCCAAAACCCAGCTTTATTTCAGAAAGGAATTTATCAGCTGACCACAAGCAATGAGGATGAGGATACCTGAGATATACAAAATAATTGAACAATAAAAGAGAGTCAGTATCATGTCTGGTGTAGCCAACAAGGCAGGTAGACCACAGCTGACTTTAGATTTCAGGTGTCTGTCCCAGACTCCCACTCCAGCAGTGTGTACCAGTTCAGGTGCAGCACTGGATCCATGCTGGCTCTGTACAGCAGTTCCACTTCTCCATCTCAGCAATAATCCCTTGGACCAGGAGCACTGCTGGAAAGCAGCACAGAGGCATGGAGAAATAAAACTCTATGAGCTATAATGCAGTGCCCATCAAACTCTACCTCCTCTCCAAGTCAGCTGTGCCAGGCTTGGACCAGCTCCATGCAGAGATGTTTGGTTGACTCTGCATGGTGCAGGGAGGCCAAGTGATTTTAGTTTAGGCTCTGTAAATTGGTTCTGGGCCAACTTGACCCTGCAAACTGTAAAGCAACCATCCCACAGCACTCTATAGTAGCATATAATTCTTGCCAGACCAGAGTTGTCTCTACAAGGAGCCAGCTCAGTGTTCCTGCATCTGCAGTTCAACTAACCCACAACTTGTAAACCACTCACAAATAGCTGAGAGCTGATGGAGTAGAATTCATTTCATCCATGCAAATTCTCATTAATCTGCAATTTCTAAGCAGGAAACTGGGGGGAGGGAGGATAAAGGACATTTTACCGAAGTGAATCCAAGCGAGACATTAAGAAAGTCATTACATTAAATTGCAGGAATAATACATGAAGCAGGATGGTTTTGGAAATTAAACAAGCCTCTGCTCTCATAGGCTATAGTATGAATTATATCTCATCATTTTCTGTGTGGCTTCTTGGGTTGGCATAAGTGGAAGAAACTTGCTACAAAGACTGGAACAAAATGGATTCTTTATCACAACTGTCAAATCAAAAACAATCTGGCCAAACGCTGCCACTCATTTAACAACCAAAGTTCTGAAAATAATTCTTGGATTTATTATTGAACAGCCTTCTCTGCTCAGCAGAGCTGCTTTACACAATCACTCACTTATGTAATTTCTGTATGTGTACGAAAACAACCATTCACTCCTCAGTGGTCCTATTTATTCTCAACAGTTCATGTAAGTGCTTTGCAATGTCCTTCATCTCAGAGCAGGGAACTCACAGTACCCACTGGCAATCCCTACTTGGTGTGGCATAACTAGCCAACTGCTTTTTAAGAGGTGCTGGTTGGGCAACTGTTCTCAGAAACAGTCAATAAATGACAGTGTAATTCCTGTTTCTATGGGAATATGGCACCAAAATTTTTAAAATCATCTCATATGGGTCAAGCAAAAGACAATAAAAAACAGAAGAGATCTTCTGGGATGTTAACATGTAGAATAGGATTGACTGGAAAGGCAAAGCTGGTAATTATAAATAAGAAAAAAAATGCTTAGATTCCCTGATCTTTTATGAGAAGTGGCTCAGTTGCTAAGAATATATCTGACATTTCATAGGACCTTGGTCTGTTTATTCAGCATAAAAGGCAACAATTGTGTTATTTATACATAAAAGCATCCAAATGGCAGCACCTTTGTGCCCTAAGTAAATTTTGAAGAAACTAAAGTAAACAAATGTATTCCTCATTTTTTCATGCTAGTTAAAAATGTCAGTGCTGAAAAGAAGTGACGAAGTTGCAACAAACATTCAGCTGCACTAAATTCCTGGACAGAATCCATTCTACCAACAAGCCAGTCTTACCAAGGGGGAGAGGAGTTGCATGTATTCTTATGTGAAGGGGGTGTCCTGTGAAAATGCCAATAAAAAGAAAAAAAAAAAAAAAGTAGAGCTTTGCCAGTACATATGGTGTGACTTTGAAGAGCAGCCTTCAAAGTTTATTTTTGACATGTCTGCAGTACAGATTACTCATGTTAATCAAATCCTTAAGAGATCCCCTAAAAATAAATTACTGATCTATGTTCCAATATTTCTATTCCCAATGAAGTCAATGGTCAGACTTGTTTGTTGGCAGAAGATAATCTAAGCATATTTATGAAGAAAAAACCACAGGTATTTTAGAAATAGCTACAGAACTACAGATACCTGTCTTGATATCTTTGAAGGGATGAAACCTCCTGCTGTGGATTATTTGTGGGGCACTCATTTTCCTCTCTTTCCCAGAGGAAGTCTGCTGACATAGGGCTTGAGTGCTAATGAGTTCCTGCAATTCCCATAACTGGTATAACAGATGCAAAATCCCACTCGAATCAAACGTTTGGCTACAGCAGGGGCAGGAAGAAGCATCTGGGTTTTGGCAAATGAAACACTGCTCAGCATTTCAGTACAGGGGGTGAATAAAACCTCAGTGAAACCCTAGCCTAAGGTCCACTTTCATATTCAGCATTAATGTACAAAAGATGCAGTTATTTTAAAGCAATAATGAGCAAAGCCACGTACCTTAAGAAATATCACTCAATGCAATGAAAATCCTCTTTTTTATGCATGCTGACCTAAAAGCAAAACCTTTGGATTCAGTGTACAAGACACAAGCATGATGCACCCTTGTGTTTAGACAATACTGCTACTGACTGGGAATATTTCTGTGAAAACAAACAAAATTAGATGAAGGGGTAATAAGAAAAAGACATCTTGACTCATCAGACAATTATTTTTCAG
>NW_005054363.1:442054-450637 GCF_000277835.1 Geospiza fortis
AGCAGTTCCTCTAGCAAAGGTGTCATGACATTCATATGAGCTCTGGGAAATGTATCATTTATATATAGCTCTTAGCACTTTTTCACTCACTGGCAATACTGTTACTGATATCCTGGTGATCTGGAAGAACAGAACACCACGTAACCTTGATTTACTATAAATTCAGCTCTGATGAATTGCTTCACTACCATATGACACCTTACAACACAATCCTTGTGTTGGAGTTTTACTTGATCAGAAAAAGAACTTGAAAGAAGACATATGAAGACAAATGTCTTTAAAAGGGTTCTTTGGTTTGCATCACAGGAAAGGATTTAAAAAATAAATCTGTGGTTGCAGCCTTAATATTTGATTTGTAAGAACTTCTGCTGACTTCTTGACTAGTTTTGCTAAACCTCTATTGAGTTCAGTCGCTGCAACTTTTTTCCAAATTCCTTTGGAATTTTGAGTTCCTACTGCTTCAAACAGAAACTTGTATGATTCTCACCTCAGACTGGATATTCATTTTATAATTTACTCTCCACTTGCTGGTGATCCTGCGCAGCCCAGTATGCTTTAGTTATATTCACAGCACTCACATTCCAGTGTAATGGGGGTCACAGGCTCTAGCATAGGCAGGACAGCTCTGCTCTGCCTCATCACCATAAAGCTGTAACCACTCAAACTGCTTCCTGTGAGCTGAAAGGAGAGGGGAAATGATGCACATGGACATCTACCTCTATTTGGTGTCCTTATTTAGCACTTCTGAAGGGGGCAGTTACAAGGTTCAGTTGTCTTAATGAGGGCCAAATACTTTTGGTTTGATTTGTTTGCCAGTGATATTACGCACCCTAGATAGAACACCCATGCCTAACTGCCCTAATTTTCCCTTCCAAATATATAATATATAGTGGAAAGCAATGAACCATTCTACAACAGAGGATGAAGATATAACTTTATCTGTACCTACTAGCTTGGCTACAGCTCTGATGATACTGCAAAAACATTTTCTGCTACTGAACTAGGGATATACATATTTATTTATTTATTTATTTATTTATTTTTATATGTTGCTTTTGCAGCATTTTCTCAACCCTATTCTGACTCTGTGGCATAATTTGGAATCACCCATAACATATTTAAAAGAATGTGCATGTTTGTGTGTCTCATTCCTTTATTTTTCCAGCAATAAAGACTTGTAAGTGAGTACAGGTAGCAGTTCAAGGGCATGCAGTACTACAATACAAAAGGAGGGAAATGAGAAATGAAATTTCATTAGTTAATTATTCAGTCAGTGGTTTTATGTTTGCAGTGTCTGTAATTTCTTTGAAGCTGCTCCAGATATGCAGCTATACCACAATTCCTCATTCTTTCCTGTTCTTTCACTTGCAATACATTCTTCTTCTGTGAAATAAAGATCAAATATAGCCACAGCAGTAGGTTTAGGACTGAGCTGGGGACATCAGACTCTATCTGCCTGAACTCTAGCTATCACTAGCTACTTATCAATTAGGTATAATTGAGTGCCCATAACACCCATTATTGTAGCAAAATGATCTAAAAAAGGACTGTAGCATCTCTTGTCCTCAGGTTTCTTTAAGGGAATTTTTTGTCTTTTTTGTCTCTTTTTCCTTTAATGAGTAGAACTGAAAAAGCTAATTATATTAGCATATTGAATCAAATTAAGTAACTTACTAAACTATGCCAAGAAAGTGTTAACACATTGTTAGGGTTTTGTATATTCTTTTGTATATTTTGTATTGGGATTTTATACTTTCTTTCTTATGTTAAATGCTGCCTATCAAATGAAGGGCAGCAGAGTATTGTTGCTAACAGAAGTCTTATTGCTGTTTCACCATATTTTGTAATGTTTGCAGCTGCAGCAGACTTTTTACTTGAACAGATGTCCCAGACAGGCTATTCAGAACTCAAGTGGACTTGGCCCATAAGCAACCTGAGCTACTTTTGAAGTAGTATCTGCAGCATCGCAAAGTTACTCCTAATGACCTCTAGATGCTCCTTCAACTCCAACTAATATGAGAATTAACATCCTAATAACTCATGAATTAAGAAATTTCTTCTGGAGTTTTGGTTCATTAAATCTCTTAGATTTGAGGAACAGACAGGTTATTCAGGATGTTTCTGAGACATCCCATGGTTGGCTGTGGTTCAGCTTTATGGTTTTGTAAAATAAGATCTGTGGGCTGTAACTTTTAGTGCTTAAGGGTGAGATGCTGTCAAGGGAGACTTGGAAAGCTCTCTATCTTACCTGTTCCCTTGTGTAGTTCTTTCAGATATGTAACTTGTGGCCTTTTCTACTCCTTAAACTTTGTTTTAAGAAGAGGAATTAATCAAATTAAATGTGGATTACTACATATCTAAACCGGGCACATTAGGCTTATTTTTAATATTTATATTATAATGTAGATCATTCTGGTAAAGATGGCTAAAATAAATCAAATTAATTGTCATTGTTTCTCTCAAACAACAGCAGATACTGCCTAGATTATGAGTTTAGCTCAGCTCTAAACATCTACATTACAGGTTCCTGAAGTTAGGTGAGACAGATTCCATCTAAGATTCTGGGTAATGGTTAGAATCATGCACCTTGAGAGAAGATGTATTCTGTGGACATTTCTAAGCCCTATTGCTTAGGTTTTTTGTAACTGTCAGGGTGATTCATTTTTAGTTCAGGAAGTCTTTGGTCAGAGGCCATAGCAAACCATGTCCAGGAGTAATTTTGCTAGAAAATTCTATTTTCCATTCCCTCCCCTGCTGCATATGGACTGTTGCATTTTTGGGGGAAGGACTTGATTTAGAGGTTCTGAAAACTGCATGCACTACTGAGGAAAGAATTTTATGTTTGGTGATGGTCATTTAAAGGAAAAAGTATTCTGCATTCCAGGCTTCTGATGAAGTTTTCAACTGGAATTCAGGAAAATATTCTCTTTTGACCACTTTGTTGGTTACATCTGCTACGTGTTAGAAAAGTAAGATGTCAAGGTATGGATTGCCTCATCACCATACACATAGTCACAAGTTTTCTTATGAGAATCTTAATGTGGTAAAGAAGGACTTAAAAACTGGCTGCCTGCCAAAATGCTACTGTCTCTGTCTTGGTTTTGATCACACACTCAGATCCACAGTCTTTTCCAATATCAGCCTTAGACAGTAGTTGTAATTTCTATAAATGTGGATATAGTCAAACTCCTGAATGCAGGAAAGCTGAGTATAGCTCAAGTCTTGCTGTCTTTTGGGGAGGTGGAAGGAATACTTAGCTCATCTGGAGAGAGTTGTTCCTTCATTTTAACTTTGCTCCCCTTTTGGTTTTCATTATGTCCCTCTTCTATTTCTTTGCTTCTTACATGTAGCCAGGACTGAAGCTGTGCAAATTCTTCACTGTAAAATTGAATAAATGAAAATTTCCTTGCTTCAAATTTTCTTATATTACTGAAAATTGAACCCAGATAAATCAAAATAAATTTATCTACTTTCTCAGTAAGGATTTAGTTTGAAAATCAGTGCAACAGTACACAGATGGAAGAAGAAAACAAACTTGCTCCTTTCACTCATCTCAATATTAAAAAGAAAAATCTGTGTGATGCCTCTGTTTCAGAATGCAGAATGAAAAAAACCTGCTGTCTGCCTTATTGGAAACTGAATCCACTGGGTGTTAGAATGCTCTAATGTTTGTCTCCCTTCCTTTCAGTTGCTCACCAATTTTATGTTTGTTACCAAGAAACAGGTAAACAGCAGAAAAGAAACATTTCTTTTAGAATTTTCAATGCTAGATAAATTTGCATTTACTTCACTTCTTAACTTTTTGTCTCACTTCAGTTTTCTCTGTTGTGACAGTAACAGCAGTAACATTAATACATAATTAGATGGGTAGGAATGTGCTCAAAGTCAATAGCTTGTAATAGCTCCTTTGGAGCCATAGTAAAGTATCTCCTATAGCAAATACATGGTTATGGACTTGTTAAAACAGACATTAGTTATCCAGTAGTCCATTATGGCTCCTTGTAGTCTACCATTTGAGTAGCTCTATATTTAGAGTCATATTGATCAGTAATTAAGAGATGCACGGTGGCAAAATAGAAATATTTGATACATAATCTTAAAGAAAGAATTTATAAAAATGGTAGAATCATCAGGAACTGGCAAACATCTTTTGTACTATGTTAGTTTTCATATAGAATCCAATAAACTCAATAAAATTATAACATAATAATGATATTATGAGATTCCCCTGTTTAGGCTAAGAATCTTACTTCATCCAGAACTAATTTTTAAAACAGATCCATCGAAACTAGGAAGAAGTCAGGCAGGTCACCACCATGTATCCAGTCTTCATTTCATTGTAAAAATTAACAGTAGTGATGTAAGCACTGGTAAAGGGAATTCAGCCACTTTTAATTTTGTTCATCTGTAGCTTTCCTGTCTCTCATTAGTCTGTAATACCATACAGGTGAGTTTATCCAGTTTTCTATTTTACAACTATATTTTCTGAAATACAATTATAATAATCAACTAGTTTCAAATGGTTAAGTCTCTATTAGAATATGCCTTGAAAAGATGTTCAGGCATGATAATCTTTTAGACTATTTGCAATGCCACAGTAGTACTAAATCACTTAAGGTTTTCCCATGATACTCAGGATATCGGGACACAATTACATATAAACCCAGAAAGAACAGCTATTCCTTACTTGTTTTACATTTCCCTCCACAAGGGGACTGCAATATTATTACTTGTGTTGTGTGTAATGAAATTGTTTAATTCACAATAGCTCTTGCAAATGTGAAGATCTAGTTACCGTGCTTGTACTAACTGAGCAAAAGAGGGATGTTCTGCTGTGAACCTATTCTTCTAATTGTTACAATCCCTGCATTAACATTAATTAGCAAATTTGTCTTTAAGTCTCTCCCACATGAGGCATATTCAGTCAGGGTTGGGACAGTAGGGAATTTAATTAATTTATCAGCAAATTGGATTTTTTCACCAGGTGTCCTTGCTTTGGCTTTTTTTGGTTGTTTTTTTGTGGTTGTGGTTTTTTTGTGGTTTTTTGGGGGTTTTTTTGTTGGTGGGGGTATTTTTACCCAGCAATTTTTGATGGTTTATAAAACTACAGGTTGTTGGGTTTTTTTTCTCATGTGCAATTCTCTGATACAGAGGTTGTTAATAGAATGATATTGAACAGAGATGCTGCATTTGTAAAGGGTCTCAAAAGAGAGGTACTGTCTGCCTCACTGGTAATTTGTAAGCAGGTATAGTAAACTTTTTCCCGTGTAGACTTTCCGTCCAGTGGGAATATTACTTTACAGTAAACCTGCCAATAGCTGGATGTAGAAATGCCTGATATTTATGGCTAAAGCAGAAAGGGTATCAGTGTGTGAGAATTCAATTCAGCAAGGCTAATCTCAAATGCAATTAATGTTCACGTTCTTTATGTGCCCCTATGGTAGACCATTTGCCCAAGGAATTTATTGGAAGTGATACATTTAATTAAACTTCTTGAAACACTTGGGCAATGATATCATTTATGTGATAAGGCACCACTTTTGGAAAATGGAAAGAGGAGCAGCACAATTGTTATATACAATCCATACTGTTTTACATTTAACACAGCGTGGGTGGGTTCATGGACGCTGCATGACAAGTGCTGTTCAGAAAAGGTGATTTCCTCACGTTCTACCAAATTCTGAATAAAAGTCAGCAATGTTTTGATCTTGTGTCCATTTTGATTTAGCTTTATGTACTGCGTGAAAGAAAAGGAAATTTGCTGAACTGCTTGTAGGAAAAAAATATGGCTTTCTGTATTTCACTGGGATGATAACTTTACTAGTATGAAAGCAAATTTTCTGCCTATTTAGCATCTATTCTTTAACTTGTTAACCCCAGAGTTGTATCCATAACATAACCCGTGCCAGGGATGATCATGGAGCAGATTGTCCTGAGTGCTGTCACACGGCACATGCAGTATGACTAGGGGGTCAGGCCCAGCCAGCATGGGTATGTGAAATCAGGTCCTGCTTAACCAACCTTGATCACCTTCTGTGGCAAGGTGAGCCACTGAGTGGATGAGGGAAAACCTGTGGATGTCATCTACCCAAACTTTGGTAAAGCCTTTGACACAGTCTCCCACAGCATTCTCCTGGGGAACTGTCTGTGCATGGTTTGAAAGGGTGCACTGTTCACTGGGTTGAAAACTGCCTAGGTGGCCAGGCCCAAAGAGCGGTGGTGACTGGAGTGACATCCAGCTGGTGGCCAGTCACCAGAGGTGCTCCCTGGGGTTCAGCACTGGGGCCAGCCCTATTTAATACCCGTAGTGATTATCTGAATGAGAGGATCAATGGCACCTTCAGTCAGTTTGGCAATGGCCCCAAGTGGGAGTGTTGAGCTTCTAGAGGGCAGGCAGGTTCTGCAGAGGGTTCTGGACACACAGGATCAATGACCCAAGCCAATTGCATGAGGTTCAACAAGACCAGGTGCCAGGTCCTGCCCTTACATCACAACAACTCCATGCTGCCCTATAGGCTTGGGGAAGAGTGGCTGGGAAGCTGCCCGGCAGAAAATGACCTGAAGTGTCAGTGACAGTGGCCAAACATGAGCCAGTGTGTGCCCTGGGGGCCAAGAAGGCCAATGGCATCCTGGCCTGCATCAGCAATCGTGTGGCCAGCAGAAGCAGGGCACTGATTCTCCCTCTGTACTCGGCACTGGTGAGGTCAAGTCCCTGAGTCCTGTATCCAGTTTTGGATCACTCACTAGGACATTGAGGTGCCTGGAGGATGCCCTGAGAAGGCAATGAAGCTGATGAAGTGTCTGAAGCACAAGACCTGCGAGGAGTGGCTGAGGGAACTGGGGGTGTTTAACCCCAAGAAAAGAAGGCTGAAGGAAAACTTTGTCACCCTCTACAACTACCTGAAAGGAGGGTGTAGTGAGGTGAGGGTCAGCCTCTTCTGACAGGTAACAAGTGATAGGAGAGAGAAAAAGGCCCCAAGATATTACGAAAAAATTCTTCACTGAAAGAGTTGTCAGGCATTGAGACAGGCAGCCACGGGAACTGGTGGAGTCACCATCCCTGGCAAAAATTCAGCATTTAAAGCACATGTAGATGTGGCACTCAGGGACATGATTTAGTGGTGGACTTGGCAGTGCTGAGTAAACAGTTTAATTTGAGCTCTTGGAGAGCTTTTCAGATCTAAATGATTCCATAGAACTTCAATTAAAGAGAGACTCTGTCTTGCTAACAAGCCATTTGATGTTAAAATGCGTGTGGTTGCACAAATAAATACTCATAGAAAGTATAAATACAAATAAATTCTCATAGAAAGTATAAATACTCATAGAATTCTCATAGAAATTTTATTTTTTGTAGTTTTCTTATGCTTTTTTTGGATAAATTTAGTCCATAATAGCTCACTCTATGCTGATTCTGCTCAAGTCTGATAGTCTAAGGTAAATTATACAATGCAATAAATTATTGTCAGTGTTTGTCTTTAATGTATCTTTTTTTACAGTGTTCTAAGAGCTCAGCACTACAAGTGAAATTTGTGAAGGCTGGCTGGGAAATTCACAAAATTTCCTTTGTGAGCTGTATGTCTAAGGAACTCAGGAGATTTTTAGTCCCCAAGGCCTGAGTTTTGGCTCCCACTGTTTGAAAATTATTCTTTACAGAACAGAGGATTAATATAGATATGTAGGTGGACCTCTGAAGCGAAAGAGAGGAAAGAAGAATTTTGGTTAATTGTTTGCATGGGCCTTATAGATTATGAATTATTTCAGAATTTTTCTACAATGACCCACATATATGAGATGGGATATCTCTGTTGAGATGGCTAGGAAATTTTGCTGTGAGCCTATAACCCCTAATATAAATTCAATTCATATTTCAATATACTATCTTTACAATTAAAATTTCTTCTGAATTCACATAAAATAAAAAAAAACTGAAAACATAAAATCACAAGCAAAAACATTATTGATGAGATTCATGAGCAGAGTTCCAATTGAGGCAGTGAATTCTGCAGTGACACCAGTGTGCCATACATATCCTTTCAGGGAATGAAAGCATAAGAATTGTGATATGTTGGTCATTTCTTTTTATAGAAGCATTTAATTAGATTTTTCAAATGCAGATGAAGATACAGTCCCAAAATATTAATTGTGAGAACCATAAAAAAGATTAATCTCCTGCATGAATGTAATTATCCCCCCCCCATCTTGTATGCATTTGTTCGTATCTCATTCAAAGATGTATATAATGTTAAATAGTTGTAATAAGAAAATTGCTGATTTTTTCACATATATGTATTCATATGTATCAGAAAAAATATATATGGAATATTTAATGCTTTTAAATCAGAGTAAGCAATGCTTTTTCTAGGGTGCTCTAAAGTGAAATTTTATATTAAGCATGGGAAACTCTTCAAATGTCAACTGCTGAACATGCCCTGTCTCTTCAAGTCTGTCCAGGCTCACTTGGAGAAGAAGGTAGATGGTTCTTGAATAATATGAAAGCACTTTTACCTTTGTACTTTCACCGTTTCCATGATACAAAACACCATGGAGATCTTACTTGTGTTTTAGAAATGCCATATTTCT
>NW_005054363.1:450687-531892 GCF_000277835.1 Geospiza fortis
TCTTAATACTTGATTTAAAAAAAAAACAATAAGGGATGGGGATTAAAGAGACAATAACAAATGAGAATATGTGTGCTAATTGCATCCCAGCATGAGTCCATGCATCTTACCAGGTGTGAGTGTGCCAGTCAGAATTCAGTCTGGAGAGCTTCACTGACAGTAAGGTTGTTAGGTATCCTTCTGTCTGGTTAGTTAGACTGTCTGTTCATCATGGAGAAATGATGGATGATGAATCCTAATGGAAGGTTTCAGACATGCAGATAGTGTCTGCTGAAATTTCTTTGACAGGATTTGTTAAATATTACTTTAATCTATGCAAAATCCTGAAAATTTTCAAAATATAACATTCAATCAGCCAGATTTACCATTCCTTCTTTTTCAAGGAACCAGATCATAGGCTGGACCTCTGCTAGGACCACCCTCGGACATTTTGTTGCATTTCTAGCCCAAGTGTGATTCAGAGATATTTAAGACCCCAAACATTTCACAAATTCTCTGTGATTTATGCAAACATAGGACAGAAAAACTTTATCTTTCAGTGACTTGATGAGGACTTTTCATTTGATATAGGGCCTTAGGAAGGACAAGGATAATTCCACTGTCTTCTACTATGGTACTCTGGGACACCTGTTTCAAGCTACTTGTTCAATTTGTATAGTCACTGGAGTGGTAAAAGAGTGATTTATTACACAAAAGAGACAAGTCTGAAAAGTTTTATTGTCTTTTCTTTTTTTCTTAGATAAATACAGACACATCTCACTGCCTCTTAAAATTCATGCAAAGATAATAACACTTACTTATTGGAGACTTTTAATGAAGCTTAGCATTTTGCTTCTGTGGTAAAACATAGAAGCATAATTATCCTGCCATTGCAGAAAGAGCATAACTCACCAAGTGGGAGAAATTCAGATATTACCCAGAAATAAGAGGATCCATGAAAGGAAAAATATTGGTAAAATTATCCTAGTAAATATCATCAGAATGACAAGACATCCTGCCACCGAGGCAGGAGACAGAATCTCATTTTCAAGGGAGTAACCTGATAATATGGAGATAAGTCTGATTCAAGCCTTGACTCAAATACTCCTGAGCACAGTCGAGCTGAGACTAGCATCCAAACACTGCCCTTTGGGATGGCCTCTGCTTGGAGGGTGGAACATCACATACAAGACTAATGACTAGTTCTTCAAACCAGAATGAGAAACAGCTATTGTGAGAATTAAATTGTACTGATAGATAAACTCAAGGAACATAATTTTATATTCTGACTTTTCTGCAGCTGAATGCTAAGAACAAGTAGATAAATGCTCAATTTAAGTAAATAAATATGGTAATGTGAAGCATTAGAATCTGAGGAGCTTGGGTGGTAAATCATTCTCAGTTAATCATAATTGTGTCTGTTACCACTGAGCATCATTTAATGGTATTTTAAGGTTTCATTTTATATGAATAATAAATAGGAATTTAGGATGCACATGCATCTTGAAAAAAATTAAACTTTGAAAATTCATTGCCGCTTTTTTTATGACATGGCAATTTTGGAGCAGAATCTCTAAAGCAGACCTAAACTGTTTTTTAAAGCAGGTGTAAGTATCAAAGGTGTTCATCATTGCTATTGTTTGTCCAACTTCAGGCAATAAAAATAGCTGCTACATATTTCTTCAGTCAGTTCAAGGGCTGCGACATTGGTCACCCTGGCTCTGGCATGCGTCTCCCTTGTTCCTCCTCCCCATGTAAGCAGGCTGAACCTCTTTTGTGTTTAATCATTGCTGCACTCTCCAGTGCTCTCAGATCAGCTGAGATCTGTTAGTGTGCTGAGCACTGACACCAGTCCCTGGTGCTTGAATCAAGGGATTTTCAACCTAAATGGCCTGGCTGTTCTCTCTCTCCTAGTCCCTAGGAGGCACAGGGCACACAAGGTGTGAATGAGTGGCACTGAAATCAAAATCAGTTTGAACTGAAGGCTCTTGTAACTGGAGAGAAAGTGGTGTATTTCACACCTGCTGTATATCACTCCTGCAGAATGGATGATCACTTAAATTTACATGGAAGAGGTGAGCCTGCATACGCTGTTTTTATCAGACCCAGACAATTTTGTGGTTTGTTCTTCTCCAGTGCAGTCTCAAGTTGGTGTTGCAGGTGAGGGGAGACAAGCATTGGACAAAGGAAATTTTAAGGTATAATATAAAGTAGCATATCACTTGCAAAGCAATCTCTCAGCATCTCATTGAAGAAAATATGATTTCATATGCCATGAGAAGCTATTTATTCAAATTGATGGTATTCTTGCTGTCACTGGGATTATTTAGAGCATTCAGGCTCACTGTCCCTAGATTTACATACCAAAGAGAACCAAATATAATTGTGTTTTTGTCACCTTTTCATGTTCAAGAATGACCCCCAAAAATGAGATGTGTTTTCCAATGTCACATGAGAGATCATCTGAAAATAAATCCTGAGTAACAGCCATACATTTCCTGAACTAGTCTGTCACCTCCCTCCTCTGAACTTAGATAACACCATCTTTTCAGAGTAAGACAGTGCTAAGAGTTCTTCCACACAGGAGAAAGTCTTTGGGATAATATGTAGTTAAATAAAACATCAACAGTATAAAATATGAAACCACATTGAAGGTGTGATGTGTTTTATGAAACATATAATTCACCACACAGGCAGCAAAATGCTTTAGCTACAAACTGCTCACATAAATTGGCCCTGGGGTCTATAATGCTGGCAAAATACAAAAAAAAAAAAGGACTGAGTCTCTACACACTCTATTCTAAAGCAGATATTTGATCAGAAGCCTGGAAGTTATCACTCAGTTTTGCATCTAAGCTGAAATAATAGCTTAGTTAAATACTCTGTAAAGTTTGGCTTCCCAATCTTGAAAAAGCTTTAGAAAAACTAAATATGATACAGAACACAGCAAAGAGAAAAAAGAATTCTTCCATGCTAGGAATCACTCTGTGGACCAACACATTTCATCTTGGAATAGAAACATCTCAAGGGAGATACTGCAGTGACCTATAAAACCCCAAGAAGCAAGGGGAAATTATTTCTGTCTCTCATAGTACAAGAGGTGATAAATATCTGATTAAATCAACAGATAGCAGATTGCAAATCAGCAGAAGTGTGCTTGTCCACACGTGTCATGGCTGAGCCTCAGACCTTAGTGCCAGATGGTGGTGTGGTTCCCAGAGTTTACATGAGTTTAGAAAAGAGGTTAAGCAGACACATTAAAGTAAAATCAGATAAGGGCTTTGAAATAAAAAGATGCTCCTCACTATGTGCCTGACCTGCTCTTCCACGCTTTCCTAGCTGTCTGCTGCTAATCACTGTCAGAGCTTGTTAAATTATGTAAACCTTTGTCTGACCTGATACAGCCATTTACAGCTCCTAAAACTATATTAGCATCCACAAAACTTAAACGACCTGCTTATGTATTTAATGCTACATAAATCAGCGTAGCAATTATGTCTGTGTCATATACAGTGCAAAGCAATCTTTTTGTATCAGCTTTCATTTGCATGAAACTTGGTAACTCTTCACCATTATATCCCATCCCATTTTCTATTTCAATATTATTTCAATAGATGTGATTTCTTCCATTGATAATAGTGGGAGACAACAATGTAAATCCTTGTGTTCAGGTATAGAATAGGCCCCCACAGCCTATTCTTTTGAAGAATAATATGGCATTACCAAACTGTGAAGTAAACCTATAAAATGTTAATTATGGATTGATTTAGTCCAGCTGGAATTCAGCATTAAGGGTTTCACTTAGTGTTACCTAGGTTTTCTAAATTATGTCAGAAAGACAGTGTAGGAAGTCACAAATAGAGCTGAGGAATGTGTTTTAACTCTTCATCTCTAGAAACCTGAGGTCAAAATCCCATTTTCCCATGCAGACATGAGAGTGGTGTCAACCTGTGCTCTTGTGAATGTTGGTGTGGAGCATGAAACTACTGCACAGCAGGGGTAGAAGTGAAGAGTGAAGTCTGCTGTGGGTCAAGAGTGCAGTGCACTGAGAAGAGCTTTTAAATTATCTGTTTTATGAGTTGTTCTCAAATTAGTCTGAAAACTGAGAGCTCTTCTAAGTGACGAAAAGTGAAGCAAAATGCCAGCTTTGTCATCATCCCCTGTTGTTATACTGGAGAGTTTCCAAAGCTATTAAGCAGTACAGAACTTCATATATTTCTGGTTCTTGTTTCTTTCCAGTACTTTGTGCCATGAAATGGACATCCACATTAGTATTACAACATCACAGTTCCATTAGCAACTGTCGAAATAAATTAAAGCCCCAAGCCCTGTTTTTTAGGTATTTGGCTGAAATACCTCTTGGAGAATAGACATCCTCCCTTGTTCTCTCTAAGGACTTTCTCAGTAGTTTCAGTGGCACACAGACACACTGGGCAGCTGCACAGCAGCTTCACCTCGTGGATCAGCCCTTCAACAAATCCAGACCATGCTATTGCAAACAGATGGCTCAGACCTTTTGTCATCCAGACTGGGGACCTGTGGCAATGCACCATGACCCTCAGTTGACCACATCTTTGATTTCCTTTCCACATAAACCAGAGAATAGAAGGGGGACAAATGCAATCCTGAGGTTTATCCTGGTGTGCAGACATGGGATGCAATCCCAAACTTACAGAAGCAAGATACAAAACCTGGGAAACATTTTGATTTCGTGCCAGGTTTATTTTTCAGTCATAAAAATTAGAAGTCTGTGAAGTTTCGAATGGTATATCCCTGAAAAGGAGCCAGGAGGCACAAGCATACATGACCTTCCTTTTCATGGGCATCAGGAATGAAAGACCTGCTATTTTTTCATATTATTATGCAAGTTAAACAGGATTGTTTGTTTGTTTATTTGTTTTGTTTGGTGTTGTTTGTTTTGTTTTGTTTTGTTTATTTGGCAATGTCTTTATACCCATGTAAGGACCACATCATTCTTGTTGATATAAATTTAAGCACATTGGACAGGATTTAGGCTGAGAAGTAAGGAAAGACACTACATCTCACATTGTGAAATTTTTATGTTCATTTTGCAGATTTTGTTATTTGTTCGTTTATAATTTTACTGTGTATCTAAAACATTTGGGTTTCTAATATCGACAATATTTTCTAAATGTGGGTTTGTTGGGTTTTTTTGGTACAGAAGTAAAAAGCTGTAAAATACAGATCAGATTTACAGCCAGTGGAACAAAGATTAGTACTTCTGTCCATTCCTCAGCTAAATTTCCTGTATTGTCTTTAAAGCCTTGCCACAGTCAAAAAGACTAGCTTTATAAAACAGTTACAGAATTTGCTTTAAAAAAGGAAGGTTTGATGAGGAGTTTGTGGAACCAAATTGTCTCAAATGTTCCTGTAGGAAAGCAAGCTCTGTAGCAATGAATATACCTGAGTCTGTATTTTTTAACATGACCATATTTCATCTACCTTTTAACATGACATCTGCAAAGAAAATATGAAATAGGAGGTATCCCAGCTGGCCAAGCATGCTGACATTGAAATGCGAATTATTTCCTCAAAGAAAACATACCTTTACCTTATGTAAAAGTTTCATTTAGCCAGGCTACTGATGACATTTATTGGACATTTAACTTTCAATTATCTAGATGCTATTAAAATCAAATTTGTTTTCTTCTCTTCTCCTATAATTAGCATGAGTGTCCTCTGAATGTAACAGCTACCTTCCAGTCAAATATGAGGAAGGCAATAATTGAGACAGGTAGCTTCAATAGTAGTAGTCCAAGACTTTTAAAATGCATATGATTTAGTTGACAATTTATGAGACAGGGAAACAAGTTTTGGAAAGAAAAAAAAACTAACAATTTTTCAACTTCTAATGTACAAATACTCTGCTTCAGTTTTTCCATTAAAAAAAAGAATATTTGCAAAAGCTTTTAAGCACACGTCTAGTAAGAAAAATGTGAATGTGTTATTATTATTTTAATATATAGGAGTCTATAGAGTTTGTCCTTCAACCTAAGATATTGTTGAGTTTTTCATATCATAGAAAAAAATAATGTGGAAGGAAGTTATAGGAGCAATACATTTTAAGTGTATCATATGCAATAAATTTTTTAATCTTAGTTTTTTATTTGTTTTTGTTATGAACTTCCCATTAAAAGAAACAAAGGACAGCTTAAAAGACATTTGGTAATTAAAAAGCTGTACTCAGTGTCATCATTTATCTTTTGGTTTTGCTTATCTTGCTCTTATAAAATGCATACTGTTATGTTACTTAACACTTCTAGTGGAAAGATTTTTAAATACCTTTTGATAATTAAACTGCAAGATAAACAAAATATTATATTATTTTAGGTAGTAGCTTTTAATCTCATAAAACAAGCAGGGGCTACAGGATAAAGAACATTCTCATCTACTTTTGGGTTTTTTTAATATATTTTATGAGTTATCTTGGATTGTCTGGCACAAAACACAGAATCATGAAATAAATAAAAATAGTCCTGTGTGGTTAATTGTGATGTATGGATAACAATCTCTTTACTTTTATTGCACACCTATATTATCCAGCTTTCTTGAAAACAACAGAAGTTTAGCTATTTGTTTCAACAGAGGCAGATTTAATTCTGGAGGTTTATCTACAGTTGCAGCTGCTTTGTGATATAAATGTATACAGGTTAGAGCACTCACCCCTTGACATTTTTCTCTGTTCTTGCTTCACTACTTGTCACAGTCAGAAGTGACTCTCACCAAATCTCTCCTTAGAATTGTTTTCCTTGTTTTCACACCCTAGGAAATCCCATCCAAGCTATCTTAACTACTCATTAGATCCATAACCAATATTAATGATCTCTTTTCACATAGCCTGCCTGGAACTAAGAACTTTCTACTTTTCCTCTTCAGCCGTGCAGAACAGCCCTTTGCTTCACCTCCTTTTACCATGTTTCTGATATCAGTTCAAAACTTGTCTCTTCTCCTTGTGCTCTTGGTGTTATCCCATTGTGCTTCTTGTCATTTTGACATTTTATAAGCGATCATTGATGCCAAAGAAAGTGCCCCTGTTTCCTGTTGTAAATTCACCATTATTTTTTCAAGTAAAGTTGGCCTATCCTTTTCACAAAGTGCTGGTTCTAACAAGAAGTCCTTGCAAGCTTCTTTTCAATAAAAAAGAACTTTTTAAAGTGTATTTCAAAGTGAAAGAGTCAAAACCATTCACATGCAAATATTTCAGTAGAAAAATGTGATTACATGCATATAAAAATTTCTATTTTTGCTTAGGAGTGAGTACACAGAGAGGAACTAGAGCCAAGCAGTTCAAATAAGTTTGTGCAGAAGAACTTCAAACAGCATCATTTTAGAGACAGAAAAATATCTCTAGTGCAGGCAGATTCTTTTGGATGGATAGACCAGCTTTATTTCAAATTAGTCTCTTTTTTTAATAGAGGACTGACTACTCCATTCATCCCTCAAAAACCTCTTTCATAGGAAAATGTTTAGTTTAGACCTCAATTTAAATTATAACAGGAACCAGCAAAATTTCTCCCTTTTTATTTGGTTGCATTCCAACTAAAATAAAATAAGTTTCCAACCTAGGTGTTGTACATGCACACAAACATGTCACCAATTCCCATCACATCATCCAATATAAATCTGCATTTACAATCTCCATCCTAGAAGTCAGTGCTGCGAGTCTCTAAATATGTTGTCATTGGCATTAAGATTAACAACAGGACTTCTTCCAGCAGTGGTAACCTCAGAGAGCTTGTAAAGCATTTTTTAATGACACAAAAATCCATATTTTGCAGAAAAATAGCCCTGTTTTTAAAAATGTTATATACTTCCAGCTTATAAGGATCTGAGGAGCGCTAGTGCAATGTATTCAAACAACCAGCATGAAATTAATCAGATTCAAACATTGCAAACGCTACTTTTTTTCTCTTAAAAAGCAAATTTAAAGTGCTTGCAGGTTACTTTTTCTTCAGAAAGACTTTAATTACAAAATAAAAAATGAAAATAATAGCATATAACCCCCTATGTTAAAGATTAATATTTTAAGGTGAAAAACTACATCTGCTGAAGACTCCTAAAGAAAGTTTGCAGCCAGATTAAAGTGTGGTCTCAGCTGTTTGACAGGTGTATGACCAGTACTGTTATAAATTGTTAAAAGCACATGTGAATCAAATTCTGAAATAGGCATCATATATATTTTCAAAATCTGAACTGAGTCTTGATATGTATTGAACAGAGGGCTTTGACAATGTACACTTTGCCAGCTCAATAAATAGCTCAGAAAACAAACTAATAACATTAGTTCCCTCATTTTAGAAGTTACAGTAGTAGGATGCCATACATTTTTCCCCATGAAAGGAGAAAAACCAGTGTCAGCATAAAAAGCCCCCAAGACTTCAGAAACTATTCCATCCAAAAGTTTAAAAGGATAAAAATGAGTTTATTCAGCTCCTAATGCTATGCTCAAAACAATTCTTTGAAAAGGTTATTTGCATTTGTCTCTTTGCTGAAATAAGGGCTTGCTGAGAAGCTATTTGTGGAAAATAATAATCATCCTTTCCCTTAATCAGTGCATGTCGCTGATGAACTTCTACATAGACAGTTGATGGAAAATTCAAATTTGAGGGACATTTGAGTTGACCATGAAATAAATACTGACTTAATTTATTATAGTCATGATTTCTTGTTATTAGCTCTATGTTCAGAGGGCACTGATGTTCACTCTCTCACAGTGAATTCTTCAAATTCTCCAGGTTTTTAGGGGAATGTCCAGCGGGTATCATACAGAAAAAAAAGAGAGACTAAAGTACCTTCAGGATAGCTCCTCAGATTAGAACCAACAAAGATATACACTTCCTGTTTATGAAGAAAAGGTCTTTGATCATTTATTATGATTAATCATTTTTTATTTAAATGCCAGGAGTTTAAAAGTTGCCTTCCAAGCCTCCATCATTCTTTGACAGAAGATCGACAGATCTGCACTCCAAAGATTCACCGACTTGAAAGACCTTTAAATATACAGCATAAAAGGTCAACATCTCTTGATGAACAGGCTGAGGAAGAGTGTCTGTTTCAGCCAATATTTATTTTCTTAGATCATGTATAAACACCATTTGGCTGCACATTGTTTTCTTATTGCAAGGTTTCCCTGGTTAACTACAGTCGTCATCCTAGAACAATAATTATGATTTAGGCTTTGTGTAGGTAGCTCACTTCAGTACATGGAGGTAAATCCTACAGCTTTGAGTGCCTTCTTTGATGTTAATAGAATTATTTTATGACCATAAGTTAGGGAATAATATGATCCATTCTGTTTCATCTTCTGCCTTTTTAAGTGGATAGCAACTTTACCAGACCATCTGTTTTCCATAAAATATTTATATGTACATAAGAGAGCGAGAGAGAGAGAGGGGGAGAGAGAGAAGGAGAGGGAGAGAAATAGGACACCACAGAAACAGAAGAGTATCTGAGGACAGTTTTAAAAAGGCAATATATGTAAAACTTTTTTGATAAAACATAAGTATGAATTAAAAGTAAGATGTGAAACCCTCTGAAAAGAGTTTTATTTTATGATCGTCAATACATGCTAAAGGGAGTTCTAGTTCATGAGTTTTTTCTTTTGAAAGGAGAAGAATCTCACTAGTGATATTGATCTGTTGTGCCCAAAAGAAAAGTTGGTAGGCAAATCAACATATTCATTTATTTTTTAATTATCATGTCTGCTCAAAATAATTAATTGATTAAAGGGAGTTCAAAAGCAAAGCTTCCACCACTCACTAAGGAAGTTGAACTCCATTGCAACTTGCACCCAAACTTTAGGTATTGATTTAGCTCCAGGCATAAACAGTTATATTCCTGATCTAGATAGTGAAAAATGTGATTCTGAAAACATCCCAGGAGAAATCTTGCCAGACTGGTTATGGTATCTGGGTTTAGGCAGGCAGAGATGTCCTTCCAGAGGCCTCACCTTTGACTGAAGATCAAAGTCTGTGCACAGAATGTTCATTCTATATCAGCCAGAAGTGTGGACCAATAGAAGGAGCTTTGCAAAGCACGCCAACTGTTGTAGAGGGCCTGACATTCACATTCAGAGCATGCATATTTCAAAGTTGTGCCCTGGTCCTCAGCACCAGTGTCCAGTGATGCTGGGAATGCAGGGGATGTGATCCCAAAGTACATCTTCCCCTGCTGCTGCCCCTCAAAGGGATCCAGTTTGTGTGTCCCTGAGCCCACCCAGCAAAGTGAACCAAACTGAGGACAGGCAAGGAATGTTCTTAAATGGAGTCATCTTCATCTGCACCAAAATGCCAGAATAAATGTACCCACTGAATTTGAACTGTTTCACTGGACAGCAAAATTTTCTGTTCAAACTGGATACTGGATACCTAACTTAGGATGGCATTTCATGTATGTATTCAAAACTAAAATTGTCGCAGTTTAATATTCAAATACTAAAAAGAGCTAAAGAGATTTGGCTTCTTACTCTTTTTTTTTCCTAGAATATAATCTTACGTATTTTTGTCGCATTTTTCATATACCTTTATTTCATTGCCTAAGAAAAGGAGTATCAAAATTGCATATAGTAAGTATGATCAAACAAAATTGCCTTCGGTCAGCAATGGAACAATTTCCATGCCCATTTTACAGCAACTGAAAAGAATAACAAACTTTGCTGCTGTGCATTCTAGAGCTTTGTTCTTGGGTACCTTGGATATAGCCCTTACAGCCCTTACTAGCTCTCTCCTCTATATTTCAGTATGGAGCAAATTTAAGACTCTTCAAAGGACTACTGAGTGAGTTTATGTATTTTTTTAGAAATTGTTTCCTACAATTTGCACCCATTTTGAAAAGAAGCCTCCTTGTACTATATTCCCTTGCAACTCTTCCATTTTTTCTAGTCAAAGCCTCTGCTTCTTATATCGTCCTTCAAAACCAATCATTCTAATAACATATCCAAGAAAGGCCAATTTTACTCTTATAAGGTAATCATATGTGATATTTGTTCTCATGATGGGGACAACAACAAAAAAAAGCAGAGGCCTTTTCACAGAGTTTCAGGAAGCAGCTGGATCTGTAGCAGAAAAGCAGGGTGGGACATAAAAAATTAGTTTGCAACATTTTTTTCTTTATTCTCAACCTAGCCTATGTTTAAGTAACAGATCGTAGAAGCAGAGAAAAAGGAAAGGTGTTAAAACCGAAGTTATTGGGAACCCAGTGTCTGCAGCTCTTCCACAAAAACAGCTGTTGCTGCAAAAAAAACCAAACAAACAAAAAAAAAAAAAAACTTTTTTTCATCCTTTCTGATGAAAGGAGAAGGGCACAAGTTGTTTTCAAACTCGAGTTTCACTTGACAATTTGCACAACAGATTAGCCTGAAGAGATCATTTAACAGAGGAAAATCAAGAAGGCAGCTGAATTACTGCTTGCCACTGCCTTGCTGAGCAGCCCATTCTCACAGCAGTCTCACTGTACTTCTATCTAGCTAATTTAGCTTCAGTAGGCATAGCACTTGGTTTATCTGTACAGCCAAGCATAGGTGCACAATGATGACCACTAAAATAAAAGAAAAACAACCCCACACAATCATTGGTCTCAGTGACTTGTTAATACACATTCCGATTTAGTCCAGTTTTAAACCCATGTACTTCAGTTCAGTGCCAAAGTTTGAGCAGGATAAATAGCAGGATAAATCAAAGCAGAAGAGAAAGACAGAGATGAGACGGGAGGAGGAAGAGGTGTAACAGGTTTGGACTCAGCAGGGGTGTGCAGGGAGGCACTGCATGTCAGCCACCCTGGAATGGGGACTTGCAGAGGCTGCCCACAACCTCTCTGTGCTGGGTGATGGCCCTGGGATAGCTCTGAGTTACAGCCTCAAATAATAAAGGGTCACTCCAGTCATGTGGGAAGCTGGGCTTGAGCTTCTGGGGCTCAGCCATGCATGAGGAACATGAGGAGCGCTAAGAAATTCCTGAGCACTTGTTGGGGAAGGGCTGGGCTCTCGCTGCACCTGGTGAGTCACTCAGGAGAGTCACAGCTACAGCTCACAGCCCTCATGCACATGGGAAGAGCAGTGAGGGAGAGGAGGCCACAAAGAGATGTCCAGCTTTATTAGCAACATTTCCCACTGCCAACAAGAAGCCCCTTGCTTTTCCAGTCAGTGGGTGTCAACAGTCAGAGGTAGCTAATGCCCTCCTTTTTAGCTAATGCCCTCCTGCCTTTTGCATGCCCCTCTGGAGCTTGGCTCCTAGGGTGATGCATCAAAGAGAAACATCCAGCAGCACCTTGTACTGCTCTAAGACTCTAATTCTCATTTCATGGCTAAAGAAACCAACTTACTCTGTGCCTACACCAACACAGCCTTGGAATAAAATTGATATTTATATAATACTAGTGACTTTAAATTGCAAATAGAATAAATCTCCTATTACCGATGAACCAGTTTGACATTTGTGTTGGTTTTGACTTTTGACTTTTGAGTTTTACTTTTGACTTCACAGAATCACAGAATCATTTAGGTTGGAAAATATCAAGTTCAACTCTTGCTTCCCATTGTACATGGATCACAATTCCAGTTCCTGCATGCATTGTCTTCTGCCTGCAGATGGGAAAGTGTTGCAGAGTAAGCATTTAATTCATTTTGATCAAAGTCTGCACCTTGTATCTTCAATCAAAGTGAAAGTACTTATCCAGATGCAGTGCTCAGTAATCAGTAGGGATAATGCACAAGCAATCCATCAGTGCTTGAAGCTGTTCTCTATGAGCCCTCTCATGGCCCTAAATTGTTTTTCATGGGCAGAATTGATGCATTACACTTTGTCCCCAACATTTCTAAAAAATAATGAAGTAATTTCTGGAATTATTCCAATATACCAGACCTGTACCTAATTTTGAATCAAGGTTGTAGAGTACAGTTAGGGTTCTAATATTCTATCACGTAAAACAACCTCTGCACCCCCTCTGTAGCCTTGGTGGGAGACAAATGCACACCCATCTGTCCAAGGTTCTGCATGCACTGACACACACCAGAGCTCAGCTGTAAAGGCTGTCATTGCTCAGCTCACCCCTTACATTGCAGTGGTTTTTTTTTACATTGAAAATGCACTGAAGGGGAAAAAATGCAGAACTCTACATTCTGTAAACCTCTGTGAGCAGGAGAAGTTAGGTGAGGACTTCTTCTCCCTTTCCTGTCAGTATGGCTATTAATTAACATCCATAATGACTTAAAGGCTTAATTTTTACACACACTTGGACATGGTCTCGTGAGAGCTATACATTGGGCAGGAGAGTGTTGTTCAGCTCCCAACTGGGCTCAATAACAAAATGGTTGGCAAAAATAGCCCTTATGGCAAACTGGTTTGTAAAAAAGAAATTAACCAGATGCGTCACATATAGGAAGTCTGCCATATGAGAAAAGCTGTAGAGAACTGCTCAGCCTTGAGAAAATAAGGCTAAGAGGAGGCCCTGTCACCATATTCCAATATTTACAGGATGGTTACAAAGAAGATAGACTCCCTTTTCACAAAAAGTTGCATGGAAAGGACAAGGAATAATGGGTACAAATTTCTCCTGGGGAAATTCTGAGTGAACACAAGAGGAGAGTTTTTCACAATGAGAACAATCAGCCATAGCAAAAATCTCCCCAGGGAAGTAGTGGATTTTGCAACACTGGATACTTTTAAGATTCACCTGGATAGGATGCTGGGCCATCTGGTTTAGATTGTGCTACTGCTGAGAAAGGTTAGACCTGATCATTCTTGAGGCCCCTGTCATATGATTCTATAATTTCATCTCCATTTTACAGCTTTAACAATTTGGATGTGGATGTGCTTCATTCTGTGGGACTCTGCTTTACGTGTGCAGGACTGGGTTCATTAATACACAAAAACATACTGACATATGCACGTGTGCTAGGATGCACATTAATCTCACGTGGATTATTCATCTCAGCCCTGGCCTGCAAGGCTACCTACATAGAGATTTTAATGCCAGTGCAGCTTTTGCTTGTTCTCAGGATCAGGAAACTCATGATCTCCCAGCTCTAGGCAGGGGGTTGACAAGATATGGCTTCTCCATTGTGAGAAAGGGAATATTCTGCCATCCAGCTGGAGAGATTTCCCAGTGTCCCATCCTGTAATGTGTGGAACTAGAGCAGATAATTGCTCCATTTTGCAAATTATGAAGCTGAAACCATTAAATAATTCATCTCGTTATTTTCTGTAGTGTTTTCCCTTTTCTGTGGGTAGTAGCTGTAAATCATAATAATGTACAAGCCAAAAGCACATTTGCAAAATTCTTGAATTATCCAGGGATGAAAACCCATCTCTCTGCTCAGTTTCTTTGCTGGACTCATGTGCTGGTCAGTTTTAAGCAACATAAATAATCAGACCCTGCAAACACACAAAATATGCCAATAACATTTAAGGTGGATAAATCTGTCTCATCCTGTCCTTTATCTCTTATAAATTAAAAAAAAGAATGGAATAATATTTCCTCGATTAAATAAATCCAAGCCAAACTGTGAATAGCAACAAAAAGTCACTAAGTGGCTTTTTGAGCCTGTATTTTTACAGAGCTGGAAGTTTCTGTGAAAATTCATGAAATGTACTGTAGCTTTTGAGTTTATTTGCTGTAGCTTAGTACTAACAACTAGCAAACACATACTGGGTTTTGCAGCCAGATATTCATCTGTGTGTCTAAAGGGTTTATTTAGTTGCACTTTCAATTCTAAAATTTGTATGCACATGTTGGGATGTACGTGTGTGTGCATACAAGTATGTAAACAGTTGTACACATATAAAGCACAGCCCTACAAAATACAGGTGTATCTATATCCAAGTGGGTAAAACTCCAATCTTCTTTATAGAAATACTGTAAGCTGTCAGATCCTCAGTAATCTAAATGATGAAAATAGGTCTCACCAAAGTCAATATAAAGAAGAAATTATTTTATTACCCTTCACTGTGCATTTTAAGTAACAGATGAATCAAAGCAGACTTTGCAATTATAATTCTTTGATCTTTTTCTTTAAAACAAATTATGACAGCTGAAGGCAGGATCTCATGACGTGTGCCATTAATAGTGCATTATGGACAGCATGAAACACGAAATAAGAAAATCATTAAAACAAAGATGTTAAGTTTTTAAAACTGTTACAAGACAGATGGATCACTACTTGGGGAAAGCCCTCTGTTCTGAAGTTCTGTGTTGCAGGATTCATCAGCTCTGGCTAGAGAGATGCTTTGCTTAACAGCTGCAAGACATTTATCCCCATAACACAGCCCTAATCCACGTCCTCTGCAGTTCTCTGCAGTAGAGAGAACTCATTTTCCAGTAGATCCTTGGCTCCTTTGCTGACATTACTAGCAAGAATGGAATAACTTTTCTGGGAGATGAAGCTGATACCTGGTTCTCTGGGTGGCCCTCCCTCCCTCTCTTGGATGAACTTTTCTCTTGGTCTATGTGCAACAAAGATTTGCTATGCCTTGTGGTGCCCTGTAGAGAGGCATTTTATGAAAAGTTTAAGGACTGAAAGACACCTGTCTTTCGCTATGAAAACAAACACTTTCACCCAGTAATTCAGTGGCCTTGGATATGTGCCTCTGGAAAGAAAGAAGTGTCTATTTATTCTCTTGCCTCAGATAAAGTATTGTTAAGCAAAATGTCTTTCTGGCGACCTCATCCAATTTGCACATAATATCTGGTGGGAAATGGGATGTGAAGGCAATTGCTGTTAATCTTGAAACAAAATTAAATGCACTGTAAACCTTCCAGTAGTATCTAGGAGTTTTTTCAGCGTGTGACCCAAGAGTTAAAAATGCAATTGCCATCAGACACTTTTCCCTAAACTATGTGTGCACTGCTTGCTGCAGGAAACCAGTAGGAAGAGACAAGGTGCTGTACACTTCAGACTGGGCTATGGTTATCTTATTTCCCCTGCCATCAAGCAGTGCTTTGGGTAAGATGAAATTGGAGGTTGGCACTGTGTACTTTTGAGAGAAAGGAAAGAAATGCAAAGCACACAAGGACCTATGTTTTTCAGTTTTTTTATTAATGTCTTATCTAAGAGTTCAGGGAGAGTGTGAGGAAGTGATTTGTCTAAACTGGAGAGTGGAGCATGGAACAAGGAATCTGAATGTGAACAAGGGTATTTTATCTGATTCTCAAGAACATGCACAACACAGTGCAATCTCTTTGGTAAGTAAATCATGAAACTACTAATCAAGGAGTATGCCCTAATGGCAAAGGGATAAATAACTGCATAATGGCAGTATTTATCTAAGAAATTAGATTCTTTTAAACAGCATGAAGCTCTACAAAGCAATCACACATCAGAAACCCTTAGATGCATCATTACTGACAATAAAGATAAAAAATCCGTCTTTAACTGAACAACAACAACAAAAAAACTTAGGAATAAATATGTCTTTAATAGCCTGTGTCTTCATGAATAAATAATTGTTTTGTTCTTTAGTGTGGATAGGATAGAGATTCCTCCAGTCATCCCTATGGTGCAGAATATTTTTTTTTTACTTATCTAGAAGAAACCATCAATCTACTATCACAATGTGCTCACCATTTTCTCAAGCAAATGAAGTTAGAGAGATGAAAAGAACATAAGCTAGTACATAACTCGTTATGCCCTTTCCAATCAGCATTTATTGTTATATTTTCCTGCTTCTTCAGAAAATAAAAAGAACTAAAAATCATTGACTATTTAAACCAAGAAAGATTTGTGGGCACATTTTTGTTTTAAAAACAAATAATTTTTACATCTGGCATTCACTGAAAGGCATATATTTGTCTTAACATAACAAGATGTCATTTTACTGATATTTTCTTTTTAAATTGTTCTGTGGAGGCATTCAAAACTTCCTAACCATTTTCAAAGCACACAGTGGTTACTGTAGAAAAACAGAAGTCTAAGAATAGCAGATGAGCAGAAGGGCCCACCTGAGGAGAAACAGGTTAGAACTTTTTCTTAAAACTGTTTCCACAGTGTCCTGGTGCCGTTCTGTCAACCCTTTGCTGTGTCTCCTGTTTTGCAGCTGGTTCACATTGCCATAACAGTTCTGGCTTTGGTTGCTGTTTCCAGCACCATGGCAATCCTCTGTATTGGAACTTCAGCCCAGCAGCCTCTCTCCAGCATGCTGTTCCCAGTACATCCTTCTGGAAATGTTTCTCCCCACAGCATGCACATCCTTTTCCAGAGCTGTGCTTGATGCTACAGAGGAATTCAGTAGCACTCACATGGTCAGAGCCTTCCAACCCACCCAGCAGGCTGCTGGGTGCATCCATGGTCCAGGCCTGCAGGCATCTCTTCCTGTAGACCCTAAGCTGGTGGGAGCCACCTGAGAACCTGACAGAGATGGAAGCACCACTCTGAACACAGTAAAAGCCACTCTAATGCAAGCTGCCTTTTGTAAAGCAAGCATCTTCCCATTCCCATCATCTTTTTGTCTGCTCTGCAGCAGATCACATCATGCTGAAAATGAACCCAAGATTGTTTCCAACCACCTCTGTCCCTCCCTAGATCTGTCTCTCTACTCCATGGGCATCAGTGCTGGCACAGAGCAGGATAAATTTTGTCCTCAGTGGTGTAGAGGAGAATAAGCCCTTTTTTTCGGTCGACTTAAATGGGTTTTATGCCTGTATCCTGAGCTAAGCAGCACAGTTGTCTTGTCTTCTGAAACTGCTTTCTCATTTTTGAACTCTCGGAAGTTATCCTCCTCTGTGCATACCATCCAAGCCCTCTTTTTCACTACACCATATAGCTATCCAGACTGTTTCATGCATCCAGGATAGCAGAAGGACAGGAGAAAGTGCCTGAGGAAACACAAGAACACTCCTGTGTTCCTCGTTGTTCCTTCAGGCATCTATCCAGAGGTATGCAATCATGATGTGACTGCAATCTTTATTCACTACATTTCAAAGAACAGCTTTTATAAAAAGAAGAGAATTTTCAGTTCTACTGAACCATTTACACTAAAAGGAAACCACAAGTATGAAGCATGGGGTTTTTTTTTCTTTTTTTTTTTCCTGTAACTGCCCACTTAGCTCACAGCAAATGTATTTCCAGTCCTTGTTTAGATATTCTAGCCTTCAAATAGGAATGAAGGAAGGAAAAGCTTTGTAGTAAGAGGTGTAATAGAGGTATGGAAATTGTTCATATTCTTTCTTTGCCAGACCCTTTTCCATTTTAAATTGGTGAGATTCGTTCTTATCAAACAAAAAAGTAAGGACTGTTTTTTCATATATTGTCTTTTTTACATCTAAGTGACTGATGTTTTTAGTAAAATTTTTCTGTCTCATTTCCATCAAGAAACTCTGGTCTTGGACATGAGACAAGACTGAACAAATTCATCTGAATCACAAACACAATAATTTGTTCATTGATGGGAACTCCTCTACAGATATTTGTGTAAACTAACATTAAGCACACAAATATTTGCAGAAAAAATAAACAAATAAAAAAAAGTTAAGCAATTAAGTTAGGGCAAGGGGTAAGTTGAATTTATTGTCTATTATGTTTCCATAGAGAGAGAGAGAGAAATGTTTGAAATAATCAAAGTAAATATTTCTATTCCATGGTTTGAGTAAATATCACCAAAAGGACAGGTTTATTCTAGCTCCATTTGTGCAACTCACTTTTGAAATGGAAAGTTGTCTAACTTGCTTTTCCAAAAGAAAATATAATAGAATAAGAGAAGGGTTTGTTTTGGAAGAGACCTTAAAGACCACTTAGTTCCACCTCCCACGTAACCAGGGTGCTCAGGGCCCCATCCGACCTGCTCTTGAACACTTCCAGGAATGGAACATCCGCAGCTCCTCTGGGCAACATGTTCCAGTGCCTCACTACCCTTGTTTCCTAATAGGAAAAATTTCTTCCTAATTTCTATTCTAAACCAACCCTTGTTCAGTCCAAAGCCATGACCTCTTGTCCAGTCATGGCATCCCCTTGTGAAAATTTCCTCTCCAGCTTTCTCGCAGGCCCCTTTAGGTACTGGAAAGCTGCTCTAAGGTCCAACTGTAAACTTCTCTTCTCCAAGATGAACCTCAACTTCATGGTGTGGGGGTGTTCACAGGGGTCCCAGGATGAGGGAAGAGACCAGAATGTTGACTCCATGTTTCAGGAAGCTGATTTATTATTTTATTACATATATTATATGAAAAGAAAATGATATATTAAAACTACACTAAAGAATAGAAGAAAGGATTTCATCAGAAGGCTAGCAAGGAATAGAAAAGAATGATAGTAAAATCTTGTGACTGACCAGACAGTCTGAGACAGCTGGATTGTGATTAGCCATTAATTAAAAACAACCACATAAGAGGAATCAAAGGTGCACCTGTTGCATTCCACAGAAGCAGATAATTATTGTTTACATTTCGTTTCTGAGGCCTTTCAGCTTCTCAGGAGAAAAGATCCTAGTAAAAGGATTTTTCACAAAATATGTCTGTGACATCACGGCTCTCATCTGGACCCACCCCAACAGGCCCAGGCCTTCCCTATGTTGGGAGCCCCAGATTTGGATGCAGAGCTCCAGGCTGGGTCTCACAAGTGCAGAGACCCCACCAGAGGGTGGGATATATAAATGGTATCTGCCTGCTTTAGGTGAAAAGATGTTTCTAGGCTGATGTAAGTATTATATAAGCTTTTTGGTTTTCCTTCCTGATTGGTAGAGGGACATGATGCTACCAAGTTAATCATCATTCTTTATATTGTAAGCTCTTATCTTTCTGTATAGAGCATGTGGGAAATAGTGAGGACAAAAAATACATCTTAAATTTTCCTTTAAATGAAGCAAAACACACTTGACTTTGAAGGCCTTTTTAGTTATTGAATATCAGCAATGTTAAGTATCTGTGAAAAGATTTCCCTGGAGAGCAGACAGAATCCAGTGTACAGTGCAGCAAATATCACTGTCAGATGATGTCATTTTTCCTAATTTTTTCTTGAAAGATATGATACATGTAAACAGGATTTTAAGAGAACAGTCATTTCTGTATCAACTTTTAGAAGAGTGCTTGCTGTTCTTTTTTCTGTCTTCTCACGTTTTTTTCTCTTCTGAAACCATGGAAAACAATTTGCTCCGTGGATACTGTCCTATTCCATTTGACAAACATACAAACATTACCTTTTTTTAACACATATTTTGAACAGAGCCAAAACTGGCATGGCTTATTGTATTTAATAGAAACAAAATCATCAACTTCATTACCATCTAGTCCTGTCATGCCAAAACATGCTCATCTCTGTACAGTAATGTCCACAGATAACAGTGCAGAAATGGGAGTAATATTTATTTCCTTCCATACACTCAGCCAACTGGAAAAAACTGAATATCTTCATAAAAATATGAGAACAGGAATGAAGTGTCTTCTCCAAAACAAATTGTTGAAAAGATGCTTTGTGACTTTATTAGGCCTTGGGTCATGTCCTATTTTCAGCAGATTCAAGTATTAGTAATAAACTTAATGTCTTCTTTAAAATGTATAGCATTGAGAGGTTACATATTTGGGTTTGCACTGTCACATTCAGAAAATCTGAAGTCAGTGTTATTTCTTTACAGCAAAAAACTGTGGGTACAACATCAAATGACAGAGCCTATCATTTCTTCCTTAACGTGCTACTGGATTTGCACCCTGTTCTTGCTTATGTCTGGAAGGACCAAGAAGAAATGCAATGAAATCAGTGTTCATATCCCAGGGCTAGAGCTGGGTTAGTGATAGCAGAATTTCATCAGCATTTGTTATTCTAGTAAGAAGAGCTAGATGCACCCAAAGATTTGGAATTTCATGAAGGCTGGTCTCCAGCACAGACCAGTGGCAGAGGAGGAGCTCAGTTGGATAAGGAGGGTGGGGCAGAGCAGTGCAGAGGCTGGAATGCACAAAGCTGCTGCTTCAGCCAGGCAGCTCCCAAAGAGGGGATGCACTATGAAAAAGTTCACAGCCAACTTAACACCTAAATGAACTGGGAGGATGGAATATCTCTCCAGAGGTCTCCAGTGCTGATTACATCTTCACATTTGGTGTTCAGGGAGCCAGGGAGGACTGTTCTACTAAGTGGCTAGTATGGAAAGAACAGGTTAAAACTCAAAGTTATAGAAAGTCCATCCCAAAACATCCCTATACCTCCCTAGATTTCGTAGTCCCTTTTTATGGCATACAGCAGTCTTATGGGGAAATAGAATTAATTCATATTCATAAATCCCCATTGGATGAAACTGGAGCTGTTGGATTAATTTTTTGTTGTTGATTTTTTCTTTTGGGAAATGTTTGTTTTAGATAATCAAAAATTTTAGAGGGACAATTAATACAATGGTTCCCTGGCTACTGGCCTGGAAGCCTCAGCAGTGTACACCAGACAGCAATCTTTCGGTGGAAAATGTTCCATTTTTTAATTTTTCACCCTCTATTAAAAGCATTTTCTTTCCGTGCTGTGAAAGTTTTGGTGGGAACAGACATTTATTTTCTGCAAAACACTGTTGTGTATTATTATTAATATTTATGATGATTACAGCACATCGGACAAGTTGCCTCATGATGAACATTAACTTTTTATAGTATTTTGACCTTCCCTAGACTGGACAAACATTTTTACTCTTGATCTCCCAATCATCTAAAAGATCAGGACACAGATAACTTGGAAGAATTAAGAGGCTCGAGTGTAGGATTTTTATAATGTTGCCCCTATTCTATTGATTAGTTCTGTTTCATCCCAATATTATAGTTAGTGCAGCTAGGCAAACATAGAGAAATTGCTCTTTCCTTTCAAGAGGAATGTCAAAACAATAAATAGATTAGTCTTGCCAACAGCATTGATTTGTGACAGCCTTGATGTATGCAATCATTTGGGATTCAAACATTTATCAGTGGGGGAAAAAAACCCCACCGTTTTTATTTGCTGCATTGAGACTTACTGGGAGAAAATGCTATTAGGCATCTCAGAATTCTCTGTATAGTGGCAGGCTTTTAAATGCAATGAGATATCCACAGTACATTTCCATATTAATCAATAAAATGAAAGGCAAAAATCAATTTTGTCTGTGCAACTGTGTGTGACACCTCCCTAAGAGCTGCTCCATTGGGATGGATTCATGCCAGCAAAGATGGTCATAGGCTGATTGTTTATTTATGGCAAGGAAAGGCATAAAGTCATCTTACTGACAAAGTAGCAGGAAAGATGTTACCCGTAGGATGTCTATTCAAAAGCCTGGCACTGGTACCTGGGAAGTATGCATTTCAGACTTTAATAGCAACTGTGGCTTCCCACATGAAACACGGGCAACGATTTTCTTTGATTCAGAGGAAATAAAGGTTGAATTTACCAAAGAAACTGAGGATCATCCAATTATGCTCTGAAAAGATGGCAACACTGAGGAATTTGCCATATATACTTGGAATTAGCAAATTATCATTATTGTAACTTCAAGAAACTAATAAAATGTGATCCACTAGTTTTGTATTCCACATCTCTTTTCCTCTACTGGAATAAGCACTGAACCTTAAGACATCCTCATGTCACCCACAATTTGGCCAGCCACTGTTGCATCCTCTGGTAATTCTTCTAATTCAGGACTGTATGATGTTAGATTATGGTTTGTGTCATATCTTAAAGCTTTCATTTATCACTTCTGCAATGCACTATCCATGATGTTATTTTACTGTAGATTTACTTGTAACTATAAACCTATTTTCTTTGGTGCTCTTTTTCTTCTCAAGTTATTCTCCAAATATTCAGTGTGCGGTTTTCTGATGATTGCTAAGACAATGTAATGGTAGCATAAACTGAAAAGCTTGGTTTTGAGTGACAATGGTCATCTCAAAACACTTCATTGCTTAAAATATATTATGAATTTTTTTTGGTTTTTTATCAGTTGATTCTATTTTATTGCTCAGTCATTCAGTATCATGAGGTCCTTCTCTGATTTTCTAGGTCAGTCTTCATATTTACTCTCCTGAACAGCAACACTAGTGTCCATTTTCACCTTACTGTTTACCCCCGATCCCATTTTATTAAAAAGATAACAACAAGAAAGTCTTGGGTTGGGGTCCTGTGCACTCTGTTAAAAATATCTCTGGAGCAAAAGTTATCTCCAAAATTTTCATCATCTAGCTGGTCATCCACTGGACCCTTTTAACTCAAAAAATGGCTAAAAATTAATTGATAATGCAGCACTGAAGATGCATTACATCTAGTGTCATACAGACACTATGAAGCAGAAAAAAATTATTCAGAGAAAAGAAAAAAAAAGAATGATGACCAGTGTCCTTCCATAAGCACTAAAGTGCCAATAAGAACATCAGTCTGATAGGTTTAAAACTGGATTTTTGCAGAAGACATTAAAGTCATAGATACCACCACACTAACTAAGAGAAAGATTATGAAAGGTGGAGAAAAACTTTTTACAAGAGCATGAAGTGTCAGGACAAGGGGAAGTGGCTTCAAACCGAGAGAAAGTAGGTTTAGATTAGATATTAGGAAAAAATTCTTTACTGAGAGGGCAGTGAGGCACTGGAACAGTTTGCCCAAAGAAATGGTAGATGTTCCATCCCTGGGAGTGTTCAAGGCCAGGCTTGATGGGGCTCTGAGCAGCCTGGTCAAGTGAAAGATGTCCCTGCCCATGGCAGAGGGTCGGAATTCGGTGATTTTTAAGGTCCTTTCCAATCCAATCCATGCTATGATGACATGCTAAGACAAGATACTGCTAAAGGGTGAAGTTATTCTTGAAATAACTAAAAGTTTTTTTAAACAAACTTTTTATAAAAGTAAAATATGTGTCAATTTTCCAGAAGAGATAATGGACAGGTCCTTAATTATGTGTTAAAAAAGGTGCCATAAATTCTGCCAAAGGTTGGAAAAATCTCTACTGCACAAAATTTAGAATTAGAAGGGGGGAAGAAAATAAAAAAGAGTGTAGAAATTATATTCACTGTAAATTCTGAATATAAGGAGACATTTGAAAAATGTGTCAGGACTGACATGGGGAATATGAATTATAAATCACTTGTGATGAAGGGGATAAGGAAATCAGATACATCAAGGGAATCAAGGAAGTTTTCTGAGTCAGACATATGGAACAAAAAGGACCTCTGCAAAACAATATTAATGAGATCCAACTCTAAAAGTTTAATTAGTTCTAGGCACCACAATACTAGAGAATTCTTTTAAAGGAAATAAAGAAAACAGGAAAAGACCTGAGGAAATAACTTGTGAAAACAGAATAAGAAAATTAACATGGAAAATATGACCAAGCAAAAACTAAAAGACATGATAAATATCTACATATATCTGAGGGATTTAACAAAGAAGAAATAATCAAACTGTTGTATAGGAAGCAGCTTATTAGAAATAGTTGAGTTAAATTAAGCAGCAAAAAAATACACCACATAGCTGGACAAATATTCTGATAGGGATGTATGGGAGACAGTGAAATAGCTTTCATTAAAAAAGTCAGAAGAATATAGCAAAGCTATTTTAAAATTTTTCTGCACAGGGCTCTAGGGATTTTATACCTAGGAATTCATATCTAGGATTGTGACTCTGCATAGGCTTTGGAATAGTTGAAAAGATCTTTGAGGTTCTAATGTCTCTGACTGCATAAAGATAGTGCAAACTATTTAGCCAGGAGATTTTTACTAAGGATATCTTTAAATGTAGTAGGAAATTTCAGGCTATGATTTGTTCTTTTCAACCTTTCAGCCTAGCTCATCAAGAAAGAGTCAGAAAGATGGACTTTTTTCAGTGTTTCAAACTCTACCTATCTCAAAAGAATTATGCACACTAGTCTATGTTAATACAAATTTAAATTAACTATGGAAGGTAGCATAAAGGCATCAGTGGGGTTTTCTTATTTACTAACATTTCCTCTGACAGACCATTTAAACCTCTCTTGGCACATGGAAAAAGCAACAAGACAAAGGTTTTAGAAATGTATTATTTTTTATTAATTGATGCTTGTCAAACATTTAGACATAATGTCAGCTAAAATTCCAGTTCAGAAGAACATCTCACATTCAGCTACTATAGGTAGTGGAAGAATAAGAGTAGTAGACAAAGATGACCATTTTGCCTAGTCTTTGCTATTTTATTTTTGCATACATGAACAAAAATAAGACATGATCTAATAACAGGGTATAATCTATTTAGAACTCCTCAAAGTTATAGAACGACATAGAAGAAGAATAATTTTATATAGCCATTTGTTTCAATACATGGAGGAAAAACATATGGTATGTGAAATACTCAAAAACTGCAGTTTACCCAACAAAACTCATTTTGTTTCTATTCAGCTGCAAAAAGATGACAATCGTGTGTCAATAACTCTTTATGCATCTATTGTAATTTCTTGAGCTGCTCTACCTAAGAGACAGTTAGATACAATCCTAACAGGAATAATAAAGTATCCTTTTGGTTTATTCATACTGTTGACAATTCTTCTTTTCCTCTTTATTTTGAAGGAAGAGTAAGTGATACTACCATGAACCGACATGGCTACAGAGCTGATCAGAAATATCAAAAAACACATTTTAATTCTTAAATATGTACATTCTTGTAATTAAAACATAGATAATCAATAACTAGATCTGATACTCTACACTCATTTATAGAGTTTGCCTTTTAATTAACTGGTAATTAACCTGGCAGGGACAATTCTGGATTCCAGTTCCTCCTGAAAGAACTTAGGACATAATTTCATTACATAATCATTCAGACATCAGCCCTTCAAGCATTAGCCAGAAAACTGGATTCACCCCTTCTTAAATACCCTGCCTTAATACCAATCTTTCTGTCCAGAATAGCTAAGTATTCCATAGAAACAGCTTTAACAGGAGAGCTATTGGGCACTTTAGAATAGCAGAGGTGGTTAAGGTGTTTTTCCAGCAGGTAAAATTTTGAGACAGCTCACAGCAGGAAAAGAAATTGAAATGGAGTTTTCCATGTCTTTGTTGTACTGTGTACAGTTAGACATCTTCAGGAGTGCATCCTTGTGCACTACTCCTTTGAAGAACTCCATGCTCAAGGATGATGTGCAGAAATGATAGGCTCAGAAGGGATAAGAGGGTGAATGTATCTTTGTCAGACTGCCCCTGTGCCCCTGTGGCAGTTCATTTGGGAGCTGCATGCAGCCCCCTTTACTCACAGACATACACACACATCTTGAACCAACTCCCCTGAACCACAGCCTGGACCTCAAGACTGTCCAGACTCCGCACCCAGACTAAACCAAGTGTCCAGCAGAAACCTCAGGTCTTGCCTGCTGCTGGTCTCCTACTCACAGGAACATTGGTTTGAACCTTGCTAGCTGCATTTTACACAGACACACAGACACACACACACCACACAGACACAGACACAGACACACACACACACACACACACACACAGAATATTCTGCACAACCATGCTGTGATTCTCAAACAGAAAGTGGTTAAGAGTTTAATAGACGAATAGAGTTTAATAAGGATATAGAGCAGACTGCAGTGATCAAGCCTCTGACAAGTTTGCTGACCAGCAGTTTTTCCAGATGGCTTCTTTCATATGCCCTCTTCCACCTGTTTTCCCATGTTTGTTCCTTAGCTCTCCTTAATCCATCTTTCTTTGCCCTTGTTTTCTCCCTGTAAACAACCCACCCCAGACACATTTTCCCAGTTGCTCCCTGTTTTGTTCAGCTTCAGCTTCATATGCTGATAATTTTCACCTCCAGAAAAATCTTACCCCACATCCAGCAGTTTCTCATGCAAGGACTGACAAGCCATTTGCCTGCATATCTCCAGAGAGAACCTTAACTGGTTACTGTTAACTGAATATCCAAACAAAAATATTGAGATTCCCTCTGCACAAGTGCAACATGAATTTTAAGAGAAGTGGCTTCTCCCATGAAACAAAAGAAAACAAAAAACAAAAATGAACAAAAAAACCCCACAAAACCACAAAAAATAAAATAAAGCTGAATGTAGAAAAGTATAATGTTATTATTCCATAGTATGAAGTATATGTGGAGCTTAATGATACTGAGACAGGGAATCTGTAATGTGTCAGTTTAGCCTCATCAGGATAGAACCATATAGAGTTCTAATATGAATAATAATTTGAAAAAAGGACTGTGGACCCTAAGGAAAACAGCAGTTTTGGTATCTCTGTCATGCCTTATTCTGCTTTCCTGAGAAGAGTTCTTATCACCTCCCTTAAATGTGAGGTAGAGATTTATTTTCTTCTTCTTGAATTTTTTAGTAAATCATAATCTAGCAGTAAAAGTTTTGGCAGATTATTACAGGGATGTATTTCCACTGATATTATATTTGTAAAAAGTCAATATGTACCCATATTTCACTTTTCAATTTTTAGTTTTTAATTTGTTTCATTAGTTTACCATCTAATGCTCTAAAGATTTTATGACCACTATTTATATTTAGTGTCATGATGGAAAACTCACCGAGTTTTATCTACACGACCTAGTAAATACAATCCAGACTCCTGCGTCCCCTTGCCCTTGGTCAGAAGGTTGGGAAGCTACCAAATGATCCCTGCCTTGCAGCCCAGCTATATCAACAATTATATCCTATCCCAAAACAGTCATTGCCACTCTCAAGGTCACAGTCAACTGCAACAGGTTTCTCGTTCTGTTTACAACTATTTAATCTGCAATCCATGGTCTTGTCCATAGACAAATCCTTTGAAGTTTCACAAATAAAACTTGCCCTTACTTTTGTTCACCAGCAGCTTTGGGAACAAGCACTTTGCAGTGCTCCATAGATAAGTGTAAGACCACATGCCTAGAAGAAAAATAGAGAACTCTTAATGGGGAATTCAAAATAAGATCTTCCTCCTTTTTTTCCCCAAAACAAAATATACCTTTCAGTTTTGTGAAGGACATGCAATTTAGCATTTTACCATTCTTTGTTTCCATGAAGAAACAACATTTATAGACTTCATCCATAGATTCTGTCTTGGATTCCCCTGGGGGAAGCTCAGCCACTGCTGGAATCTCACTGATAATTTTGAAGTAGAAGAGCAACAATGTGCATCAAAGGAAAAATTGATGTCACAGCCAAATTAACAGAGACCCTAAAAATGCCTTTCCTTATCAGCCTCCCAAATTTTCCCTATCAGAGCCTCTTTGCATTTTCTGGGTGCTAGAAAGAGGGCAAGAAAAAGGAGGCACTGATGGTTCTTGCCAGAACTTTGTATTTCAGCCTTGTTTAGGGGGGGTTATAACTTGTCAGAAGTCTCATACATCAGTTTCATTTTCCCTGCTCCTTTTATTTCAATCTGGAATTCACTAGAAGTTTTCTGGGAAACTGCCCTGAAAGAAATATAACACAAACAGGAACACATCACTTTTGGTATCAAGATTATAGGAGGGTGGCTTGAAGCTTTTACAAGGAAACAGCTGCAGATTCTTGTCTATTTGTATTGTTAGTCTATCCATTATTTTGCCTGTATTTGCCTAGGGCTCATAAAGTATTTCCATATCTTGAAATTCACACCTGGTCTTCTGAATGTTTAAGTTATACAATAAATTACTTTGCATGATGACCAGTTTTCTCCTGTGTTTCTCATTAAAATGGCACCAATTAAACTTAAAAAAAAAAAAACTATAAAGCAAACCAAAAATTTCTTCAGGATCTCTTTCTTAAATACTGCTTAAAATGAAACAAGGTCCTTCTAAAAGCCACTGACAAATACCTGTGGTTTTTCTTGATATGGAAAACAGAATATAAAGAAGTTAGAGCTACTGTGTTCAGCTGGCAGAGATGTGTTGGGGGCCCTTGGACCACCCCCTAAGCCTTCAGTAGACCTTGCGGTGTTACTGCATCAGGAAGGTCCCCACCCCCGTTTTCAGCATCCAGGAGAGGCTGAGAGCAGCAGCACTGATGGTGACCCAGGTGTGGCATGTGCTCTGCACTTTCTCAGGGCCATTGGCAAGCCTGTGTCCCCAAGTGAGCAACTAGTCCCATCTATTGTTTCCAAGCCCCTGACAAACCCACAGCACAAGAATGACTTACCTAAACCAAGTTCCTGATCCACTCATCCCAGCTGGCAGCCAGATGCCAGATTTTTGCCAGATGCTGTAGTACATGAAGAACACATACTGAAACTAAGAAGGCAGATTTGGAAAAATACAAAAGAGGGAAAAATCAAGAACAAATGTAATTGAACAATACAATCCAAGTATATTAACAACATGAAAAACAGGGGAGTCAGTCACCCAGTTTTCAGATTTTTTTATAGCACAAACAATAATTAAGTTCAAAATATCAACTATTTGAGGTGATTGAGAAATTGTTAAGCCCACTCAGATTTACATTGAACTCAACTAGGCTTTTGTCCAGTTCAAGGGTCTGTTCTTGAGAATTAGGATTTCAAGACTAAAGCATCTAGATTTTCTGAACTTCATATTGAAATCTTTGCAGTTTCTCATGTAGTAATATTCACAACATTTTTAGAAGAAGAAAAAAGGATTTGGGACAGCAGTGTTGTGTTTGTTGATACACAATTAGAGATTTGAAGAGCTACAGTCTGGTGAGGACGGTTCCAATGTTTTGACTGTCCTGTCATAAATCTCAGCTTATTACGTTTCATCTGATTTTCACTGTATTCAACCTAACAGCTTCCTTTTCACTCAATTGCACAGGCTAGCTGGTATGTATGTGCTCACATGGAATTGTACAAGTGAATAATAAAGTTTATCACTGTAGTGAGAGTTAAGATTGGCAAAAAAGAGAACTCAACCTAATGACCTGAGGATATATTTTTCAAGAGAGCAATTCACCTTAAACACTGTACAGCGTTTCTTCCTAGAAATCAATGTTATGGATGAAAAATTCAGTCTTAATTTAAATCTGAGGCCTAACTCAAAAAATTTATAGTATCAAGCTAGTTAGATACAGAAGTGAGTTTGTTCCCAAGGGGCCTGAACATTCCCTAATAACATTCAATAATAAGACTACTTGTTCTTCCAGGCTTCTCTCAGTCTGTGGCTGTCAGGTATCATCTGGATAGGTTTGATTTAGTCAGGAACAGCATGATGATTAGAAAAAGGGTAGAAGGAAGAGCCCAGTCAGACAGAGGCTAAGAAAATAATTTTCTCATCCATAGAAGTGTCACTTGTTCATCCTCTTTTGCTAGACTGAGCTTGTAGTATTCCTACCAGAAGGAGATAAGAATAACCCAGCAGCCTGGTCACTGCTAAGTCAGCCATAGCCCCACAAAGCTGCTGGAACTGAAATAAAAATGAGTCCTTAAACATTAATTTTCCATTTCTGCAAGAACTCATCTGAACTGTGCAATTGTCCAAGACTTCTAGTCTGAGCTGATCCCTAAACAGAGCATTAACTGGAAGCACAACTTGCATCAGTCTCAGAAATAATGTTGAAGGAGGAACCTGTTTTACTTCACCCCTTCAAGCATCTCTTGTTGCAGCATTTAATCCATTTCTCAGACTCTTCCTCTTCAAATATACCCCTGTATAGGCCTCTACTCCAGCATCAGTCCTGTCTCACATCTTAGCCTAAAACGAAAATACAAACTGCTGATATAAAGATGTACCTGTCATCAATAAAGCTGTGGATATTTCAAATTCTATTTTTCCCTTAACCGCTTGCTCCCCAGGCATATCTTTAAGATATAATTAAATAAAAGATCACAAGGCTCTAATGTCAAGCGTCACTGTTGGCTCATAGCCTCTCACTGCTCCACAGACTTAAGTTATGAATAGCTACCTGGAGTGGTCCAGATTCATTCCAAGCCAGAGAAGGAGACAGAAATTAAAGAACATGGACAAGCAGGGATTTACTGCTTGATTTTTCTCTCTCCTTTTGTTTTCTTTTTCCCTTACTTTCTTCCTTTCCTTTATGTAGAGCAATAGCTTAAAGCTCTAGTCCATGTGATTGAAATATAAACTTGACTCTAACCTAACTTGAACCTCAGCTCTTGAAAGCTTCATCAGACCTATACCATACCATATCAAAGAAAGAGCTCAACATAACAAAAAGCTCACCTTTGGCAGCCAGGAATTATCCACATTCCTCATCCTTTGCCCTTGTCCTTAACAATGAGTAATAGACAGATAAAGATGATATAGATACAGATACAGATAAAGATATAGATGATATAGTTATAGATATACATATAGATATACATAGATTATAGATATAGATATAGATGATGATATAGATATAGATATAGATATAGATAGAGACATAGACACATAGACATAGACATAGACATAGACATAGACATAGACATAGACATAGACATATATGTATATATAAAGACTAAGTATATGAATAGGCTTAAGGTTCAGAAAATAGAAGCTGACTAGCTAAAGGTTATCTTTCTATAGATACAAACTGTTTAAGCCAGGAACAGATTTTTAGTTTGCATCTCCTAGAGCTATTCATTTTGGAGTTGAAGGCACTTTCCTTGAGGAAGGGCTGTTCTTAAATTAAAACTGTGGTTCTTGTTCAGTTAAAGGTGATGCACTTTTCTGCCACATAGCTGAGACTTCACTTCAAGGTTTAATTCAGAACTATTGCCCCATGCCATCAGAAGAAGCAGGAAGTAGGCTGGAGCCACCACCCATTCCCACAAGAGATCTCCAGGAATTATATATTTACAGAATTCTGCTTCAGCACAGTCCCTGAACACATACTAGGGCTTAGCACTAGCCTTTTCCATCCTTCCAGTTGCCAAAATAAAGTGGATTCATATAAAGAGGCACCTGTCCTTAGCTTAAAATGTAGCCTCCTCCTACCAAACAAAACAAAACAAAAACAAAAACAAAAAACCAACCAACCAAAAAAAAAAATCTACATTTTGACTCTTTCATGCAGTAACCCTAATCTTAATCCTGTTCCTGAAGTAAACTACCAAAATTCAGCCACCAAGACCTGTGCACTAACAAGGCCTAGTACTGGTCATGGAACCTAAGATTTAAGCTGATCACATTGCTCACAAAGTAATAATTCATAAATGTTTTATTCAAGTCATTCTGAACATGAGTTCATAGGAGTCTACAGTTACAAATTCTCTTCGTTTTTTTTTTTTTTTGCATTTGGAAAAATTGCAAACTTACTGCTGTAATCTGTAAGTGTGTATGTATGTGTGTGTCTTTGTGTGTATGAAAACTGTTTTCTCTGCCAGAGGTAGTTCCTATTTTCACCACTTCCCACTGGAAAGGCTATAAACTACAGAATTTTAAAATAAAGTGCAGGCAAAATAACACCTCTGCTTGAAACCAATTTCCTATCATCTGTGCATTTCTCACAGTTAGCAACAAGTGCTATACACCTCACTCCAAATAACTGGCATTATACTCTTTCCAGCCTAAAAGTACTGTGAAATATTAGATGTAAATTTGCAGAAGTGCTTTGGTGCTATACGCCAAGCAATTCCAGTTTCAGTGGGATTTCTGGGTATGCACTGACAGCATATAAACAACTTAATGCAGTCCTTGGGTGAGGCTGTGCATGGAGGTGTTTGTCTAAACTGCTAGAGTGACACACCAGCCCCTTTTTCCCATACCTCCATGCACTTGTGCTTTTTTGGGGAAGGAGAAGATGTCCACATCTTGGAACAAACCTCTGTGACTTGCAGCCAAGTGTAAAGCTAACAAGCACTGCAGTCAGATCTATGGGGAGCTCCATGCCTTCTCCACACAGCTGCCGTGGGACTGGTGCTTAAAACAGCAAAGCAGGCATGGGTCTGTTTCAGAAGGAAGTCTGCTTGGTACTTTCTGGAGCTTAAGTCTGGCATATAAAGAAGAGAGCATGTGAAGATTTTTGTTTATTGTGTTAAGGTTACAAGCATCAGCTGCTTAAAGCTAATTAGTTGCTGAAAACTTTAAATCTAACATAGGAGACAAGGATCCTGCTCATATGCTGTTCAAAGGATATACTGTAAATCCAGTTTATCACATGGCTATTGCCACAAAAATTATGATAAATTTGTGTCTGTGTATAGACAAATATATCTGATTCATGGCAAAACCTTTTTTATTGCCACGAATTTCTGTTCAATTGCTTGTTTTTCACTTGTTAATGAACATCAAAAGATTTAATTATTTTGCAGAGGGGATCTAACAGAAGTTAAGCAAACTTTTTTGTTTTAATACAAAACATACAAACAATATATGTTTCTACATACAACTTACAGCCATGTTTTGAAAATGTAGCAAGGCAAACACAGCTTATACCTATATACTATGGCAGAAATCCAATATTCATCTGCTGTTCATATTGCAAGAAAATGAGATCATTAAGGTCAGAAAGAACAGCTGCTTTAATTGTAACACCCCTATAGATCATATCAAAATTTTCATCATCTCACACAAATTCTAAGAACATACCCCAAGGATTCATTTCTATCATCCTGCTTTTTCTTGAGAAGGAGATTACATAAGTACACTCCAAAGCACTGGCTGCTTCAAGAAGCTGTGTAAAATAATTTTACCCCAAGCTTGATAATGCTATCGCAATTAATATTAATCTAACTTTTAAAGTCTTTATTCCTCTTTCTGTGGTGGCAGCAGTAGGGGAAATATTTTTGACGTCTGGGAAGCTGCCCTGCAGGCTTCACAGTGCTGCTGCCCCACATCCCCCCAGACTCCTGCTGAGGAGTGCTCAGTATCCACACCTACAGCCGGCAGGGCTGGTCTGCCTGAGGACCCCAAAGGTATCCCTTCTTTAAGGGAATGGCTGCTTTGTGTTTTAACAGATGCTATGCTTCTGGTAGCGGAGAGATTAGAGGGACCATTCAACATTGAATCAGTCATGGATCCTATTGATGTCAAGATTTCTGAAGCCATCATGAACATGCAAGAGAACAGCATGCAGGTGTCAGCAAAGGTACTGTGTCAGTCGTGCCTTCTCTGTTATTGAATGTCACAAGTGGGGGGAAAAACATCTCCACCAATTTTTCTGTCTAGACTTTAAGAAAGATTGTCCAGACCACCAGAAATTACTTTTGCTTGTTCAAAAGTTCACCAGACTGGCTTTAAATTCCTTGTTAAACTAGTTAAACAAGCTTGAATTTTTCAAAAGGAAGTGGGAGAAAGCTACCATTTATTAAACTTCAAAGTAATAACTCTCATAGTAAGAGATTTAAGGAAAATAGGGTGTTCTGAAAACCAGTGGTAACTCTGTAAGCATTATCCTGCAGAGTATACTTGATAACTTCCACTCATGTCTCATCTGTGATTCTCCATATTAACTTCCAAACACATTTTGATTTATCCAGGTCAGACTGAGCACAATGTGTTTGAGGTGAATACACAAAATGTTCCATTTGACCTCCTTTAATAGCCACTCTAGGGAAATACTACATTGGCTGGTCTCTGATTACCAGACCTCAGTTTGATAGAGTTTTGTCTGGATTCTGACACAAAGATAAACAGAGCTAATGATACTGGCTGCCTCCTTTCCATTTTTAATGTGTGTGAGTACACACAGGTCACCACCACCTCCGAACCCCCTGTTAATAAGATCCTTCAAATTCAGTAGCAGGTGCTGTTGAGCCAATAGTCAACAATTAATGGCTTTGCCTTAATATTCATTGGTGCACCGTGGCTGAAATTCTAAAGTCAACAGGTCGCCAAGCTATCTGCATTAGGAGCTTCTATCTCCCATTTAACTCCCAGCAGTCAGTCAGTCAGTCAGTCAGTCAGTCAGTCAGTCAGTCAGCCAGTCAGTCAGGTGCTGGCCAGACTGCCATCTAAGTCAGTGATTTTCCATTGCTTGGAAGGAAGCTGCTGTAGCTGGGGAAAAAAAAGTGGTAACAAAAAGCAGGAGCCTGAGGTTTACATTCTTCCTGTCAACCCAAAATTAGATGCTTTTTATGGCCCCATTGCTGCAGGTTGCTAAGAGTTTCCTTCAATATGCCTTTTGCTTTCAACCTACATGAAGTTCCTTGGATTTTAAAAGCAGTCTACATCCTGCAGGATGAGACTTTATTCTGGCACCAGTCATCAAGGTGTTTAACAGCCAAATTCTCTCAAAAATTTTGGGAATTAAAGGCCAGCTTCAGCAAACTCAGCTCTTACCTCAAAAAAGAAACAAAAAATATTTTCACTTAAAACTCACCCCAGGCCCATGTGTATTTTGTTTTCCTTTTTACTTTTGACTTTTTCCTTTTTACTTTTTACTGTTTGGTTTTCACAGTTTTTCCATTAGCTGAAAAGCTGCATCCCCTGCCAGAGTCCAATGATGTTTTGGCATGAGCTCATCTCACTATTTGTTCATAGCAGAGCGGATTGTTTCTCCTGTCCCTCACAAATATTTTATTTGCTATAAAGATTAATAGCAATGTCATTTGCAATGCAATAGTTTTTCCTCTAAGAGAAACCTTAGATAATTTTTTTTAATCTTGTAGAACAGAAAAGAAATTATATCAGCAAAATTTATTTCATTATATTTTCATAGATAACAGAGCTGTCTATCCTTGAGGGACCTTTGTGTGTTCTCTGTAGACCATTATTCTTGTGAAATGTGATTTCCTTGATCTCCTAGGTTACAGCCGTCTTTTTTCATGTAACATGGAAATGCTTTACCCTTTTATAAAAAGGCAAAGGCTTTGGGTATAGTGCTGTCCTCTTCTGCGCCAGGTCAGACTTGCAAAGATGCTATACAAGCAGACTTTGATCCATCTTCTGTCATCTAATTTTTCCCCCTTATACAAATTGACCACTTAGAGCTTCAGGGGAAATGACAGACACCTCACCAGATGTAGTGAGGTGCATGGAATGCTACTGCAGACCTAATGTGGGAGAAAAGCCACTCTCATCAATTAATCTGAGATGCCACTCAGAAAGCAGGGTGTTGGAATCATGATCTTTTCTATTTTCTCATTCTTCCGACAATTTTGTACTTTTTATTCGACTGTACCTACTGAAAAATGTGGTGACTAGGAATCATAGCTATTTTTTCCCAAGTCAGTCAGTGACTTTTTACAGTGGAAAAATTATGATGCACTAATAATGTTATGCCTGCAACACCCACATACACATAGATTGTTTTTCACCACTGACATGCAGCCTTTTCTATCTAAAAACCTGGCTGAGTCTGGGAGAAGAGTCTATGCTGTATTCAGTAGATTATTCTGCCATGTTATATAATGTTGTCTTTTCTTTTAAAAGGAGTGGAAAATATGAGAACAAAAGATTTCTTCCTCAAGGAGCTCTCACTTACTTCACCCTCTTTGTAGGCAGAAGACCCATTTATTTAATCCAAAATCCAGCGCTCCTGTTTCATATAGTTATATAAAATTGCCCTATTCCAAAAGCCCAAAAAACAGCCAATGACTTAACAATTAATCAGTGCAGAAAGTCAAGGCTTATTGCATGAGTTCACTCCTTGTCTTTCATTTCCTTAGAAGACACAAACCCTCTGTCTTCCTCTTTTGATAGCTGCACGTCAATAGTGAGACAGAGAATTAAAGAGATACCACATGTACCTCTTCTATCTTTGTCCTGCTGACCAAGGACATTCAGACTCAGACACATTCCAGTATCTCTCACTGCATAAAATGGAGCATCTCTGTTCCTAGGCCATTAATTTTTCTTGTTTGTATGATGATTACAGTCAATTCTTCTAGCACAGTTCACATTAAACATGTGCTAGTGTTACACTAAAGTCCTCCAATTCATGCTGAGGCTGCAATCTTTCTCTGTTTTCGTGGTATTTCTCGGCAGTTTATATTCAGCACGGGCTGTCCAGGAAGTCTGACCACAAATCTCTAGGCTTCTTGGCTGCTCACCTTGCACACCTGCCACGTCCCTTAATGACAGCCACACAAGGTCCTTATTTTGCCTCAGGGAAAATCCCATTCCTGACCACTGTGACAACTGGAGATGCTTGTCAAAAAAGAGCAATGGTATAGAGAGTCAACACCCCAAGGCTGCTGGAAGGATCTATGTACTCTGAATATGCCCAAACTTTCCCTTCTCCAAGAGAAGACAAGGACTGCTGATCATCAAAACCACTTCCATAGATTCATCATCTAACACCTGCAGCCATTCTTACAGATCTCCCTCCACAAACCACAGCACAGAGAGTGCAAAACAATCAGCCTGGGCTGCCTGAGATGCTTCCCAAGACATCAGCACCTTTTAGGAATAGGCCTTGCAGGCTGGGTCTGCCCAGATTAGAGTAATGTTCCCTGAAGGTTGCCTCTGGCAGAAGTCATGGAGCCATAGATTTACCTTGGATTTCTGCTTATAATAGCTGAGACAGGATGTCCTCTTTATTGAAATCTGTTTGTAATTCTCCAGTGACACCTTTTTGGTATTTGAACAACATATTGCCAAATTTAGTGCTCAGCAACATGTTGATTATTTCTCAGGCAAAATTTTTACATTTTGTGCTTTGTTTCCCAAAGTTCAGCTCATATCCAAGACTTAGTCATACCATACATTTACCTTATTCTTATTGTCATTGTCATTCTCCTTGACGTAATTCAGGTAGTCATATAAAACAAGCATGTTTTGAGAGCCTTCACAATCTTCCCACAAGGCTGTCAGTACCAACACCTTCCGCTCCTGCTTCAAGTCAAAAAGTAAATGCTACATCTGCTCCAGTTTAAAAACATGAATGTTTACTAGTTGATACCTGCAGAGATTGCTCATTCACAAGTGGAGGACAACTCAAAATACAGCACAAAAGATGTTATAGCATCCAATTTTTTTCACAATGGAGAAATTTCCTAATCTGGTTGCATCAACATAATCATGTCTCCATTGCTGCTCAAAACACAACATACTGAACTATTTTCTGCAACAGTCTAGTCCTATACAAGTATGTTAGACTGCTGGAAGAGTAATTTGGCTGCCATGACAATATTTTTCCACTTTCATATAGTCTATCCCATAACTGAGTTTCTCCTTAGTAAGTCTTAAATCTGCTTTTATCTGAGTTGATGGATGTGCCATTTTAACCTATAAATATATGTTCCTTCTCAGCAATTACTTCAGCTAAATGGATGAATGAGCTCCATGACATAGCAGACTACCTATGCATTATTTATAAGGAGGATATCTTCAAAGAACTACATCCAAAGTTCTTCTTAAAATAGTCCACAAGTTTCATACTAAGAAAACCTCTTCATTTATCTGTGTTCTTTCCAGAGCTCTGTGCAGGAAAATATATAATGGCATTTCAGGTAAAAAAATCAATGCTATTCTATTTGAAGAGTCAATGGAGCAGAATCATACAGAGACACTCAACTGGAAACACTGAGCACTAGCACACGGCTAAATAACAGAATGACCCAAGGTTTCACAGAGAACAAAATTTGTCTTCTGCAAAAATTCAAAACCTCAAATTCTCCTGGGAAAAGGGCTCTTTTTTCTACAGTATCTACATCCTAGTCCTGATGTAGGTACTTCCATTTAGTCAGCTCAAGAGATGTAATTCTTCACTGGCTCTGTTGACTTGTTCTCACGGCTTGGTTAATATCCCTGACCATAGAGATTTGGTCCATTTGAGCTTTAACAGCAGTTCTGCGGGGAATGGTTTCGTGTTATAAAATCTTAACAGGTGTCTCAGATATCCCAGAACATCCTAAACAACTGCAGATGCTGATGAGAGAGAAACAGAAGAAAGCTTTTGATCTCCCCTATCTTAGATGCATAGCTTAAATATAGACGCATACATGATGACAACTAAAGTTAGCTTTCTGAATTCCGAATGGAATCTATTCTCTAAATTCAGATTAAATGGACTGCACCAATTTTTTAGAGAGTGAGTTTATGCTAGCAATTCACAGCATGTGTAATGAAACACTTGAATATATTCCCAGAAATTGTTCAATACCTCTCAGTAGCATTGTAAAGAATGTATTTCATGTGCTTCTTCTTAGGAAGCATTTGTTAATATCAGTTATCATCTTTACATTTTGCGTTCTGTCAATACCAGGATGCAAATTTTAAAATGTCTCTTTTGCATTCAAAATTCAGTTACTGAATATTGTATCCTTACTGCATTTCTGTTAGGTCGTTTAAAAAGCAAGTTATTTCTTTTTCTGTCATGTAAATATTACTGTCTAGTTTCCATCTCTATTATTGTCTGACTGTATGTAAATTTGTTTGTATAAAACCACTTGCTGAAACTATTTCTATGAAGATAAATGCCACAAAGTCTCTGCTGGGTTTTTTTCAGTACATCATAAGAAAGATGTTATATAAATTATGTAGACTTGCAGTTGCACCACATGGCCATACAAGTAGCTTAACAATCACACACTGGGACTTTTAAGGAGACATTCCCTCACTTTCCTTTCTCCTGAGAATCTGGTTTTATGTTTTCTATAATTGTCACTTGCTTTGGAGGCAAATACCCAGTTGCTTAATTGAGTAAATGGGATTTTAGAGATATCTAAATAAACAATTATGTTTTCAGTGCTGAAAGAAACTTAAGTAAACTCTTGTAAGTATAATTCATGCTCTTAACGTATAGATTTCACTCTTTAAATTGTCATACACCATCACATACAAATCTTGAATATTAATCTTAGTTGAATTTTCTTCATAGAAGAAAAATAAGATTCTTTCCTGATGAAAGATTTAGAGCTTTACAAGCTAAAATCTTTTTTCTTGGTTGATTAAATTAATTTACTGTCCAATAGCCCTCAGGACTAGGGAGGCTTGAAACTCTTAAAACAGATATTCTCAAACCAGACCAAACAGTATTCCACTCATAAATTAAAAATCCCAATGGCCACACAACAGCTGACTTGCTGGACTTTAAGCCAAAGCAGACCTGATGACTGGACATATATTTAGTATTAATCAGCTTCTTTGAGCAAGCTTTGAATCACTTGGGGCCTCTAAATTAACATCAGGAAACCGAACTGAGAGCCAGCTTAATGTATCCTGATAGAAACAGAAGTTGCACCATCGACTGGGGTCGCTCTTCCACGGGGTGCAGTCCTTCAGGCACAGCCTGCTCCATGTGGGTCCCTTCACAGGCTCACAAGTCCTGCTAGCAAACCTGCTCCAGAGTGGGCTCCTCTGTCCCCAGGTCTGCAGGACCCTGCCCCAGCACAGGCCTCCCACGGGGTCACAGCCTCCTCCCAGGCACCCACCTGCCCTGGTGTGGGTGTCCTCCATGGGCTGGGGGTGGATCTCTGTGTCCCCAGGGCCCTCCATGGGCTGCAGGGACGCGGCTGCCTCACCATGGGCTGGCTGCACCATGGGCTGCAGGGGAATCTCAGCTCTGGCACCTGCAGCACCTCCTGCCCCTCCTTCTGCACTGACCTTGGCGTCTGCAGGGCTGTTCCTCTCACATGCTCTCACCCTGCTCTTCCCTGGCCACAATTTCATCTGCACAATGACTTTTTTTCCTTCTTAACAATGTTATCACAGAGGCTTTACTGTCATTTCTGACTGGCCCAACCTTGGCCAGCAGAGCTGTCCTGGAGCCAGCTGCCATTGACTCTGCCAGACATGGGGGAAGTTTCTGGAGTTTCTCACAGAAACCATCCCTGGAGTCCCCCCACTAATAAAACCTGGCCACAGAAACCAACATAGCCACACAAAAAGGAGTAATTTGGTCCTACAACCAAAACACAGCATTTGCACAGTTTTCACCCCCACAAAGCTCATTCAAACAGTCTGTGTATGGCATTGTATAATATAACTTATGAGAAATTCTGACATTTAATTCTTTTTCTTTTGAATGGAGGCAAAATGTTGAAACAGTCACAAAACCAGAAGGATGACTCTAAAACTGAAAAAATTGATGTGAAGGCAAACACTAGGATTCTAGTTCATGAGAGCACTTGAAAATTTTAACTCAGTGGATTTTCTCCTTTTTTCAGATGTGCAGCTTGTGTGAAAACGCCTCTGGGAAATATGCTTGATATCCAGTAGCCTTCTGTGTCCTTTAGTACCTACCAGATACACAACATTGAAACTTTTTTCCAGATGGAAGTATATGAAAAATTTCATAACTGCGAACACTTTCTATACCCAGAAAACAAACACACTAGCAGAAAATAATCATCACTGTTGCCCACTCAGTTTGCCTCACCCTTCTAGGGAGAGATTGGGAGGGAATAAGAAAGTTATCCAAGTTACAAAACTATTTCATCATTGACCTTTTCTCTAAGACTACAAATAAGATTGCAAGGTACAAAGAGCTGTCGGTAGGGATTATGGATGACCTGTGATTCTGGGTAAATACTGCATTTTAACAAAACTGAAAACAGCTATCAACTATGTCCTGCCACAAAGGATATCCTTTTGTTTATTTCTCTTCCTGGGAAGACAGTAATTAAGATGCTTTCAGACGTTAATTTCTCATAATAATCACCTTCTTAAATTAAGGGGGTTTTAAGTTCCCTATATGTTTCCATACCTTCACCAAGTGATTAATAATGCTAAATTATTAACCTGAGTTTTAATGCAGGCCAAGCCCTCAATTCAGTAGTATAAAAATGTCAATCAAGTCTTGTTTTGAGTATACAAAAAAAAAAGAATAAAGAGGCTACAAAATACCTGCTTTCCTTTTTTTATGATTCTCATTTAACCAACATATAACCAAGAATGTCTTTCTTCAGGTTTTCCAAGGATGTGGCCAACCTAAACCAGCACCTGCCCTGAGATCTTCCCGTTCCGTCCCTGAAAACTTCAATACCCGGTTTAGACCATATATCCCAGAGGAGAGACCTACAACTGCTGCTGGCACAAGTTTGGATAGGCTGGTAAGGCAAAATATATTCCATTTTCAGATTAGTACAAAAGGCTTGGCTATACACTAGAAGGTGTTCATCTCCTGATTTAATAATTTTATGATCACTCTTTATAGTTTCTTTGCCAGCTGTTCCAGCATTCAGTAAAGCTTTTTTTCTCCACTGGAAACAGTATAGAATTTCATTGTAGGAGAGCAATATGGCTCAGTTTTTATGTATTAGACTTGTTAGAAGAGAATAAATTCTTTCCTACAGGCCAGAAACCACATAAGCCTTTGCAGGTACTTTGCAGTATAAATTATGTATCAAAAGTGATCTACATCAGTATTTTATATTTTTTTATCTTATAAAAAAAGTAATGTATTAAGGCCATTTTTATCATCTAGTTCTTTAACTTACACCCTTCCAAAGGCACCTCAATTTGTTTCACTTCTTTACTAAATTATAAAATTATCACTGCTTTATTTCCATCCATCTCAAGAATTGACTTTAATCAGCTAAAACTTCAGTGATCATTAATCTTGTTTTACTTACTCAATCATTTTGGGAAAACAATACTTCAACATAAGATTATTTTCTTTACTACCAATCATCGGATTCACATTTCAGACTTCAATGTTCTTGCTATTTATAAATCTATAGATTTATAGAGGGATAATTAGTACAGCTGTTAGTACCATCCCAGCAATCATCTGTAGGTAAAACCGATGAGCAAAACTGAAGAGCTTCTGATTTAACAAAGGCTATATCACATGTCCTTAGCTAATTGCTGCACACTTGCAGAGCACTGCTCTGTCTTGCCAAAGAAAGGACCCAAATATAACAATGCAGATGAGGACCCAGGTATCTTCTTGATGCCATCATTCATCAAATTCATGGGATGTCACAGTAGTTTTTCACAGTTCCAAGTCTTTCCAATCACTTCTGTCTATGTTGTACTCTATGTACTCTATACTGTCAATTTTCATGGCAACCCAATAGGAAAATAACATGCCATTTCTAGTCAAGACTTGGGATTACCCTGCAGCAAAAAGCAACATTTGTTAGTTCTCTGAACTTCTGGAAATATTGTAGCCTGGTTATCCTAAAAGGAGAAGGAGAGAAGATGCTTACATCCATTGTAGATCCAACCACAGCAGGATCATAGTGCAGTGCACAGCTCAGGCTAAAAATCTGACTAGCAATACTCAATCTATATTTGATGGGATCTTAATTTTACCCTTTCACTTTAGATTCAGAGAACCAGTCCTTCTGCACTGCTCAGAGCAGAGGCCTGGATCTTAATGTAGAATTAGTCAAGGTGAAGTGAAAGGTCACCAAAGCCTTTAGGTTTCTATCATGCTTTGTCAAATCTAAAGGTTGCAAACAGCTGAAATGAGAGGAAGAGCATTAAAAGGAAGAGGCTGGAAGCACAGTTCAGCTTGGATTAGTCTGATGATCTAAGAACAGTTCAAGCATTTTCGTAATGAAAAAGGAAGGTTGAAGATGCATTACATATTGACATAAGAAGGATACTTCTAAACACATTAATATCCTTTTTAAAATACTAACTTGCAAAATAATGAACAGCACACTGAATACAGCAGAAATGTGTCCTATGCTGACAGCCTTTAAAGGCTGAAACTAATGAAAGTTGCCAATACAGAAAATTCTTTATGACTTCTAGACTTTGAAAGGGGAATTTATCTCCATATGATTTAACTAGTCTTGTTCATGCATTATTTCAGGAAAAAAACAAGGAGTTTAACATTTCTGCTGTTCATTTAAAAAATGTTCAAATCAAATTCCTATTTCCTGTTCTTGCTGATGGTATCTAAAATAATTACTATTTATGGTCTGTTAATGATGAGTGTTGGTATCAAATCCATCTTCAAATGGCAGTGATGAATGTGTTGTCTCCTTCTGGGCTGGGACCAACCATCTCTCAGTTCAGAGATGGCTGGTGATCTCAGTGGAGCTAGGAAAGGTAGTTTATGTGGATTAGAGCAGACGGCCTTATTTCAGAGCTGTAATCCCTTAGCAGCTCTCAGGAAAGGTCACTGCCTGCATCTCACACCATCTTGGGTAATTTTATCCAGAAGGATATAAATGCTACACTCCTGCCTCACAGAAACCCCATTTAACCTGTGTTGGAATCTCAGCTTTCCATGCACTGAATCATTCCCTGAATGATGTATCTCTCTTCATTAACTGCAGCCAGAGCTTGGAGGACCAGCTTCATTTGGATACTCCTAATCCTTGCATTGTTAACAGGGTGTAACATGCACAGCAGTTTTCTTCTCTACACACTGATCATTTTCTGTTGCTTACTTCATATAAATACACTGCAATATTAGTATTTTGTTGGTATTTTCAAACACTTAAAGACCGTTTTGATTGTTATAGGTATAAGAAACAAGTCTTTTCTTGTGATTCAGAAGACTTCAGTGTTACTTTAATGCTTTTAGAAGTCTGTTCTGGAGTGTGTATTCATGAAACACTGTCAGACCACTTGACTTTAAACTGTCAACATAAAGTCCAAACATACAGTTACAAAAACCTCAAAAGAAGTGACAAACCATTCTGCTTTCATCTGTCTTTGACAGCATAAAAAACCAAGTTTAGAAAATATTTCCTCTGCATCTCAATGTTATACAAACATGCAGCATATCTGAACTAAATTCTGTTTTACTCACGCTCATATCCCCACTTATAAGCTTAATTCAGTTGGACATATTTTATCAGGTAGGTTGCAAAAAGCAGCCCTCATAAGAAGCCTACACTGAAACCACCAGGTACTCAGCCCACCTGAAAAATTGTTCCTTCATCCTTGCCTGAGCTCATGCTATTAACTCAGATATTCCATTTCAAAAGGAGGCAAAGTGATTTCTCTGTGTTATTGTCATAGCTGTAACAAGTAAGTCTTAATAAATAAGAAATAGATCAAAATTAATTATAAGAAATGTGGAAAAATCGAAATATCCCCCAAAAGCTGTGATATATGTGGTTTTAAAGCATCTGATGTATTTAGGAAGCTATGTAGAGCTTGGGAGACTTGTCTCAGCATGGATGAAAAGCACCATCTGAGATATCCTAGAGTATCTGAAATATGGGACCAGCAAGGGACTCAAGGAGACCAGCACACTTCTGGGGCAGCAGAGGGGAGCTGGCTTGAATATACTACAGAAGCTCAAGCAATTCAAGACATTTATGCTCAGACAATTCAATGACATCTTCACACTGGGCCCAAAAGTCAGGCTCTTTCAGAAGTCAGTGGAGAGAGACACATATCTTTGGAGAGTGATTCACCCTATCTGTCACAGACATCTCTCAAAGACTGGGAAATAAAAGACTCAGTTGGAATATGCACATGTAGACAGACAAGACTGAAATGCCTTGGAGTATTTAAGTCATCTAACTGAGCTGGCAGATAGAACAGTAATTTGAGATGCTTATGCTCCCCTGGATTGGCATTTGAAGTCTGGATAGAACACCCTAGAGGATGTTCACTATGAGGCATCCAAGTGGGACAACAGAACTGAGCCCCAGCTGTTCTCTGCAGGTTGCACCCTGTGAAATTCAGCTGCATAAATATAGTCATCTAATGCTCTTTGAGATGCCTGTGCTCTCCAAGATGTCCAAAGGTGAAAGTGAGGTTGCAGGAGACCTGGTTGGAAGTTAAATGGAATATCTCAGAGGTGCTAAATTGACTTGCTCTGCCTACATTTCAATAACTGTATTCCACCTTATACTGGCTGTAACAGCAGCAAAAATGAGGACTTTTCTGATTCAGTGTAGAATTCCATAGTGCAGACACTTAGAACCAGCTACCTTGATTTGAGTCCAGATGACTATCATTTTGACTGTTAACAGAGAGAAATAAAGGCCTTAGTTCAGTTATCTAAGCACGGGTTTAGGTAACTTATTTGAGATCACATATTTCTAAAGCACAATTCATCTCCTCCTAAAGTATACATTTGAACAGCTCAGAGAAATCTTTCCTTATCCCTCTGTTACAAAGTGCCAAAAAGTGACAATCTTAGTCCAGGCATCTAGCAAGTACACCTGAAGATCAGTAAATTTTAAAAATTGTCAAAAATTACATAGTTTTAATGCCTCCTTCTGTAGAGCATGATCTAAAGTTTTCATTTAAAATCAACTGCTTATAAAGACTCGTTATCTTCTCTGTGGTTGCCTGTTTGGTATAACCTGTGGTTTATTTTGTTTTGTTCTGTTTTGTTTTTCTGTTCCCTGAATCTGTTTCCCTCTTGCTTCCCAGAGGACTATCTGGAGGACAATGCAACATGGTGTAAGCTTTGGTATTCTTATTCTTCACTTCATTCCCATTTGTCTTTGTATGATGATGGACAAAACACTTGTTTAAGTTTCATCTTCACCATCTTTACTTTGTGTGTGTGTCTTGTAGGCTCAAATACTAGCAGTTCTTTCTGTAATCTTTCTGTAAGTTTGCATTCTAATTTCATTTTGCCAAGTGCCCAGAGCTGCTCCTGCCTTCCAGTATTTTTCTCTCACCCCAAGGATGATGCCTCATCCCCAGAAAGGAGCAATGTATTCCTCCAGTGTACTAAAACTGGTGTAAACATCCCCGTAGTCTCAAACCCTACAAGGGCATGTAGAGCAATGCAGACACTGCAGTAGCATTCAGCTCTGAGGCCTGTGCTTGGAGCAATGAAAATGAGCTCCCAGGCCTTCCTGGGCTCTCTCCCTAGAAATGCTCCTGTCTTGCTGGCCAATCTCCTTATGCTTTACAGCTTCATAAGTTTAGCGGCTGTTAGAGGTCCCCGGCTCCAGACAGAAAAGCCTTCCTCAGCAGAGCTCATTCAGCACAGCCAAAGGGTTTGAAAGCATAGATTTGCATTTAGCATGGACTTAATAGTCCAGCTTCTTAGCAGGACTAATTAGTCTACAGAGAGCACCATGCTGATACAGCCATGCTGCTTCCTGTGTTTGAGCTGCCCCCAGTACCTCTGTATCCACCACATCACTGTACAGCAGTGCTGTCATAATTCAGCTGGAATTTCTCCAGAGAACATACTGCAGCCTGCCCTGGCTGTACGTGTATAAAATAATTCCACATTTTCTTTCAGGAGGACATGCAAGTTTTCTTGATTTTTCACCAGAGAGCTGATGCACTCTTAAACATATAATACATAATGCACATGCATACTGTGGAGACAGGCAACTGAGAAATTGGCCGAGGCATTCATGGGTGATTTGCATTCACATACAGTACAGTGGCTGCATAGATTAGTGGATGAGCATCCACCTCATCTGAGAAAGAACACCTTTTGTGCTCTTTACCCTGGGGAGGGGAATATACTGTGTCACACTTTGTGGAAAAAATGTCCTTTTAGAGTCTCTTCTGATTTCCTTAAAGTAAAAGCAGATAAAGTCTCAATTTCCATGAGGAAGATACCCTGAACTACCCTTTTTAGGAATAAATTCCAATGTACTTTAAGTCTCTTTTTAACTTTTTTATTCCACAGTGCTATGGTTTTTGTTACAGTGAAAAAATGTGATGGTAATCTAACAAATCAGTTGTGAGCAACTTTTTCCCACTGCTCCAAAACTACATGAAATGGAAAATATTACTTAAAAATACATCATCTGCTTTGCATTTTAACTATAAAAGACTAAAAGTAACAAGACTGTAGACAAATCAGACATTGATCTGAATTGGCCAGAGAATCCTGCAGGGCATTCCTAAAAGTGAAGTTTTCATTTCAGTTTTGTTAGACTCCATTTGGTACACAATCTTGAACTGTTAAATATATGCCATGATAGCACAATTTTCCTGGGATAGGATGTTTAACCTCAAGATTTTTTTCCTCAAGAGACAATAGAATAAAATCCAGAAGGTATGAATCTTAAAGGGTTTAAAGTTCTGAGATTAATTTTTCAAGTATCTTCTGCATACAGAGGCCATGGGATAGTATACAAACAATGAGCCTGTACAATACATCATAATTCTGGAGTTTTGGGTCACACTCTTAAGTCTGAAGATCACTGGCTTGCACAAGTGTTTTGGAAGCCTACTGGCTTCCCACAGGCTACTACCCCAAAACGCTTAGATGTTGTGCTGCTGGATTTGATAACCCTGTGTGATGTTAATCAGCAGATGATTCCTGAAATGTACAGCTCCTCCAGTTTTACATTTTGCATGTTTACACAGAGTCCTGTTTCTTATTAGATGTTTGGATGCAATATGCAAAATTAATAAATATGTTTTACCACATTCATTGCGGTCATTTGGTGTTAGATTTAGGCCTTGATTGGTTCTCCAAACTAAGTGGTTGCTTAGTATCAAGTTTTGTTTAGTCTCAGTTTCTGTCTCGCAGCAATATCTAAGTTTAAGTCTGTGCGATCATTTTTTCCCTCATGGTTAATACCAGTTCCAGGTGGCAAGGGTGGATGAATGATGGTGGCTGTCAGAACCCTCCTGGGAGACCTGACAAAGTCCTGTTTTTAAAAATGGTGATACTATTCCGTCCCCCAGGTGAATGGCTGTGTATGCTGCTGTATCCGACACATTGCATTCCGAACGTGCGTGAGGTGGTTGCTAAGACAGAGCTTTGTTACAGTGGTTGCCTCTGTCTTCAGGTGGAATGGGTCTGCCTGCTGCTCAGACCCTGACCAGCATGGGCAAGCAAAGGCCATCTCCCAACAGTGACAGGAACCACAGATGTCTACATTAATTAGTTATCAAAGAAAATGCACTAATCTTGACTGCCAGGCAGTTGGTACCTTGCCTGAAGAGTGATGTCTCATGGAACACGGTGCTTGCATGCTCATCTTCTAAAATGGACTTTTTAGTACTGGTTGAACTTCCTTTACCTGATGGGTGTGAAGACCCTATGGGAGTCATCATCTCATTTCCAGGAAAGACATAGGTGTGTGAATGGTACTATGGATCACCGTTAGAGAGGTGGGGAATAAAAAATCTGCAGATAGAATCCACTCCTAATCACCAGACTTTCAGCAAACAGTAAGATGAAGAAATGGCACAGTTAAGGGTCTTCACTTGGTGTACATTAAAGAACTATGTGATTGCTGAACTTGGCTGTTAGCATAAACAAAAGTAAGATATCTAGGCACATCTGTGCCCATCAAACCAGATAAACATGAAGTGGGATTTATTTGTCCTAGCTTTTCATGTTTCTAGTGTTACAGTTGAAGTCTGAGCTATCGCTTCATTCCTTTACTAATAGATGGAGATAGCGCCTCCAGAGCTTGCTAAAAATACTCATTTGGAGAAGACAAGAATCTGAATTATCTCCTTCTCCCTACTGAGGATGAATAGAATCTGGATGATTAATTCAGAGATCCAGTTTGTAGATGTCTAAATGTGTCCATAACTCCTGGACTTGGAGCTAGGCTCTGTGAATCAGATGTGCACAAAGGAGATTTTGGTCTATAAGATATTGATGCATAGTTCTTATCATACTGCTAATCACACTCATTGCCATGGTATCATCAGGTACCTAGAAGGATAGCTAGACTCAAATGAAAATTGTCAATTTGAAGGCTGCACAACTTCTGTTCAATGGAAATTTCACCTTGTAAATCTGGATTAAAATCTACTTCCTTCCATTTGATGTTTTATCTTCTACTCAATAAAGACAGGGGATTTTTTCCAATATACAGAAAGTTTATATTACCAGCCTCTGGAAGAATAATCTGAGCAGGAAATACATTTGCACTGCTCTTTCAGCTGGAAGACAGATCACATTTCATTTCACGTGTCTGTGCATGAATCTGTGCAGAAGGAAATTCTTAATGTTCTTGTTCATGATAAAGATAGTAACTCTATATATATACCTACTGCATTTCATGTTTCAATATCATATTAGGAAAAAAACATGGTTTAAAAATTAGTGGCAGAGCTTGTGTCCCCACTTGCAATGCATAAACCATGCTCATTTAGATGCTTCCAAGTAATATGACAGTAGCAGCAACAACTGCCTGCCTCCCTGGAAGGTGCTACACTGCACTGAATTCTTGCATTGCTAAGATGAGTGCAGCCAACCAGTTCTAAGTTTTCATAAAAAATGGATTTGTGATATATCATCTGTTCATCTACGACTAGAGAATTAGAGGGTCCTTTTTTCTGCAAGTGACTACAGAACATAAAATGCCTCTCCGCAACAAAGTCAGTTGTGTACAAGTGTAGATGGCAAGACAGAAATTAAAACTTTGGTAATTTCTAAACTAGTTGCAAACAGTGAATCTCACTCTCCAAAGAAAAACATGTTTTATGTGTTGCTGGCAATCAGTTTTCTCCAGCCTTTGCAGATTATTTTATTTGTTAGACTGCAGCACGTGGATATATTGTGAACTCGTAACAGGAGTGTGCAGTGCTGGACTCCACTCAGAACAAATAGTAGGTTACAGCAAACTGAAACTGATTTCCAAACTAAACATCTCATATGTTTTTCTTTGATTGTGATAGACAGAAAATAGCACTTCATGGACTTTTATGTGTATTACAGTGGCTAAAGAGAAGTAAAATACAAGAAATAAGACGGTTTTTCTTCATTACAAATGCTGAGCCTTTTGTGACCCTTCTTTAGTCAAAACCGAATATTTTACATTAGGAAAGATTTCCTGTATTTTTTTCTGCTCTTATCATCCTTCAATATTTACCACCCCTCAATCATATCAATGTATATCAATGTATATCATATCAATCTAGGTTGATGGGGTAGCAATACAGAATGCTTCTGTAATGTAGAGCTGCATGTAAACAGTAAATTTTGAGTGGATAGTTACAGATGTTTGATGGGAAAGCCAAGATGATTAACAATTCTGGGGAAGGGAAAAGCATGGATTCATCACATCAAATTGTATCCATCATTAACAGAGGACAAGCCTAAGACTGTGCATCTCTGAGCAAACAGAACAGCATTTTCTGGATCCTAAGTCTGCGTGTAGACTCTAGCAACCTCATAGGTCCACATGAGGGCAAAATGAGTAGCTAGATATTATCAATTCAGATACTTAGTCAACATGGAAAATGGGAGAATAACTGCAAAACACTTCAAAAGATCCTGTTCTGGAGCCTGCCAAGTACTGAGGTTCACGGTAACAGAGAACCCCTGCTACAGGATTAGGATTGAGTAGTATGGACTCCTTGGACAGCTGGTTAAGAAAACAGGTATTTTCAGAGGTTAACTCCCAGTCTAATGTAGGTATCTGCCAGAGATTGCATGAATAGCTCTGTGGAAATGCCAATGTTCCTCCATCAGCTATGAAGAACTTCAGGCTTGACAAGATATTTAGGTTAGAGAGGGCTACTAGAACTGAAATAATCTAACTCCTTCTGAGCAGTCAATACCTGACTTCTCCCCAGACAGGCCTACCAAAGTGAAAGTGACTAAGACTATCAGAATTAAGGACTTAGATGTGGTCAACTAGGGACTCCGTAGAAGCTCACAATTTCACCCTGTTCCAGTGGCTTTGTGATCTGGTGGCAGCAATCATAAATTACCATCGTGTATGTGTCTTTTTGGTTTTCTTGGGTCTTGCTGCTTCTGTACTGAATGTATGTCATGTAAATGTTATTTCTGGTACAAAAGAAATGGTCTTCCCTCTGCCTGATTCAGTGTCTTTAATACAGGGGCTCTGTGGAGCTGGATTTGTTAATCTTCCATGGTAGCAGTGGAGAGCTAGTCAAGGGGGTCAGTAACAGGCAGAAATCATTGGCTGAAACACAAGTGTCATGATAAGTGACATGCCCTGAACTATCTAGGCATCTGCAAAGAGCTAAGAGATGTGATAAAGGCCTTACAGAAATTCTCCCATCTTCCTGATGCTCTAGAGGACTCCAACATGACATTAAATTCATTTTTATCTATATTGAATGAGGGAGCTGGGAGCTACTCATAAGATCTTAAATTAGACCAAAATGAGACGGCTGGAAACTTGAATAACTGTCTAGATGCTATTGACTAAGTCACAGCCTTTCCAGAGAGAAACGTCACACGAGGATCTCAGGTATGGTGCAGGACCTATTTGACATCTGCTCTGGAAGGGAGGGAAGGTTTCCAAAGCAGTGGATATCATTCTGCAGGCAGCTGAACCTCACTCCAGATCTCCACCATCTGTGGTGTGTTCATAGACACCCAGTTGAGATGTCAATACCCATACTGATGGATTTGAATTCAGGCAAGACTAAAGCACTGCCAGATCCTGATGGACAGCAGACATTACTGTTCATTTGTCTGGGAGCAAACCACACTGCTGATACTCAACCAGATCTTAACAGTCCCTGGGATAATTGCCTTTGCTTTAAGGTGCTGAGACTTTTCCTCTCTTATTATATATTTGGACAGCATAAATGCTATGTAGGAACGCAAATGAAAACAGACCAGAATGAAAGTTGTTTTTCTCTTGAAATGTTCAAGGCCATAAAAATATCCAGTACATAATAATAACTGTGTTACCTAAGTAACTGCTAGAGAAAGTAAAGTAAAAAGCTAATTGCTTAAAGTGCATTGTGTTTTTAATATAACATACCTACAGTGCTCCTATATTAAAGTGTGATATATATGGAGAAATAACAGGAATTCGAGCAATGTATTTTTTCTGCTGAAAAAAGCATCAGTCATTTAGAGGAAAAAAGTCACTGCATAAGAAATGAACCTGTAAAAACTTCCTTTTCTATGATCTCACAATGAATGCTAATGGACTTTAAAAATCAGAGAACATTTATAGTATTATAAATAATTTTTACATTAAAAAAATCAGGGAACATTTATAATATTAGAAATAATTTGTACATTAAAATCTTTTCAACTCTTATTCCCTCATCCAGAAAAAATCCAGTTGACCAAATGGGGGTATCTAACCACAGAGCCAGACAGATAATGTATCCTTTGGTGTCAGCTAAGAGAAATAGGCACTTTCAGGGCACAGTTGATCTGAGACGCTTTAAAAATCTTTGTTGGATTAAGTAGCACTTGTACTCTTCAGTTCCTGCTTCTCACCATTGTCTGCAGATGAGTTTGTAGCTCAGACAGGAACAATGACATCATGTCAGATGAATTTCATTCACAGATTCTTCTTTCTGGAGCCCATGGTCTGCATAGACTAGGAAATTACTATCATACACCTTGGTAGTATTTCTACTTGATTTGGTTCGGCAACAAGCGGTCACACTGTGCTCAGCATTGAACATATATTAAAACTCAGTTCCTGTCTTGAACACCTTAACGAGCTCTGTCTTTCAGACCTTTTCTTCTGAAGTCAAAATGCAGGATTACCAGTCATTGCTCATTGCCTCTCTGTGTTTTTTTTAACCATTCACTTGGACTATGGGAATGGAGTGATCCAGAAAAAAAATCAGCTGTTGCTGTAAAGTGTGATATTCCTAATACCCAAGTTAACAAAATCGGAACTGTAACCTGTTTGCCTCACAAGAGAAAGAGGAGAAAGTGTACATAGTCTTCCCCTTGTCACTTATGCTCAGGCAATCTCCAAGTGCGGAGCAGTAGAGATGGAATACTGTCCAGGGTGCAAGACTCCCAGAGACTGGGAATATCCTCCTCTTTGTCAGGTACAGAGCATTTTCACATGGGACTGGAAAGCCATGACTGTTTTTAACTGCAACCCAACCCATGTGTCCCAGATTATAATGCTTACATAGCTGGGAAAGAAAAGAGGACAGAGCCTGTCTCAATCCCATCCAGACTCTTATTCTCAGTCCAGCATTAGGTCTCCTAGGTAAAGACCTTCATTGTTAAATGGAAAATGGATAACCCAGCTCTTTTCTGTCTGCAGACAGAGGCCTAGATTCATCATACTTTTATCAAGTCACCCCTTGCTTGATAAAAATCAATGTGGCAAAACCGGATCCCTTAAAAATCTCTTTTATCATGAAATCAGCTGGATATAGACATACAGGGGAAAGATGGATTGGAGAAAAAGTACTGCCCATAAAACATGCAGCTCACTTGGGAATGTGACTAGCTGAAAATTGACTTGGTAATGTTCTGGGACAAAACCTCTGGAATTCTCAAGCTAGTTGAGGAAGTATTTTAAGAAATCCTATTTTCCACAGGTTGTAATGTTGATTTATTTCTGTGCTAAAATGTGAAATAATATGGCTGGCAAACACGCTTTCAGAAATCTAGAAAATAGTTAGTGATATATAGGGACATATTCTTCAATGCCATTTGTTCCTTAATGTGTCCCCATGGCAAAGGCACCACAATCACTTCAAGGCCACTCATTCTCATGCTATAACACTCTCTCTGCTCTCAGCCATTCATTTCATCAGAGCGAAAACAGAGATTAAAAGAGCATCATTGTAAAAGGAAGATCTGAGCAAGACATTTATGTCTTATATCCGCCCAAAATTTAACTCTGGCCTCCTAGACCAGGGTGACCAAAGCCAGACTCTCGCTACAGGATATGAGCCATCCTCTAGAGGTACTCAGGGGATGCTAAGGACACAAGCCAGTTTCTGAACTTTGCTCCAGAAAAGAGCCCACACTCAATCTGGAAGCTCTTCAAAAAATGCAAGTGAACTTATCAGGGTTTCAGGAAGGGCTCTGATGCTGCATTGTCATCACACAGCTGACTTTACATGCACACCACAATTTTTTCCCCCCCATTTGGAACACTAGAGTGCCTGCTGCTTAGAACCTCTGAATTTGTTTTGTACTTATTCAGGCAGCCATTCCCTAAAGGAATTGGGAACTGGGAATCCTTTTACACTATTAGTAGTGACACATAGCAGGATTAACATTAAGGTTCTCTTTAGGATTTATTGCACTTCTGAATGCAATGTTATCTGATTTTTATACCTTACTTCTCTAGCTGTTGGCTTGCTGAAGTGTGTTCTAACAAAGAAAGCAACACTCACACTATGACCCAGACCAATGACTAATTTCCAGCAAGGAGTCCAAGGCTCCGACTTTATTTGCACAATTCACCATTTAATTTTAATGGATTAAATTGCATAGTTGGGGTAAAAGAGCAATGATAAGAACATACCTGTTAATCCTTGCTGCAGTGGTGGAAGTTGCCATAGTAACTTATCAGGATTAGTTAATCAAGCTTTGCCTGTTATCAGAAACCAGATGGAGCAAAGACTCCAAACTGTGGATCTTTAGGCAGCTATTAAAAGTCAGATTGATGTTCAGCTAGAGGTAAATAGGGCAAGGGTGCAAGGGTCTCTCAGATAGAAATTTTAGCCATAATATGTTGCCATAAAGGAATTACAGGGAAAAATGGGGTTATGAGGCACATCAAGAAGTGTTTTAAATTTCTATTCATAATATTCAAATATTAGTATGGTTCAGAATGTATGTTTATTTAAACAAGGTTCTGATATTCCATATGGTTTGCTCCATCCCTTATATGACTACTGTCATATTTACTTAGTCACAGCTATTTGTCTTCTCCCCTCAGTCTTCCAGGGGGAGCCAGCAAAAGAAAATCAAATTGTCCTAGTCATCTTTCATATGCCATAATTTATAACCTAAAGGAACATACCTGTTTTTCTTTTACAGTACCTGTCTATGCCTGGGGGGTCATTTGTGAAGGAGAAAAGCAGTATGATTTTCATGGGCCAGTGTGGGGAGCGAAACATGTTTCATGGACTATGACAACAGAGAAAGGTGCTGCATTTTCCACCAAGGGTGCACTGGAGAGAGGAGGGGGACACTAGGGAGAAGTTTGTTTCTCCACGTGTGAACGTGCAGGCTGAGAGGTTCAAGATGGCCAGGAATTTCAGGTCTGGGAATTGCCTGTATGCTCAGGTACAGGTTCAGGGAACACTAAAACTCTTGAGACCTTTGCTCACAAAGGAAACACAAGGTGTGTTCTCCTCTCCTATTCCTAGCAGCCAAAGAGGGCATGCAGTAAAGTTTTTACTTTTTCCCTGTACATAGAATTTTTAATTTGGCTGTAGGCTTCACATGTGAAAGGCCATGACAGTATAGACAGCGCAAGACAGTGTTTAGTGCCCTGCGCCTGCTGGTCTGTACCATAAGGGATGGCAGCAGAAGCACTGCAGCCTGGTAAACGTATCCCACAATTTTAAGTGTGGAGCATGCTATGCTGGCCGCTAGCAGGGCAACAAGCTGTTACCCTGCACTGCAAATTCAGGGAAGGGAGGCCAAAATCATGAGCCTTGTGTAGGCTTATCAGTGTAGAAGAAAAGGCAAGAGGTGTTCTTCACCTCACAGTCACCAGCTTTTAGCCTTTGGGGTGCATAATACAAGACAACTTGAGATAACTTCACTCTTCATCAGAAGAGGTACTAGTCCTGAAAGGATCCACAGGCATCAGATGAATTTGAATTTCAACAAGCTAATCAGAAAACCCAAGGTTAGCCTGGCTTGGGAACCTTGAGAACCTTGGGAACCTGCTGTTTTATCCCTGTGGGTCCACTTGTTACTAAGCATCCATCTAGTCTCCATGAAGAGCACTCATCTGCACATTTTCCTTTTGATAGTTTGCCAGGTTTTTCTAAGTAGGAAAATAATGAGATAAAAATTGCTAAAACCACCTTGAAAGGAAGTGTAAACATCACAGAGATTTGGCTTGCATAGTACATTTCTTAAAGGGCTGGAAGCCATCTGTGGGATGATGTGAGGCAAGTTATATCTTCTGAAAATAATTGAACCCAAGATGCATAAGAGCAAAAAAGGAGGATGGGTAATCCAGTTCAGATAAAATGAAAAGTGATTTTACCTTTTCTCTCACACCTCATTGAATTAAACCATTTTGCACATTGAAAAAAGCATGCTGCTTTTTTCATATTTATTTTTATGGATACAATTGTTTTTAGGATTCCTGACAAGAGGAGTCTATTATCTAATAGTTGTACCAACATACAGCTTTGGCACCAAGAACTTGAGTCAGAAATTAATCCAGATGCCAACCACCCCAACCCTTGGCTATCAAACCACGTTTTCTTTGAAAACAGGCAGGGGATATGAGTAAGGCAGACAGTTCTTTTTTGTTTCCTGTTTATCTGGTTTTGGTCAGGACTACAAATAAATAAGCAAATAAATGAAGTAAAGCAAGCTTCTGAAGTAGTCTGCTATCTGAGGTTGAAGTAGAATTGCAGCTATATTTTACAGATTTCAAAGGTTCAGAAACATAAAGTACCCTGGTTTTGGGGTGGTTCTTTAAAGTTCAGCTTTAGAAAATAATCATCACTTGGTATCTCCTTGCTTTGGTGCATAGCACTGCAGAAGCTGGAACACATCTGTACATCTGCGTAGTCCAAGCAAGAATCCTGGAGAATGTCACTCCCATTTAGAGACCAACTGCAGGATTGCTCTGAGAGCAGTCCACGGATTGCTCTGTTACTTTTCACCTTTCTGGTTCTTCCCGATTTCTGCTGTTTTTCAGATTGCCTTCTAGCATATTGTAATTCTTGAAGAAATTGTAGTCAGGATGGTAAAGTTTCCCTGGATTTTAATGATTTAAGGCTCCTTCAGGGATTTTATTGGTGGCTTGGGGTTTGGGTTTGTTTTATTTTTTGGTAACTCTTGTGACACAGATTTCCTTTCCTCTGTAACCTACAGTGGAGTTCTAACTCTTTGGCTTTTCCATCACAGGATGAAGCCATGCATGCAGTAGCTGAGTTATAAATTCAGCTTCACAAGCTGTTGTACTGTAGAATAAAATAAGACAGGCAAAGCACCTGTAAGAAACAAAACTTGTTTAGATGTAAGTGGCTTTGATCAGCAAATGTGGCAAGGGCATGAGGAAAATAAATAGGTTTGTCTTAAAATAGGACATAGTTTAAAGTCATTCCCAGTGTGAAAGTATTCTCTTTGCACAGCTAAAACATAAATAATGTAAGATCAATGTTAGATGTTGGCTGGTCTATTCTGAAAACGAGACAGTAGAAACTGTGCAAAATAACCACCACCAATAAGTTTGCTTTGCTGTATGCCTCAAGACAGAGAAATTGAAAGAACATGTAGAACTAGGCATGAGTTGATGGAGAAATTAAACTACAAAATGACAGGAAGACAGGAGATGTAATGACCAGCATAGGCTGGTTTGACTGGTTGTTTGAATTAAAATGATTACATATGCAGCCTCAGGAAATAAAAGCTCCCATTCCATTCAACACAGTTTATAAAGTTTTGCTCCAGTAATGAAAAATGGAAATTAGCCTCTCTAATGAATTACAGCTATTATCTCTCTGCTGGGGCATGACAAGTCAGAATCCACTTGTATTCCCCCAAGAAAAGAAGCACTGTGTGCTGTGACTCACCACACACCTTGAGAAATTCAACAACATTTTCTTGTTATTGTTTTTCTGAAGCACAAGGCTTCCCAGCTGCCAGCTCATGGTGCTTCTGGGTTTCACACTATGAGCGGCCTTCACTTACACAGGAACTCTCTGTGTATGAGCAGCAGACTGACAGAGAATTAGGTTGCTTTCTTACACGGCTACGTGGCAGTATCTTTTTCATGGATTGTGAATCTGGTTAAAATAAAATCCAAGTAGTTTCTCATTTATGGACCTTAGCTGATTTATGCAAAAGGAAAATGGTGCAAATCATATTTTAAACAAAAGTATTTATTTTCTATGCCACCTGTCATGGAAGAAAAGCAATGCTGGTATTTCTGTGTTAGTAGAACTTTATCTAGATTTCCTGATTGGCATAAGTGATACACTAAAAGTACTATGATTAAATCCAACTGTACTTTATTTTACCACACATGTACATTTCTCACACACAAAGTGCTTACATTCAAACTGCCTCAAATACATTTTTGTCCAAAACCATTGTCTCAAAATTGGGGATTTTGCCCAGGAAATGACATTGAATTGAGCAAAAAAGTGAACTATTACGGGTAAATAACATTTATTGCAAGTTAGAAAGTGTGTTATCTCTTGGATGTTTTTTTCCAAAGAAAAAGCATATTCAATGTGTGCCCTCCTATAGAATTAAGTTGATGTCTACTTAAATCAATAAAAACTGAAATATTTTTTTCTGTGAGATCACTATGCAGAGATTTATACAAGCTGTTCATTGGCAATGTATCACAGCTAGGCTGGAGCATTATTTTTAGGAAAGATATTAGGTTAAATCCAAGGCATTGGGAGCATCTGGAAAGTCTTTATCTGAATGTTTTCATGTGATAAAAGCACAGATATATTTGTATCATATAAGGACAACATATGTTCATATAGCTGAGTTTTTCAGAACTTGCAGACCAAAAACTTCACGGTCTAAACGGAGATGTTTTGAGCACCCAGAAAAGAAATTTTTTGACATCACATGCCTGTACCTCTATTCAACTGAGAACAACCTCTGCAATTAACTGTTTAAAATGAACAGAGCCTGTTTTCTCTCTTTCTTTTGACAGTGACAGATTCTTTGCATCATGAACAGTCCTAGCTATAAATCTCACTTAAGGCCAAAGCTGTGCATCATCTCATTGTCAGTGCTCAGCCACAACTCGCCACATTCTCAGGCTCCATGCTCGAGTCTCAGAACTCACAGTCTTTCATAAAAACTGCGCCAGGAGCTGTTGCCTCAACACACCAGGATAACCCTAGGTTCTGGAGGCAAGCAGGTGTCATCCTTCAGGGTGAGTGTTCCCAAATGGTGGCTGGGGGAGCCTGTGGCCACCAGCTAATCAAGAGGCTTACAGATGCCAGGGAGCAAAACAAAACAAGCAGGAGAGTTGTGTGCCTCAGGAGTTTGCACAGCACTTTGTACTGTAAAACAGGGAGAGCTGGGAACAGTGAGACTGGCTAATTTCCAGTACACTTCCATGATACTTTATTGAAATGAAAATAGACCTGAACAGTGTAGGAGAGGGGAAGAAGCCTGAGGTTTCATCTGGGAAAGCAGAGTCTTTCTATGACAAGACTTCATCCTGTGGCTGCTGTTTTAGCCCTGTGGGTCCACTTGTTATTACTGTCCATGAGTAACCTATTGGCAAGTTGCCATCTCTTTCAGGTCTTTTTTTTCTCCTCTCTTTATGCAAAATCTTTAATGGTTTCTGATCTCTCAGGGAGATATCACTGCTCTTTTCCCTCCTGTTTTGAACTTTACAAGTAAAAATGTGTTATAGGTCAGCTCTGTGCTCTGCACTAACACAGCCTAAAAAGCCAGAAGCCAGCTCTGGGTGAGCTGGTGTAACCCTGCCACTCACCATGCCACAGCATGGGAAGCTGCTGGCTCACTGGAAGCAATAAAGATATTTTAGCACCATTCTGCAGCTCTTGACCTGCCTCTCCACAGGACTAATTCATTCAATTGACATGTCTCTGCCATCCAGCCACCAGGTCTATAACGAGCCTGGCTGGGGTGATCTCAAGGATCTCTGACTGCCCTGATGTAGCTGGTGCTCCTTGTCCATCCTCTCTCCCATTCAGTCCTCTCCAAATAAGGGCTTTCTGTGTATTTTTTTTTCTTATTTATAGCTTTTCTGTCTCCCAGAGGAACATATTTGATGCTGTTGATGTTTTCTGTTAGACAGCACTGCTGTAGCCAAGCATGTATTGTGCAGGGCCTGGTTTTGGTGTGTGCAGCTTGATGTGTGAATTGCAAATTACCTTAGGTAACTTGCCCATGGTATGGATGTCACCAACAGGGTGGCTCTTTCCATGGTCTGAGATGGAATTACAGAATTCCTGACTCAGGAAGATCCCAGTAGAAATGTAATGAGCCAAGAACTTGGAACAATCATGGTGTTAAATCTGGCCGAGCTTGGTGTCCTCATGAAAACTGTTTCTCAGCATGATACCCAGCCTACAACAATTCCCAAAGCATGCCAAAAAATTGGTCTGGAGAGCTGGACTATGCCAAAATTGTTCCTGTGATTGATCTCACACTCTATCTATATGAACAATCAATCTTCAGTGTCTCCAGGGATGTTCCTGGCACTCCTAACTTACTGAAGAAAAAACTACGAGGTTAGGCCCTGGAAAGTAGTAGTGGTAAAGAGATTTATTTAATCCCTCATGACCCAGTGATTCTTTCTCTGCCCTGTATTTCTTTTCCTTAAAAAATACAAAAAAACAAACAAGCAAGTAAAAAATATCCAACAAAACAACAATCGGTAGATGAAGACAGTGTCCAGAGACCTCAGTCCACAGATGCAGTGAAATGGGGAGAGCGTAGAAATGAACTCTCTAGTGGGAATAGTGTAGGATTCACTAGAAAACAAAATTGCTGAGGGACAAAAATGCAGATATCTGGTGATTTTGAAAAATCAGATTTAGCCCAGTTATTCAAAAGGACTGAAGGGCGTGCAGTAGGTCATCAGAAAATGAGTGAGAAAAGTAAATGTGAGCTTGTGAAAGTATGGAAAGAATTTCTCCCAAGGTAAGGTAGACAACTAAGAGCTTTGACTCCTAAAATAATAAATAAAATTTAATTATTTCTGAAAAGATAGCTCAATTATGTAAATCAAAATAGCATTGACATGGAAGAGAGAATAAAATTACAATATTAAGCATATTAAATTAGCAACACAAAAGGGTTATTGTCAGAGGCTGATCTGATTTTAAAATATAGGCTAGAAATTACTGTTCCACTAAAAGTTACTTCAGGAAAAGAAGTACGGCAACAGTTTGACACCATTTCTTTTAAGCATAGAGCTGCTTAAATAGTCAGAATTCCTATATAGGACTTATGGTTCAAGATCAGTCTTGTAGAAAATGCAAAAATCTTGTACAGCTGCCTATAAAAAACCCAAAACATGAGAACAATGCTGTGAAGGCAACAGTTTGCAGATGACAACTCAGAACATCTCTGTCTGCTCTTGTTTTTCACGAAGATCAGTTCTGTAATCTAGCTTAGTAATGCATCCCTGTTATTTTAAGTGACAACATACAGCATCCTGATTTAAAATCTTCCTTCACAAAACATGAAGAAAACATATATTAAAAACCATGAGAATGGAGACAGATTTTTCAAGATGTATAAGTACTTCTTGTAATTTCAAAAAGAAGTATCTGGACTGACTAGTTGGTTTACTGATTTCAGCAAATAGAGGGAATAACCATTTTAGCAAGCAACTGTGTTCTTCTATATAACCATGTGTTCCTGTGCAACTCTGTGAAAACCAGCAATAGATCTTATAGAATTCAGTGTTTATATTGGTAAAATTCAATATGAGCTTTGCATGTAGCACAGACTGGCCCCATAATATATATGTAGCAGCATAGGACAGCCCAAGAGAGTGATCTAAGTCACCTATGATTTTAGTCCATTTAGATAAAACATATTTTGATAGAGCCAGATACAAGGTCATGTGTATGGGTGCAATGACTACCTGCCAGACCTAAAAACTGTGAGACTATCTTGCAAAGGAAAGGCTTAAGAGACCTAAGGAGATAGCAGGAAAAAGCAAGAAATATCCAGCTGCTGTTGCAAGAAAAGTTAGCCATCACACACCAGTCATGAGGTGTAACTGAGGATTTATGTCTTTTTCTGAATATGGAACTGATGGGTCTACTTGGATCACTGAACAAGAAAAGGCTGGGTGTGATCAAGGGCTGGACCAAGGGTCGCTCACTCTGATGGCTGATTAATCAGCTGATGGTGGCTGATTCATTCCCCATCACAGTTTTGGCCCACACCAATAAATATCCTCCAAGACATGGCTGTAGCTTGAAGGATATCAGGAACCATTCCCCAAAGCCAGCAGATGAGGCACAAAGTCCAACTGCCTTTGGCCTCCCAAGCCAGCATACTTTTCCTACTCCATCTTATCATCTGCTATCCCAGTATTACCCTCAGAATACTTTGCCCAGATCCCTGGCACCCTTCAGTGTATGTAACATACAGGCATTGGGAAACCCTGCCCCAAGTGCTGTGTAAAACAGATGCAGGGAGTTTCTGCCACATGCATCAGGGCCAAACTCTTGAGATCTTTTCTAGAAAGAGTCATAATCTCCCTCTGTCATTTTCTAGCCTTTTTTCATCTCTAGAAAAATCCAGGGCAAAGAGAGAAAGTTCTTTTGCAGGAGGTTAAGACTGTTCTGTCTGTCTGTAACATCAATAAATCCAGGGCTGTTAATTCAGAAAAGAAAAAATATTCTTTCCAGCAGAATGGATAAAATTTGGAATAGATCTTGATAAAAGGCTCACTGCTAGTATAATAGTACAGCAAACCCCAAAGCAACATGTAATGCATTCTTGGCATAGCATTCAGCTTAGAAAGCAGTAAGGCTGTGGTTATATTCCATGCTTACTCCATTTTTCAAGTGAATTCTATATTTCACTCTAAAAAGAGTATACTACAATAATCCAGTCTTGAGCTGACAAAGGTATATGGCAAGTTTTTTTGAGGTGAAGAGGTTGTGTTTGCCCTTACAGGCAAAGATGGCTATATTATTTGGGGCTGTAATTGCAAGCTAGGTGTGCAGGAGATTCTTAAGGTCTTATATCACACCCAAATGGCCACCTGCCACCTCCCAGAGCACAGTCACACTCCTTCAGTTTTGAGGCTGATCTAATATTTGATCAGCATCTCACCTGAACTTTGCAATTCACCCAAGTTGTCTCAGGTGATGTGTAACACATCTGCAGGCAGCTAATAATCTTCAGCAGCCCTGCTCATGGGGGTGCTCTGTTAGTGAGCTCGTTGCACCAGCTGGAGCCAATGGGACAGATATGGAAGGTTTCATCAACATGCTGTGTGCAGGCACCAACTCCCCCAGCCCCGTTTTGAGCTAGCTCAGTTGTTTCTTTATTGTGCCTGTAATGCAATTCATTCAGAGCAGGAAATAATCCCCAAGTTAGAAATAAAGTGCTTGACTTTCACGTTTCAAGGGAGGGCTGCTAATTAGCTAAAAATCTCACACCATTTTATTTATATAGAAAGCAAATTTGATTTTGAAACCACTGAGAAGCAATAACCACAGAACTTTATGATGTCACTATTAAAGAGATGTTTTTTCAGGCTTTATTTATGACCTAATTTTATACAAAGCGCCTGCAGTGTTTTGGGCATATAGGAATACCAGCTAAAATCAGAGGCCATTTGAAAAAGTCATTTGCTCAGTGATCCCTATGGGCTGATTCCAGTAGAGGATTCAGGTACTTGTAAATTATGTCACAAAAACACCAAACTTTCAAGCCCTCAAGCAGCTGGATCCTGGTGATGAGTCAAGGAGTGAAAAAAAAAAAAAGGAGGCAAAGCCAAAGAAACTTAGAATTACGATTTAAAATATGCGCACTGAGTAAGTGGTGAAAGTGCATTGACAGGTGGCCTGATCTGGCCAAAGGACTATTCTGTACCACAGAACATCATGTTCAGCATGTAGAATGGGGGGAGTTGGCTGATCACTGCTCAGGGGTGAGGTGGGCATGGGTCAGTGGGTGGTGCACAATTGCACTGTACATCACTCATTTCTCTTGGGTTTTATTTCTCTCTTTCCTTTTCCTTTTCATAGTCATCATTTTTTAAATTATTACTATTATTATTATTGTTCACCTAGTAAACCAATTTTCTCTCCCATCCTACCAGGAGGAGGGCAGAGGGAAGTGAATGAGCAGCTGCACGGTACTTCATTGCCAGCTGGGATTAAATCATGGCAGTAGCCAAATTGCCTTCTGAGGGGAGAAATACGCGTTTGAGTCCACTGTTTCTGTTCGAGAAAAAAGTACCACCAAAGGAACTTCTATATACCTCAGTATATAATATATACTAACAATAGCTATAAATATATCAACAACGGTTCAACCACTGCTTTGCAGAATGGGGCACATACCCACTGTGCCCACTTTTCTACCTGGCTAGGTTCAGGGGGCCCCACCTTCCAGAGTGTGGATTTTAGGGTACCCTTTGAGACACACCTGGCTTTGCTGAGCTGTGTACTCCAACCAGTCCATCTCTCTCTTGCTTTCTGAAGTGCAACACTTTGTAATGCTACACTAGAAACAGCCACACCAGCTCTCACCCAGATGCCTGTAAAACCTCTTCTGGGGTGACTATGCCTCTTTTCAAGCAGGTCTTGAATTATTTCTTAATTTAGGAAAAGAGGGAGAGCAATTCTTTATGCGAGCAGATTTTGATAGGAAAGGGAGAAGAGTTTTAAATTAAAAGAGCAGAAATTTAGATTGGATGTTAAGAAGAAATTCTTCACTGAGGGTGATGAAACACTGGAAAAAGTTGTTCAGAGAAGCTATGGGCATCCCATCCCTTGAAGTGTCCAAGGCCAGGCTGGATGGGGCTTTAGGCAACCTGGTCTAGTGGAAGGTGTCACTGCCAAGAGCTGGTTGGAGCAAAATTATCTTTAAGGTCCCTGTCTGCAATAATCTGCGTGTCTCTGGGCTGTTTTATGAGTCCAATCCGGCTAGCTCAGACTCTGGCCCACACAGACTTGCATAGACAGAAATAAAAGACGAGAAGCGCTCTTCTCCACGCGGGGACGAGTGTCCGGCTTATTGGCTTGGGATGGGACACTGCCGGTTGCGGCAACCATCAAAGTAGAAAAGAGGGTATGGCACCCTTGCGGTGGAGTTGTATACCCAAGGGATGGGGGCGGGGAAAGAGGACCGCAGCCAATGGGATGCCACTGGGGAGGGGTGAGGGGCGGGGTAACCAGGGAACAGACCACCAGGGTGTATTGGCAGGGGGGTCTATGAGGGAGAGACCATGTGATGAGGGAGGGGAAATAACCATCCACATAACATACTCAGTAAAAATTTCCCATCACCCAGTGCAAAACAACAACTAAATAAACTATTTAGTGCAATACAACACCTGTCAACCCAAACCACTCCATGGTTCTATGACTGTTATTCTGGATAGCAGTACTAAGTAATAGAAGAGAGATTAGGATCTTGGTGAAGATTACTCTCCCTCACACCCTAACTCCAGGCCCAGGACCCACTTTCCATTCAACTATTAGCAGCAGAAGGGATGTAAATGCAAAACATACAGCTCTGCAGGGTGGTTGTACCATATCTCACAGCTTATTTTGGTTATCAGCCAAATGATAATGACAGGTTATCAGCCTGTATGTCACACAGACACCATGAAGTCAGCTTTCCTCTGTGTAAAGTCTAAAACGGAGAACAGAGAACCTCTGGGAAGTGAGGTAAATTTCTCACAAGTAAATTTCTCTTCCAAGAGATATAAATTTCTTTTCCAAGTACAGCATGCTTCAGAACCATGCAAAACCGTCTCTTGATTTTTTTAAGGGTTTACTACTTAAACCATTTTGGTCATTTAGAACCTAAAAAGTAAACACTGTCTCCAAACACTTCTCTTCTGGAAAGATGTAAAATCGTTTGTCCCAGGAGGGAGAACAAGTCATCCCCTTATCTCCACTCAAGGCAATGTTCAAAAGTTTTATTCATATATACATCAGCTTAAATCTCGGCTTCAAGTGGTATGACCCAGCTGCAAAAGCTGCCAACTCCCAGATGTTTTTTGTCTCCAGCTGTATACTTATCTCTCAGAAGACTACCCTGGGTCAGAGGATGGCAGAGATTATCCATATTTCTTTCCTGCATCCAAAGCAATAATTTTAAAGCTGCACAGTCTTTCTCACAAGCCCTTGTCTGGGTCTTGTCTAGGTCATATATTACTACTCCCTATGAAAACTGCAGAGTCTTACTAGATTGACTGTAAAATGTCTTCAGGTTGCTGTAGGTTTTTGATTTGTTGCACAGTACTAGATGAAAATCCTTTCAGCTAAATATGAATGAAGACTCCAGGTTTATATAGCAGCCTTGCAAGAAGAGAAGGTCATCATAACTCCGTCTTCTAAAAAGAAAATGAGGGCTAAAGGAGTGTAATTAAGAATTTTTTTCTGCAAGTAGAAAGTAATCTCTGTATTCAAAGGGTTTGAGGGAGTGATGGGAACCACTGACACTTATCACACATTTTGTCTTGACAGGTATTTGGGGTGGTGCCAGCAGTAATTTTTAAATTTTAAAAAATATATTTGACACCAGCTGACAAAAAAGGTCCATTATTAGTGCTTTAAGAGAAAGGGAATGGACTGCAACTCATTTATCATTGTAAACCTGAGAGAGGCTCTGTGATCTTCATTTTGAGGATTTGTCATCAGAACTGAGCACGATGCTTAATGTCATGGAAAGCACCAAGCAATGTGTGGAGATCCATCATGCCAGTAACATACACAGGTAACCAGGGCAAAGTTACTCCTTCCCAGGCAGGCTGGCAGCATGTTTCAGGAGAGGCAGGAGGACTCCCATCCAGCTGCAGTCCAACCACTGCTATGCAGAGAGCAGAGTGTTTTGGGAGGCTTCTGCCTGAGCTGCTCCTCAGGACACATGGCATCAAGGCTTCTGCATGGACACACAGACTTCTCCTACCAGAGATATTTTTTTTCCAGTTCTTTACCCCCTCCTTGTCCTAACACTGTTCTTACAGAGACAGCCAATCTCAGATGCATCATAGAAGAATAAATATTGCAGATTTGAGCTGGATTTATTTTTTATAACTACTGTCACAAGCTGTGTTTGCTGTACAGTCTGCTAGCCACAACCTCTGCCCACCAACCTCCCCACAGGGCTTCAGTTCTTTTAGAATGGAATAATTTACAACAGGATTTTCATAAAAGCTTTGCAACAAAAGAGAAATTTCCCTTGCCCCTCTTAACAAAAATAAAAAAAGCAGCAAACTGTGAACCCTTCTAACAAGGACAGTCTCATCCTACTGATAAATGCAGGGTATGGCAGATATTAAGGTGCATTTGTCTTGGCCCGACTGCCAATGTTTCTAAATGCATGGGCTGTGACTCTTTCATCCCCTAACTACCTCAATTTTCACTAAAATACTAACACACCTTGTCTTGTCCAGTTAGAAGCCCACAGACACACTAACACTGCTCAGAGAGCTCTCTCCAATCCCTGCAAGAAATGCTGCCCACTCATTCTCTTCACTCTTCCCAGGCCTCCAAGTAGCTTACACAGAGAATAGAAAATTGTCAGCTTTTCATATCTGTAAAGCACCTGGGTATAGAATTTTCCAGAAAACACTACCGACACACATGAAATTTATTTCATTCATATATGGAGTTAAAACATAGAGAATGATTTTTTTTATTTCTTTTCAAATTTAATTTCTAGTTGCAAAAGACAAGATGATGATTATTACAGTAATATTATTCCCATGTCAAAGAAAATTAAAGCATGGTATGACTCCAGCAGCACATATGAACCCAGTGCGCTCCTTCCATACCATATTTTTTATCATCACCATGGCTACATAGAGTTTTTAATGGTTATTCAGCTTTTTGGCACTGTAAATTTGTGTACTGAACCTCCTTTTTCTCAGAATCCCTTCAGAATTTTGTCCAAAAAAATTGTCAAAACATTTCTGAGATACACTTTTCATTCTCTGTGTTTTCACTCCATAGTAAGTATGCTTGCATCCAATTTTAGAAAAAAAAATCCGGTAATATCTATTCCTTTAATTTTTGTATGGTCATTTTGGGTTTCCACACATGGAGAGTGTGGTCTTTCCTCTAAAAGAATATAATGGAACCATAGCCTTCTCATCTGGTCCTGTGATTAATTCTATCCAATATTCTTCTCCACAGAAACAGAGAGCAGTCCATTTTATATTTCAGACACTAAGTACTTTAACTGTTTGAGATTATGACTCAGCACTAAGTAATTCTTCTGTTAGGTTAGGAAGTTTAGTTTGGAGCTCTTGTCCTCAAAGGTAGACATTTTTAGATAGATATAAATTTGTGCCAACATCCATACATGTATCAGCTGGTGCTTGTGGCCTGCCTGTATTTCCTAAGACTTGGAATTGTTTTAATATCTAAAAGAGTCATTGTAAGGACCATGAGCAATCAACAAACAGATTACTTCAAACTTTTCCCTCACGGTAAGTGCAAAGTGTGCGAAACTCTAAAAGCTACTGGAGCAAAGCTTAATCCTTGGACACTATGCATATATTAACCTCTACAAAGACTTTGATCAAACCCTTAAATGTCATCAGCCCCCTTTCTGTTTCTTCCGGGCCATATAACATCACACACATCACGAGAATTGACCTTTATTGTTTGCAGGCATGCCCAAGGATATTTACATCATCCACATACAGCCCAGAAATACCAGTCGCTGTTCCTTGCAAGATCTAAATAACTCACAGTGCATGGAAAGCAGAATTGCACACCCATACAATAATTTAGATTAAAAGAGACTCCTGGAGGTCATCTGGTTCACCTCTGCCACCTCCTCTTCACATTCCCATTTGGTTCAAAGCAGGGAGAACTTCAAAGATGGGTCTATCTCCAAGTCAGATCAGGTTGCTCGGGGCCTTGCCTACATCAGGTGAATGAATCTGTTGCTACCAGGATAGAGAGCCCAATTGGTTGGACATGTGAAAGAGCACAAATTCCCCACAGCAGCATTTGAATATCTAGCACAAGCAGCTTTCCCAACTCGTCCATCAAAAACAACATAGTCACGGACAAAAGCAAAACCAAAGCACTGTTCCCTTAGTTTCATGCTGAAGCCAGGGCTTTCATATCAGTATATGCTCTAGGAGCACTCGACCAGTTATGCCCATGCTGCCTGCAGAGAACAGCAGCTGGAAATCTCCAAAAGCATTTTCCCCACAGGGTATGAGTGGAAGCTCTGAATTTCCTTTTTTCAGAGGTGGGGGTGTCTACCCACGAACCCCTCAGTAGACAGCACAAGCAAGATGTCTCAGATTTTGCTCAGGGGCATCAGACACAGAACACCTTTGTAATGAATGGCCAGGTCAATAAATATCTGCATCCCCAGGAGTTTCCATACTGCTGAGGGCTCTGAGAAAAAATTATGGGAGAAAACAGCTGTTTCCTCCATTGTGTAGCTCTGAACCATCTTGCCTACAAAGTGCCCGACCCTTCAGTGGTTTCTGTGGGATCCCAAAATACACCTTCTGTGCTTCCAAACAGAAATGCAAGGGAGCCAATTCTCATTCAAATTGTTTTGTCTTAAAACAAAAGGAACAAGAGACCTGCTTCACTCACTGCTCTCAGTAGATGATGCTGCTGTCAGTCTCCCCTGCCTAGCAGGCACTGCTGGGACACATCTCCCAGGGGGAAGCACATTTGCATCCCTTTGTGCTGAGCAAAATGCACACAAGAGGTAACGCATGTCAAAGACCTTCAATTACTGAACACGTAAGTAACTTTCCTCTCAGTCACCACATGATTGAGTCCTAATTGAGCATCACATTCCTCCTGGATGCAAAAGCAAACCATTATGGACAAATGAGTCAAAAAGCCAAAATAAAAATCAGTCAGATAGCTCAAGCACGCCTGACAGAGCTATTTAAAGGATTCTGACCATTAGCTATCACTTCGATTATATCACTTTTCATGCTGACATGAAAGGTGGCAGAGGAGCTATTTTCTCAGTCTCTTGCTTCTTCACAAAAGGAGACAAGCATCAGGCAAAAAATATTCAGAAAAAAAAATGTTAGCGGTCTTTGTTACCATTTCATCTTCACTTGACTCTAATGTTATTGTCTGGGGTGGGGAGAGCTGCCAAATACTATTTTTAAGGCTTTCAAAGAATAGTCTGAATATGAAAAAGATATGCCTACGTATGGATGACTACACTGGTCTCTAATACTTGATCCCCAGATATATATGTTTTGCTGGTGCAACAAAAAGACCCAGATATATAGATATATATATATAGATATAGATATATATATATATATGAATACACATATATGTATATACATATATATGTACAGTTGCCTGCAAGATTATGAACATCATAGGTTTATTTGCTCTGCTGTTGTCCAAAAAATTCCTGTGTTTCAAACCGGTGATAATCTGTGTAGTTCAAAGCCTAGTTTTATGAAAAGTTAGGGAATGCAATTTGAGGCTGGCTTTGCTTGAAATTAAGCCATTCCTCAGAGTATCTTGTTATCTGTCTTCCTTCACATACACACACACACAAAATTCCTCACAGTAATGCCTTTCCTTATAATTAAAAGGAGGGCAAATACAAATAATAAGTCTCTCACATGTCCAACAAAATGGGTTCTCTATCCAATTAGCAATCCATTCAATGACTGCTGTTTTCACTGCCATAGGAAGGAGGGGAGTTCCCATACAAACCTCCAACTAATTCTAACTGCAAGGTAGTCAGGGGGCTGGAGCACATGGCATACAAGGAGAGGAGAGAAGGGTTGTTCAGGCTGAAGAGGTGGAAGCAAAGACAGAATCTTATTTCTGCCTTCAACTACCTCATGAAATGTTAGTAAGAATATGGAGCTATATCCTCATTGTAGCTCCATGGCCAAAGAATGAGAGGCAGTGGACACAAGCAGCAGTACAGGAAAATCCAATTAGATTTTAGGAATTTTTTTTTGGTGCAGTGAAGGTGACTGAGTATCAGAACAGACTGTTGAGAGGCTTGTGGTACCTCCCTCTTTGGAGATATTCAAAACCTGATGTAGGCAAGGCCCTGAGCACCCTGATCTGACTTGGAGATAGACCCATCTTTGAAGTTCTCCCTGCTTTGAACCAAATGGGAATGTGAAGAGGAGGTGGCAGAGGTGAACCAGATGACCTCCAGGAGTCTCTTTTAATCTAAATTATTGTATGGGTGTGCAATTCTGCTTTCCATGCACTGTGAGTTATTTAGATCTTGCAAGGAACAGCGACTGGTATTTCTGGGCTGTATGTGGATGATGTAAATATCCTTGGGCATGCCTGCAAACAATAAAGGTCAATTCTCGTGATGTGTGTGATGTTATATGGCCCGGAAGAAACAGAAAGGGGGCTGATGACATTTAAGGGTTTGATCAAAGTCTTTGTAGAGGTTAATATATGCATAGTGTCCAAGGATTAAGCTTTGCTCCAATGCCTTTTAGAGATTTTAAAACCAAATCACTTCCCTCTTTTGACTCTTGGCTGAACCTCCTCTTTTACTGAGGTTATGTCCTTTCTCTCTCTCAATTTATATTCTTTCTTTTCTTCTCAAAAAACGAGGTATTAAAGTCTTCATTTTCTAAAATTAAATGTTTATCCTTTTTGTAATTTACCTCATCAGTACTGCTCAATGTAAACACCAATGATACAACTTGAATGACAGTTTTGGGGCTCTGTGTATCTATCTGCTCATTAGGACATGGCCCAGTGCCAATAGCAATATGTCAGTGAATTTTGAATCAGATCTTGCAGAGCTAGATGCAAAAAGAGTGGACACACTGAGTGAGCCCAGAGCTGAATCCAAATCTTTGAGTCAGGCATTAGCATTACTTATATCTGGGGACAGATTTGTGCCTCTTTGTGAGATGTGACACAAGTTCCAGAACTTATACCAACAGGCTGCAAGCTTGGCCTCAGAAACATATAAAAAAATTCCATTTAGAATTTTTTCAGTAATTTGTTTCTAAGGAAGAAAAATTACCCATGGGAAAGCAAACTTTAGCAGTGATTTGTTGACTGAAAATATCTGGGAGCCACTAGCTAGAAATAGCCAGTCATTGCTTAGGGCAGGCTAAATATTTTAGATCTTGACTTCCTTGATTTATTTGGTGTTTTACCCCTCAGCACCAGGAAGAACCTCCACATATAACCTGGATCATAAATTTATATATGTTCACCATAGCATCACCTTGAACCACTAGCAGAGGTTGTCTTCCAAAATGGACCTCAAGCGTGACAAAGCTCATTATGACAGCATTCACAGGCACATGGAAAGTCCAGGTTTAATTCCTTTCCCTGGCTGATGAGACTGCAACCTTCCACCTTCCTAGAAAGGGGCTTATCCATCTCCTGTCATCCATCCTAATACAAGAACATCGTCCTTGATGAACTCTGCAGCATGAAAGAAATGCATTGAAATGTCTTGGGATAAAGTGTGGGAGTGTGAATGAGCCTGGCTGAGAAGTTCTGTGATTAGAGATCTCCCATACCTCCCAGTTAGTTAGCATTTAGGGTGACTTACTCTCCTTTCAGTTTCCAACTGTTCTTTGGTTTTTGGTCTCTGTGCCAACAGCTTGGTTTGCACTTGATGTAAGAACTGGGAGCTTGAGCACTTGAACAGTCCTTGGAAGCATGGAAGCAGATTCCACATACTTTACTATCACCCCTTTTACATGAAGTATGGACAAATATAGCACAGCAAGAGTGACAAATCCAAGTTTCTTTTACTGTTTATCAGTGGAACACTGATTGTTTCAGTGTTGTAATTAAATATTAAAACTTGGCATTAAAGTTTCTTATTTGTTAGGGTTTGGAAGGCAGATGAAATACGTTACTAAATTGTGAATGCATCATCAGTGTTGTCTATTCTATTAGAACTAATGATAGGCAGAAAAGATACAAAAATGTAGCATAAAAATGATATTGTCCGTTTTTGACAAATTGTAGCTTTATGGTACCTGTCATTTTGGAATGCCTTCAGTTCTGAGGAACACTAAGATGAGGTCATTTAGATATTATTGACTCTGCCATTATGGCATCAGTCATAAGTATTTAAAGCATTTAGCCCTCCATGAGGAGCTTTGAACTATAAATGGCATTCTGTAATAAGGACAGCCTGCTGTTTTATAGCAGTGACACCAGATGTGTGGTCCCTTCCTGCGGCTGCCTGTGCTGCCACAGGAACTTCTGTGGGTCTCATGGTGCTTGGAACAGCACTTTCCTTGAAGACAATGAAACTATACCCATATTAGGATATAGTAAGCATCTTTTTATTTGCCTATATATTCGAACTCATTCTAGCTAGATTGGACTGTCTTTTCTGGAGTGATTTTAATGGAGTTTGGAATCAGTGAGCAAACTAGCAAACTCTTGTTCCAGGTAAACAGGAGGTGCAGAATACATATTAATACAAGATATCACATTCCTTTACTAGAGCCCACAATTAGGCTAATAACACTATACTCAGCTTTTTCAGCAAATGGCCTTGTTTTTCAGCAGGGTTGAGCACTGACTGTTACAGTGATTTTGCAGGAAGCCTCTGCTCATTCATCCAAAGCGTGCAAATGTGGATGTAGCACATTAACTCAGATACCTTCTTGAGACAAACCTGGGCATAATGTTCACAAATCAAACTCCACATAGAAAAAGAAACCTAGAGCCTAACATTAAGTTCAGTGAGGTCAATATAAAAATTTCCATTCATTTTCTTAGGTTTTGGGTGAGTCACAATGAAGATTCAGTTGGTGTTCAAAGCATGAAGGCACAGTTTTGAATTTCTTGTGGTCCAAGTGTAAACCCTGAAGTACAAATAAAAATGCTAAATACATTCAGTTCACAGAGATAGTCTTTCCACTAACCACTCAACACTAGCCTTTCCAATTTAAAATATACCAGCAATTAAATTTTCATCCCAGTTTGCCTTAAGTAAGCATGATATTTTTACAATTTACAATTTCCAACTCTGTGAACTTCATAGTTCCAGCTTTCCTACTTGTGTCCATCTGTAGTCTGTACCCAGCCCATCTCTTCTGAGTTACTGGCAAAGAAGCACTTCCTAGATGCTGTTCATCAGTGTCAGACAAGCATGAGATACACAGGTATCAGATATTTGAGCATTTAGAATGCAGCTAACTTTTTCACTGTCAGAGCCCAATGCATTTGCTTACATGTGGTGCCTACTGCCATTTGAAATTATGTAGATCATGTGAGACACCTGCATGTGGCACAAGGCAGGTGTCCCAGCTGTGCTTCAGTGTGATAGCAGTCATGCACCCTTCTGAAACCACATCTGACATCCAGGTGGTGTTCTCTGGGGCATCTCCAACAGCAATGGCAACACCTGAGCAACTGGATTACATCCACCAAGTTAGGCAAAGGAGTTTCCTTATGTATTGCAAATATCAAGCCTGGGCTGCCTATAAGGGTACATTGATGCCACTAAATAGAGAACAGGCGAGGATATGATCCTGGCATTTTGAGGCTATGCAGTGTAAACTGTGCCTTGTTCACACTGATGAGGACTCATTTCCACAGAAGCAAACTGCCTGCACCCACAGACGACACCTCTTGGTCCTGGACCTCCTGTGGGTCAAGCATTGTGTTGCTGTAGTCTTAGAAAATACTGATTGTCTGTGTGTGTGTGTGACCAATTCAAACAATGTGAAATAATGTGAGAGCTGTGTGTGATCCATCCATGTGGCAGCACTGAGCTGGGCATATGTCACTGCACCCTTGAATGTGGCAGGAGAGATGCATGGTTGTGTGCAAGAGAAGGCAAAGCCTGCCAGGATAGCATAAGAGAGCTGTACAGAGCACAGGGTATCATAAATATGCAGCCTCATGTGCATTGCCTGCTGGGAGCCATCTCTGGAATGAACTCTCCACCAAGTCATGGCAGGACATTGCAATGGAGAAAGCATTTGGGGTGATTGAGCACAGTTCCAGGGAACATGTTAACAATTTAGCACCATAAACTGCCTGAGGTCCCATGTTTGGGCCATTTCTTATTTTTATGAAGTAATGTAGACCTATCTTCAGGGGCTACTGGTTAGTATTATTGATACTAGATTTAAAAATGTATGCTTATACAAACACGCTTACATTTGTAACTTTTTAAATATAAAAGAAATATCAATTAGAGTGTGCTTGAAATTTTGGTATTATTTTATCATGGACTGTGTCCAGGTTCAATAGAAGGACTGAGGTGAGCAATTCTGCTCAGTCTTCCAGGAACTTAGCATGCCAGCTCCCTTAGCAGACCATATAAAGCACCATGTTCAACATCACTCCTGCCTAAGGTGTGTGACACTGGTGTACTCATTGATGTAACCTACATCTCATGGAGAGTAGATGGTCTGTGGATAATGTGTATGCTCGTCAAAAACTAGAGTCAGTGAGAATTAAGCACTTAATACTGGCTAAAATCTGTTCCTGGCTCCAATAAAGCTAATCTAAATGAGCATTATGATGCACTACTACTTTAATTTTCAGCAGCCTTCCTGTTGTGGGAGTGAGAGTGCTCTGGGGAAGCAAATCATCAGGACATTGATTTAATATCAGTTTTGATTTAAGTTTCTTGCAACACAGTGGGTTATGCTGACTCTCAGCCTGCGTGTGTTGTTATTTGGATTCTGGATAAACAAAGCAGTGTTCATTAGAAAGACATTAGTACTTTTGCTTTGACTTCTCAGGGGAGGAGGAAGGGGGAATATGCCTTACATTTGCTGTCATTTTTAAAATTTTAAACACTGAAAATTGTAGGTAATTTATATCTGATGTATTTCCATATCAGCTCAAAATACACTTCATGAATATCACTGTTGGTAGAGGAGCCATGCTTTCCTATGGCTTTGCTGCTCATAAACAAGTTTTCTTTTCACAAGTGAATACACAGATCATTTTGTGACTACTGTACTGCAAGCTTCCCACAAACCTGAGTATTTGTGCCTTTCACAGTATCATTACTTTTCTGTGTGAGGCATCTCATCCACGCATGTCTGCAGGATGTCAGTATGCACTGTGAATATTTTGGTTATTATGAGGAAATATCTCTTGGGTTTTCGAGGATGCTTTAATCCCCAAGTATGGATTACTACTATTTTTTTGAAAAGTACTTTTTCTTTGCTGAGGTAAACACCTAGGAATCATCTGTCTGCTGAGAGAAAGCAACTTAGCTTGTTGTCCCTAAGGACAACCAGAGCTATCTGCTCCCAGTATTGTACTGGGAAAATTATGTTTACGATGAAAATAACATTGGTCTGAGCCGTAATGCAAGCTACCACTCATCATATTCAAGCAAGACCAGCTCTTGGTGTTTGGAGTCAAATTACTGCAAGGAGGAATGATTTCAGCATGCTATGAATTTAGTCTGCACAAAATAATTTTGTTCTTCATTGCATAGGATTACACATATCCACTGTACATTCATCAAAAGGAATTTTTAATTATATTCCTAGAGTTATCAGGCACATCTTTCTTTCTGTAATTGAATTTATTTACAGTTTGGCTGCTGGACTCACTTGAGCTGGCCCTGTGCATTATTTGCCCCATCCCTAGTATTATAACATCTTGTTTCTCTTTTTGGTAAGAATACTTTGTGGATTTTTCGTAAATCTGTGCTATCTTTATGTGAGGTTGTTCAGTCTGTTTTTTCTGGGGTGTTTTTATGTTTTCTACCTACTGCATTGCTTTTGAATTTCAGAGAAAAATAAATATCCTAGCACTGATACCTGAGTGTTGTTTTATTCAGAAGGAAAAATTAAATCATATACAAACTGTCCCAAGAATCTGAATCCAACCTAGGCAGCATCACTGAATCTAGCTTGTCAAGCCTTTAAAAAAATATTAAATGAAGCATAGAGCTTTCATTGGGCTTTGTTTTGCAGTGAAGATGTTTCTCAGAAAGTCATTCAAAAGTAGCAACTGTGACCGACAAAGTATTTTGGAAAAGCAGTTAACAGAAATATCACCAAGATTATGCTGCTCTGAAATTCTTGTTCAACTACTTTTTCATTATTACAGCATGATCATCCAGTGGATTGATATGAAAAGAGACAGAAAATGTATTTTGTGCACTAAGGTTTGTGTTGCTCCTGAAGAGTTTAAAAGTAGGATTTTCAGTGCCTGTAGCTTCCAGCCATATTCAAGGGCACCTTGATTTTACTGTAAGCAGTGCCCCAGTGTATAGTCATAGGGTTATTTCTGTTCTTTGGGGAGAAAATCAGGCTGCAAATGCACACATCCTTCATGGCAGAATATCTGTCTAGAGAGAGGAAAGCAGATATATGTATAAGGATAAAAATCCCAAATATAGCCTCTAATAGGTGTGATAATTATTTTCAGGAAAAAGTGATAAGATGCAGTTTAAATCCATTGGGCACATTGTTCCAATGAATGTGCAGTGTATTTATTAGGGTACTCGAAGGATTTATAGCTGCTCCAAAGAGGTACATCTGCTCTATGACTACAGGCAACTTTAGTTTCTAGGGAAAGTTTCTTGAAACTTTTTTTAATACGCTTTAACCTCTTGCATACTGACTTGACATACCTAAAAGTGGGTTGCCTCACACAGCCTTCACAGAACAAGGCCAAACAATAGTATCCATCTGCTCTGGATGCTCACACTGGGCATCTAACACCTCTGGCTTGGCACCAGCTCCAAATATACACCTCCCAAAACTTTTGTAATTCCTGGTTTCTGGGAGAGGAAATTGGGGTATGAAGACTGGATGGAATTATAGTTTTTTCCTGTAGTATCTGATTTAGATGACTTCAGCATGAAGTTGCAGTTAAGTACAGGGGAGTATATAAATATGTACACACATGGAATGACCTGCTGGTCCTAAAAAATGGATATGCTTGGCAAAACAGCCCAACAGAAGCCCATGTGTGCATTGCACAGCCCTACATGCTTTGACCCAACACATCTCCTGCCCTTTAGCTATGCTTACACTGGCAGGCCTGTAGTGTGGGGTGCCAAGGAAGAGTCTCTTAAGCCACCTCTCATGCCTGCAAGGGTTCACTCATGTTTCCCCTCAGGTCTTCGCAGACCAAAGCTGGAGCTATCACATCCCTGGGAGCTGGTTACCAGACCACAACCTCCTGGCTACCCCAACCACACAGGACAGACAAAGTCAACTGAGACAGCAGAAAAAGGAGATACTGTGCTGCACAAAGGAAGAAGAAAACGAGACAGATAAAATTGAAAAATCAAAAGGAAAAAATTATCCCAGTAAAATAAGAAGTAATTAATTTTTCATTGTATTCCAGTGCAAGTTATTACCACTGTGACAAAAAAAATTTTGAACCTCATCGCCCCTTCACAGCTGCTGAATAACTTGCCCTCCTCGTATGTGCCCATTTGTGGCTCAAGATGTGAACCAGGGAGAATGAAACTGCTTGCTTGATATTTAGGGCAGGGCAGTCAACAACTGTTTGCTCTGCTGGCAAATGACCCATAGGTCAGGCACAGATGGATGTTGCCATTCAGAGTGCTGACTCAGGGAGAGCACGAATGCCAAATGAATGAGCAATCATCGTGGTATTTTGTTTAGCATGGAAAACTCAATTAGAATTCTGTACTTCTCCTTCTTCTTGTTCTTCCTTGTGGCAATCTTTTTACACAACAGCAAGATGTTAACAGTGCAGAATAAAAGGCATGCTAATAAGTATAATTTCCCTTTTATTTTTTCCCCTGAACACCGCATTTGCTTCATGTTCTTTATTCCGTTGTACATAGCAATTAAATAAAGAAAAACTGGTACTGGGCTGTTTCTTTCTACAGGGATTTTAAATTTTTCAAGCCACTCCTCTCTGAGCATTTGTACATTTGAAAGCAATTGTACATTTGCTCCCTTTCCTCCACAAACACCAGGTCCCCTCGAGGAAACTGCTGTTCTTGTATGCAAAGATGTAAGAGCAGTGAATAGCAGTGGAACAGTTTGTCTGAAACCCATTTTCATCTGTTTCTTTCCTTTTTTATCCCAAGTGTTATCTTATTCATTATAAAATATTTCTGTTCCTCTATTATATTTTTCCTTTTCTTATTTTTTTTTCAAATTCCCTGTGTCTACACAGGGTAGATGTGGCTTTGATGGACAGATGATATATGATAGTTTGAGACACATTTGACAGAATATGACTTTGGCCTGCATAAATTACTGTCAGGGAATTTTCAAGGAAGTACTGAAATAAATTTGCAGTGACTCAAAAATGTGTTATAAATTATAACATAATCCCCGCCGTGGAATGATTTGATGCTTAAAACAATTAAGTGAGCTTTTTACTTTAGGTGAATCCTCATAATTTTTCCTTATAGTTTAACTTCTCAAACTGCTCTGAACCGTTTAAGGAAAATATTTTAGAAGGGAAATTTTTCCTCTCCCTTGCCAAAAATCATATTTCTTTTCTGTCAGGCTTGTGTCTCTACTCTCACAGGTAGTTCAGATATGGCAAGGTTTGGCCTTTGCTCACATACTTGTATCAACTCCTACAGAGGGTAACTAGCATCCTCCTACATTGTGCCGCTACCTTCCTGATCCTTTTCTACTCCAAGTCACCGAATCCCAGCTTTTCAAATGACATTCTTGAAATACTCCAATTAAGAGGATAAGAAGTGAGAGTTTGTGAAGCTCAAAATCCTTATGGGATCTTGAAAATCTTCTTCAGGCAGTGGCCTATATTTTATGCATTCAGTATCAATGGTAGCTTTGACTCAGTGAGAGTAATCTCTTCTGTCTGCTGAAGAGCTCCTGACTGGAAAATAACTAAAATAGACAGAAAATGTGAATGTTTCTATTATTATCTTTAGCTCCCTTATGACACTACACTCTGTGAGGGTGTATATTCTTTTTTTTCAATTTTGAGTTTTTTCTACACTGTGAAGAACTCTGGAGTTATTTTTATAGACAAAATTGTGAATTTTCTAGATTTTTAACTCCCAATCCTCTGAAACTGCTTTTCTTAAAATCTACAGTCTTCACTCTTATAGTAAAACAAATCCAATTTTCCAGTTTTTGTGACTATTACTAAACTCCCCAAAACATGGATTTCAAAGCTTCTAGATTTTGGAGGCAAATAAACTGCAGCACTCGTTACTTTTATAATGTCATTATTTTTATGATCAAGGTACTGATCATGATCCCCAAATGCCTGGTGTGGCTGAAAAGCACCAGCAGACAAAGGTGGGGTAGTTACTTTGAAAAAAAAGCCAAACAAATAACCAGTGCACAGCTGCCTCCACCATGAGGGGGCTGGCGCAGGAGCTGGGCTGCTTTTAAGCTCCTGCGTGCGAGGAGCAGGCATCGATCTTCTGTCCAACTCCTTGCTTCCATCAGGAGCAGTAACTGGCAGGAGGCTGCCTGCCAGCTCCAGGCAGCTCTGCAGCTCGGCTGTACCCATTTGTTCTCAGAGACAGCTGGGAAGAACAGGCAGGATTGCCCGGACTTCCAGGGAAGAATGAGACGAGAATATTTCAGTGTTCTTTGTGAAGTGACTCACTAGATATCCATTGCAAATTGATTGCTTTGAGTCCTGTAGCTTTCCTTTCACCACCCACCCTACCCTCACAGCCCACAGCAGAAGATGCAGAACAGATGCATTCCCATTTTCCATTTGTATTTGGAAATATCCCAGTGACAGCATCCTTGTCCCGGCACAACCACACAGACTGTCTTCCCCCTACAGCCTCTGTGATGCTGGGGCCTCTTGTATATGCACTAAAGGGAGGGGAAGGTACAAGCACAGAAAGAAGGTCTGTACATGTGGAAAGAAAAAAAAAAAACCACCAAAATCAAGTTTACATACACAGATGCACAGCTTCTTCTTGACTCGGGCCTCTTCCCTTGGCAGCATCCAGAAAGGGTGACTCCTCAGCAGTGTGGTGACACAGAGTGCCCAGATGCCAGCAGCATGCTTGTGGTGACAAGGAGATGGAGGGCAAGCTACAAAGCCTGCTCAAGAGCCGCAACAGATATTCAAGCAGTAACACCAAGCCTAGTTGCATGCTGTGTTTACCTGATTGATTTAAATATAGCTTGAATTGTGCTGTATTATCACTGCTGTTAGGTAGAGGTGTTGGGAGAAGTGGGGAGACTTTTTTACCCGATGCAGAATTCAAGAAGGGAAAATAGAGTTTTCATCACCAGGATGATACTAGAGATGTAGGGA
>NW_005054363.1:531902-537631 GCF_000277835.1 Geospiza fortis
CAGTAACTCTCTGATTTCAAGTAATTTGCTTGGTATATGATTATTTTTCATCTATATGGGGTCTTCCTTTTCTTCTCTTTTTTTTTTTTCTACTTGGAATAAAAACTCTTTGGGACAGAGAGCTCATTCAAATTCACACAGTATGCCTCAAGTGCTGGAAACTGCACTCATTCTTATCCATCAGTGTTTGCTCTTTAAATTGTCCAGATTAGATTTCACAAATGGTTTTTGCAGTGTATTGAATTTATGGCAGAGGTGAGCTGTGCACCTTGAATTCATACTGCTCACCAAGTCATAGGGCTCAGACTGAGGACTCCAGATATACATATCTGCTTCAAAGAGAACCAAAGAAGGGGTCCATTTCCTGATTCAGGATTAGATTGAGCACCAATTTTGAAAGAGTATCTAAATTCATGACTTTGCACCTAGCCATGGCAGAAAACAGTGAATTGATTAGTCTCATAAGATTTTTGCTGCTTTAGGATAAAATCTTGTGAGAACACCCTATTACTTTGCTATTCTTCAATCTGGACTCTAAATTTTGTCCCTCTTTTGGAATGATTCTTGAACACCAGCAGCAGCTGGATCCACACCCAACCTCTCCATCTCCCATCTGCATCTGCCTGGGTCCCTGGCAGCCCTGAGGAAGCTGTGTGCAGTTGTTGTGTGAGGATCCAGTAATTGGGGTACTTAACCCTGTCGTGAAGGGACAAGGGGGTGCAAGGCCCTTCCTACTGAGCTCTCCTGCTCAGTAGGAAGGCAGTGATAGCCATTAGTGTATTGACACAGCAGATTGACACTACCAGGCTCTCATCGTGAAAGGACAAGGAGGTGCAAGGCCATCTCAGCTCCCCTGCTCAGTAGGAAGGCAGTGACAGCCATTAGTGTATTGGCACAGCAGATTGACACTACCAGGCTCTCTCTGACTCCGATTGTTTTCCTGATAAGCACTTTCCCTGCCGAGCCCACTCGCCCTGCTAGAAATATCTTTTTACATAACTTTGTGTCTCTGAAAACATTACCTTCTTCATTCTCAATATTTTGTGATTTTCATTTAGATGTTTTAACAATTTATATCGCGTGTGATTTAACACCAATTTGTTGATATCTTTCTCATCCCTGAAACAATTCTGAAAATGAAATTGTGGCATTTTCCTTGGAGAGTCTAGAAAGAAAATTTGGCAGAAAAATACAAAACTACACATCACTACAATGAGCAATTGCAATATCACAAAGCCTCTACACTGACTTTTAATTTTTTCCTGACTGTATATATTCACCACTTGTAATAATGCAGATTTGTATGTATTCGGATTAAAATAATCCAGAAGGAAAATATCCAGGCCATTGAAACCAAGCTCCAGCTCCAGAAGAGAATGACTGGCAATCAGAAGTGTTAGGGGAGGGAAATCTAGCAGGCATTAATTGTGATGTTGGAACAAGCAGGAGTTTGCATGATACAGCTGGCTGTAAGTTTGGGGTGTTCCCATAGAACATTAATAATGGGAACATTATTAATCTAGATTATGATGTGGAGAAGAGCACTCTACTGTTCTAATGCCTTGCTCACTGCAGCTACTCTCTCTCGGGCTGAATCTGTGGGACCTGGGGAACCCCTGGGATAAGAGAGCCTGAAAAGTTTGGCTTTGAATCATTGAGAGTCCTCTGAGAACTTCTTCAGTTTGGAAAGCAAAGAAGCTATGTCAAGAAGTAACTACTAGAAGAAGTGAAGTTAAATGTAAGGGTACTTCAAGTATGAAGTACAATTATTCTTGCTCTATTATGAAAGGATATATCCCAGGTCTGGCTGCCCTTTGAAATTGTACACTTCTCACGGCTCTTAGGAGGCTTCAACTATTTTTCTGCTGTAACACATGCAGTTCCTTTTAAACTCTTGAGTTTTAAGAGAAGAAACAGCCACTTCAGGTGCCAGATGAACATTTCCAGGACAAATGAAAGTATATGTAAGCTTGAACTACTCTATTAGTAATTGTTTACATTAGTTATTAACATTTTTGCTTGGAGAGATGGACTGTTCAGAAAGAATCAGTGCTTAACGGCTTAGCCTTGCCACAGAAAAGCTTCTGGCATTTTATCTTTAAGATTCCAACATATTTCTGTTGCTACTTTAATACTTATCTGCAATAAAAAGCTGATTCCTCCGAGTGCTTTGGATTTGCTTGAATCAGATTTATAGACCAGCTTTTTAGCGCTGCTCCAAGGTATTGCAGGGAAGGGGAAAGCTGCTTCAGGTCCTACAGATTTCCATTTCAGGGCACTGATGCTTCCAGTACCTTCTACCTTCCAAAAGCAATATTTTTATTTACTGGAGGTCAAAGTGTAGAGTTTAAATGGAAATTACGGAAAGGAATTTAAATGAAATTTATGGAAAGGAAGACACATTTATGGAAAGGACATTTGGGCCAGATTTCTCCACCATTGGACAGACTTCTGCCCTTCATCTCTCCCCAGCCAAAGTGAATGTTGAATGTGGCAGGAGTTTTGTGCCAGGCTCTACCTGCCTGTAAGCAAAAATGTCAGTGTTTTATTAAAATAGAAAGGTCCATTTGATGATGTGAGATGACGTTGCTCTCTCTGCAGGACTGTGGAGACTGCTGAAGGTAGAATCCCCATGTGAGGGATAAGACGCAGAAAGGTATCAATGCCAAAGGCACGTGACTGTTTGTTTGTACTCTTTTGGAACACGAGGCTGTCAGCTCTGAGCAGTGACTGTCCAGTCCCTACACAAGCAATGATACCTGCCCCTGGAGCCAGCAAACCTGAGATGTGACACCAGCATTTCTGGGCCACAGGTGGCAAGGAGCCTTCTGCGAGATAATGTCAGCTCTCATGCTGACCCGCAAATTATTTTCCTGAAAAACATGCAGTAGGCAACCTGGATTGTTTTAAAATGCCTGTTTCAGGTCAAAGCTCAATGAAATAAAATTCAGCTAGGTCATCCAAGACAGCATCCTGGGCGGTCACATATAAATCACAAGTTGCAGGAGACTTGACCAGGTCACTGCAGGTGTCTCAAATGGCACTAGAAACTTGAGTGAGTCTGTGTTGGGTTTCTGGGGATTGTGGCATGAATGTTGATACATAAGTGTAGGAGTATTAGTGTGGAAGCTGAATGCACCCAAACTCTCTGAACTTATATATGTGTTATTTCTGAGAATTCGGTAAGGTTAATAGCCTTTCTTTACTGTTATTAAAGGCCTTAACTTTTTTCTTGTCAGCGAGGTGATAGCTCTCAGAGAAAATGACAGCAAAAACTCCTCTCATTTTACTTTAAAATGCTCTGATGAGAAAAGTCTTGCTTTGTAAAGTCACCTGGCTCATTTGTTTTATTTCACAAATTACCCAGGCGCTCATTTGTGATTCACAACTGGGCTTCTGCATTAGTTCTTGATTAGAAGAGCTGTCATCTGCTTTTCTGCAGATTCAGAAACATGAATCATGAGCAGGCAGTTATTGGTAAAGCTCTGGACCATTTCAAGTCACAAAGTCAGGGGGGAAATAAAAAGGTGGAAAACAAAAAGCATTTTTTGAGCAAGAAGACCTGGGTGAAATTCTCAGAACTTCTCTGCCCTGAGAAAGTATCAATAACCATAAAATTTCACAGCCCCCTTTTTGGAACCGCAGCCTTAATGTTTTGTAGGGAAAGCTTTGGTTAACCTTGGCACTGGCAGACCTCATTAAAATAACAGCCTGTCACTTTCAAGTTTAAAATAACAGGGTTGTCAGTTTTATATTCAGCGGAACAATCTACGGTCTTATTCTCTGGGAAACACAGCGGGTGTGCCGAGGGGGGCTGGCAGCAGCATCAACACTGAGCAACACTGCCATCTCGAGGGCCCCCCAAACCCAGGGTGCTCCCTGGCAGCTGGGGCAAAGCGATGCTCAAATCCTGCTGAGTCCATGTGGCACACATGCCTCACTTTTTAAAAAGCTGGAAAGAATCCGCTGTCAAGCGCATGGTGGTTTGGCAGCTGCTTGGCATTTAAATTTATTTTCTGAGAAAGTATGGAAATGTATAATGTATGAAAAGAAAAATTTCCATATAGAGCAAATAAAGTTCTGCCTCGCTTGTTTTATAATCGAAGCAAGTCACCCTCACTGAGGTACCTAGTGTGCATTGAAATTTGGGGCACCTAATGAGCTATTCTAAACAAAACTATGTGCCTAAGCTCCCTATATCTAATCAGTGGAGAAATGAAGGTGCTTTTAATAAAATATCTGAGAGAGATCCTCTTTAACTAAATAGCTGGATGAGATAGAGGGAGCCCAGTTCAGTTGCTTATACATAAATGCCTAGTGCCTCCAAGATGTCTATATGAAGATGAGAAAAGTAACAAAAGACACACAGGAGACACATCTTTCTTGGGGGACAGTCCCTAAAACTTAGTTAACTGCTTTTCATTAAGCCCATTTTTCAAGGAAAACTGTGTGTCAGTTAAAGTACCCAGCTGTCCTATACTATGCTGCTTGTGACGTGATTCTTGCCCTGACTGTGGCACACATGTGCAGCAGACATATAAACATAACAACTTGATTAGAAGCAGTATATAATATGTGCTTGTTGGCCTAGTCCTTTTAAACAAATTGTTAGAATGCTTTCAGGTTAAATGAACATAAATCGATGTATGAAATTCTGGCACAGTTTTATGCTGGATGGCAGAACACGAATCAAATGGTGGTGAACTGTTTGTTCTTCCTACCTGGCCATGCCCATGATGAAGGGCATGCCTCTCACAATTCCACATGCAGCTCAGGTACTCAAGCACCATATCCACAAATCCATTATCCAGCTGCCCACCATTATACAAGATCTACATTACTTTTAATAAAGACTGCAAGGGTGCTGAGTGCGTGGCTGGGTGTCTTAGACACTTCTAGGGCAAAGCAAGCAGCAGGCAAACAAAAAGCTTGTCTGCTTTTTCACTGGAAAATAATGCAGCATGAAGAAGTGGCATTAGTTAAATGCTGCTTGTGAATGAAAGGGCAAAGGAGTCTGTGACTAAAGAAACTGAACAGACACGAACATGGTTTGTGATGGCTGCTTTCATGTCTGTTCTCTGAAACAAAATGTCAGACCTCTTTCCACTCGCTGTCTGTAGCTGTTCTGTCAGTGTGACACACTGTTAGAATACACTTTACATACACGGCCTGAAGCGCCTGAAATTACAGCACCTCATCCCAAGCAGGCACTCAAAACATCTGCCAAGTGTCTTTGCTGCCACATACAACCCACAGTACAACATCTGGGATGGCACCCTGGTACCCCAGAGAAGCAACTTCCAGGGAACAACCAGAAACATTTGTACATTTTTCCAAGTCATAAAGGCTTAATTCACAATGGATGTTGCATCAAGATGTCTCTGAGCATCCACAGGGAGAAGGTGTTGACAGAAAGGCAAGCTGAATATTCTGCTTTCTCTTCAAAAGGAAAATCTTTCCAAATTGCAGAAAAAACAAGGAAAAAATGCAATTCAAAAACAGCAGGAAGAAGAAAGAGAGGTTAATGGGAAACATTTCTTCTTAACATAAAGACTCCATATTATTTTATTTTGTTTATTGCATTGAACCTACATCAGGTTTGTGTGCATTTCACCATCTTTGAGCACAATTTTAGCATCTTCTGATAGTCCTTTCTCTTTGAAAGTAGAAATTATATTGGTGGGTATGGTAAATCTGGAAGAAATATGAGATAATCTTGACAGGGGAAG